>NW_026067980.1:966140-995970 GCF_014885135.2 Alexandromys fortis
CCCCCCCCCCCCCCCGTTAGATTCCTCCTCTTACTTATTCTCCCTGCCTGCCAGCCCCACCTATCTCTCTACTGCCTAGCTACTGGCCATTTGCTTTTTATTAGAGCATCAGGTGCCTTAAGCAGACAAGGTGAAACAGCAACACGTCTTTACGTAATTAAACAAATGCAGCATAAATAAATGTAACACATCTTTTTATCGTTAATAAAGGCAGCAGAAACAAGTGTAACAACACACCTTCACCTAGTTAAAGTAATAGTCTGCAGAATAAACAAATGTGACACAACTTTGCATAGTTACAGTGATATTCCACAACAGCTGTGTTTAGCAGGTTAAGTGACAGGTAGATAGTCATATTCTTTATCTAGCAGAAGGTCTTGGTCAGTTTGGAGTTTAGAAACAATACCTTTGTTTACAAGACAGAGGACGGGCTGATGGGAATGGGATTAAAGGCGTGAGCACAGACGGGCAGGAGAGTGGCTGAGGTATGCAGGGGATGAAAGCATACACAGGAAGGATTCAGACTCTGTTACAGAGTCCAGGGACAAGTACAGGGGCTGAAGAGAGTAGAAAGGCCAAAGCAGAGGTGAAATCCCAAAGTAAGGATTGGCTGCAATGTAAGAATGAGCATGATTGAATCACTGTGTGTGCACGTGTGTGTGTGCGTGTGTGTGTGTGTGTGCACGTGTGTGTGTGCGCGTGTGTGTGCGTGTGTGTGAAGTTGGAGTGAATCTGTACACAAAAATGTGTGTGTCTCACAGGTAAGTACGTGTTTCCCAACCCTTCTGTGTGTGAGATGTGTGTTTCTGTGTTTGTGTGTGGGCGTGGGTGGGTGGGTGTGCCTGAATGAGTCATAAACGAGCATTCAGGAATTATCTAATACTTATCAGTTCCACCTAACATCTCATAAAATACTATTTCGGCTTAACTCTTGATTGATCACATGCTCCAAGTCACAGGCAGAACCTGGCAGCGCGCTTCCATGCTGACTCACGCTAAGCTGTGAAGTTCGCCAGCCTCAGGCTCACACTGCACTTTTCTCCATGATCTATCATTATTAATTTATACGATGCTTCCCCCTTGCTAGGCAAGGTCAGCAAAGTATGGTGTTTATGGGTGTGCTCCCAGAGTGTAATTTATTCAGTTTCTTAATATGTTCTCAGTTAGTGTTTATTGAATAAACTAAAAAAAAAATGTTCAATTTATTTTGGGCTTTATTTCGCAGCTCGCTTAAGCTAGAATGTAAGTCTCATTATTACCTCCCATACCTTTTGACAACAACAGCAGCTACTACTTACACTGGCCTATTGTGTGCTGGGTGCTGTCCTATGCACACCACACAGAGTGCTTTTAGGAAATGCTAGGAGGGAAATATTGTCACCTGACATCTACAGGAGACAGAAGGCAGGCTCACTAAAGTTAAGCCACTTTCAAGTCACACAGCTGAAGCTGCATGCCAAAGTCTGTGCTACCATTTCTGTTCACATGCTTCCGTTCCTCACAATGCATCACTCTTAGCTCTCCATTTCCTGCTTAAGTGGAAAAGCCGTAGCCTTTCTCTTTGGAAATCAAAGGACACCATCTGGTTACAAGGAAACCGCTTCTGTGTGTGAGAGTTTTCGGTCAATACCAGGAACAAACCAGAAACATTATTCCAGAGGCACAGCTACTTTGGGTTTGATCCAGCCCTGGATAATGTCAGTTGGATCAGGGACACATGGGGAATAATCTCTCACTTGAGAACCAAGCCCATGGTGGGTTGAGATAGAGACCCCCTTCCCTCAAACTATGGCCTTTCTCTTTTGTTCTCCATCAGGCAAAATGCCTTCTATGGCAGGATAACAGGGTGGACAATTTCAAATATGTCTAGACTTTGTTCTTTTCCACTCTGCGTTAGCTACAATGGTAGATTTCAAGAGAAGAGCATGGGCCCTCCATCCCCAGATTGCCTCGCCCGAAGCTGACATATACAGTGAATAGCTCCTTTGCCGAAGGATCTTAACTGACTGGCCACAGCTTAGCTAAGCCTCATGAATAAATCTCAGTCGATCTTTGCAGACTCTTTGTATCTTCCCCCACTGGGATTCTCATGTTCATGAGCAACCCAGGGGAAAGAGGAAACACAGAGGGTCCTGTCCTCCGTATAGTCGTTCTTTTCGTCTGACTCGTCACTGCTCTGCAGCTTGGATGATTCATCCACACTATGTTTTATTTAACATCCTGGAACTGAACAGCACCTCCCAAGGAGCCTTCACCCCAGTAACGAGCAGCAACAAGAATATGGGGCTTGTCACTCTGAGCCCTCTCAGGGAAACTTTGCTTACCCAAGTGTGGTGGCCGCAGAGACCCATGGCTGTATAAGCTGCTGCGAAGAAGTGACAGTCAAGACTTCAGCGATAAACAAGACACTTATAGGATCCCTTTCAAGGCTCAGGGAGCATTGCTGAAGAGGGGGTGAGTGGAAGGAATATAAGAATTAAAAGATATGAAGAAGAACCATGAAATGCCAGCTTCCAGGCCATACACAACCCCTGCACTCATAAACTCTAACCAATCGCAGGTGACTACATGGGGTCTGCATAAGAATGGTCCCATGATCAGTTGGGCATGGGTGATGGTGGGGACCAGTAAGCCCTACCTGTTACCAAGGAACTACTTCCTACCAATTCGATTTCAGGAAAGGGGAAGTCACTGCCTTCCATTGTATCCCCACTTGTGACATTACCGGGCTCCAAAGGACCATTCCAGCCCAAAGGAAGCATAGATGGTCTGGTTCAAGCAAATGGGTCACAAAACAAAAGGAAAAGTCATGAATCTGGCAAAGGGACGAGCAGGGAGGAGGTGGTGATGGGTGGGAGATAAAAGAGGCTAAGGGGGAGTTAGTAACATGAATGTATTATATGCAAGTATGAAAGTTGTCAAAGAACTAACACACTAACAGAGATACTGGGGCACAAATTTCAGTTCTCTTGCTTATTAAAATTCTTCCTTATGTTCAACATGAATTTCACTCCTTCATCTTTTAGTTTTCATATGTATTTGAAATATAACTATTAATAGCGTCTTCCAGTTTATATGCATATGTGTGTGTGTGTGTGTTTTATTGATGTTTTTGCCTGTATATATGTGTGAACAGGGGTGTTGGATCCTGGAGTTACAGACAGTTGTAAGCTGCCATGTGGGTGCCCTGGAAGAGCCTTCAGTACTCTTAACCGTTGAGCCATCTCTCCAACTCCCCAATCTATATGTATTTTCATACTTAATATGTTGGTACTTGTGGTTATTTGGATAAGAATGGTCCCCTGGAGGCATATATTTGAATACTTTGTCCCCAGTTAATGGAAATGTTTGGGAAGGATTTGGCAATGTGGCCTTATTGGAGGAAGTATGCCACTGGGAGCAGGCTTTGAAGTTTCAAAAGACTTCTACAATTCCCAGTATGCACCTCTGCTTCCTACTTCTCGATCAAGATATGAACTCTCGGCTGTTCCTTTGCTCTGCCATCATGGGCTGTAACCCTCCTAAATTA
The DNA here is from genome assembly GCF_014885135.2 of Alexandromys fortis. NCBI lineage: Eukaryota > Metazoa > Chordata > Mammalia > Rodentia > Cricetidae > Alexandromys > Alexandromys fortis. The sequence goes on from NW_026067980.1 coordinate 969,670, forward strand.
AATGAAATGCATCCTGTTATAAATTGCCTTGGCTATGGGGTTCTATCACAGCAATAGAAAAGTAACCAAGACAGGGCTTGAACAAAGACTTAAAAATTTGTACAAAGGTGATCATAAAACCATCAAGAATTTGGGCAGCATGTAAGAAAGGGAGAGTAAATTTGGTGAAACCCTAAATCAGTAAATGTCACTTTAGACAGAGACACAGCCATGTGGACAGGTCTTTCCATATGTCATGGCTCTGGAGCCCAACTATCTGACAATCATGTGATTTGAATCAGGTAAAAAACTTCTCTAAACCATAGTTTATATATGTGTAAATTAGAGACCCTAAGCCCCGCCCCCCCCCTCATAGGGCTACTGTGCTAACCAAGACAATGCATGTAGAATGCTAAGAACAGTGAGTGACACAAAGTAACAGTGCAAAGGAGCTATTGTTAGCACCACACTCCTGCAGGGCATCCTCTCTACTATGCCAGCATCCTGCTAGTAAATCCTCCCGGTTTATTGCCAGAAAAACCAAGCCTTTCTGAGCTTAGAGCTGGGAGGAACCATAGAGGCAATTTTATTAGTTCCTCCCTTCCTAGATGAAGAAACATAGGCCAAGGGTCACAGAATAAGTGACTGAAGAAATCAAAAATAGTCTCTGTCAGTTGCCTGGAGCATCTTTTGACTCACAAAACCACAGGTCTATGGCATGGAGGAGGGATTGACCAGTCCTCTACTAGAGGTCAACTCAGACCTCCCCTTAAAGACATCTTACATACGAGGCAGAGAACACTTCAGATAACAGTGTAAGTCCCGCTCAAAGACTAGCGAGGTGAGGAAACTGTCCCCTCCTCTCTAGGCTGGGTGCAGAGCCGGGATATCTTGAGGGACAGATGACAAACATGCATATTCTCAGGAGCACGCATGAGCAGTGTTTAAAGACAGGAACACGGACATGTTTTTGTCAGGCTGGCTTTTACAGGGCTGAGAGACGTAAGAGTGACACGCGTCAGCTCGTCGCTGACAGCTTCATTCAGCTTCAGTGGCTTTAGATGCATTTGCATGGAATGCCAGACAGAATAATGAACGTCTCTACAAAAATGGAAGCAAACACAGAGATAAAGAAATACAAACCTAGAGAAGGCATTTTTGGTGGCAGAGGAGGTCTTTGCTCTCAGCCCTGACATCTGATGTGTTCTAGTCCTCTTCTATAAACACAGCCTGTTTACAAAACTGAGATTATGAAGGCAAGCTATTTCTTTTTTTTTCGTTTATTAATTTATTAAAGATTTCTGTCTCTTCCCCCGCCACCGCCTCCCATTTCCCTCCCCCTCCCCCAATCAAGTCCCCCTCCCTCATCAGCTCAAAGAGCTATCAGGGTTCCCTGCCCTGTGGGAAGTCCAAGGACCACCCACTTCCATCCAGGTCTAGTAAGGTGAGCATCCAAACTGCCTAGGCTCCCACAAAGCCAGTACGTACAGTAGGATCAAAAACCCATTGCCATTGTTCTTGAGTTCTCAGTAGTCCTCATTGTTCGCTATGTTCAGTGAGGCCGGTTTTATCCCAGGCTTTTTCAGACCCAGGCCAGCTGGCCTTGGTGAGTTCCCGATAGAACATCCCCATTGTCTCAGTGTGGACATTGAGCCTATAATTAGTGATCCTAGAGAAGCTAAATAAGGAGAACCCAAAGAAAAACATATAGGCATCCTCCTGAATATTAACCTTCATCAGGCGATGAAAGGAGACAGAGACAGAGACCCACATTGGAGCACCAGACAGAAATCTCAAGGTCCAAATCAGGAGCAGAAGGAGAGAGAGCACGAGCGTGGAACTAAGGCAAGCTGTTTCTAAGAAAACTCAAGTTGCCTCAGGGACTTGCTGATTAACCATCCCCCGAAGTTATTCAGGCTTATCTGAGTGGAGGAGTCTGCATCTGTTTCTGTTATCAAGGACAGGATAGTAGAGTTGAGGTGAACAGAACACTGTCCGGGGCCAAGAGAAGGTCCAGATTGAAACCAGACTTTACATCTGGGCTCTGCTTCCCCTTTTGCGGGATGACCTTGTGAAAGTGTCTTAACCACCCTGGATCTGGCATCTAATGACCGCATAGCAGCTTGTTGAATGTGCACTGTGCTCCGCAGAAGGCTCACAAGGGTCAGATGCTGTCTTATGAATGTTGCCTGCGATGTGCCCGATAGATTTCTACACTGTCAGCAGCTGAGCGCTGATCTTCCCTGTGCGGGCCCCTGGGTCCTGCCCTTGCTCTGGGACGATAGGATATAATTTTGACTTTCTCTCTTTTATGAGTTTGGTAGGTCAGGTCTACACAAAGACTGTACACAAAGATAGAGTGGTAAGATAGCATTTTCATCTGTTCGGGTTGTTGTAACACATGGCATGGACTTGGAGCCCGTCAACAACAGAAACATCTCTCCCAGTCCTAGTGGCAAAAGTCCTAGATCAAAGTGCTGGGGAGAAGGGGAGGGTTGGTATCTAGTGAGTTCCTGCCTCCTGGCCGGCTTTCGTACTATGCTGTTTCACTGGGGAAGGGAGGAATAAGCTTTCGGGTTCCCTGTTTTATTCTTATTCGTGAGGGCTTTGCGCTTACTGTAACCATCTTGCAAAGGCTGTAGCTCCAACTCCTTCAATCGTATATGTGCTTCCAGAGTTTGAATCTGGGGAGAGATAAGCGGTCAGGCTGCAGGGGAGTGTGCAGGGGCAGCACAGGCCTGCTTTCAGTTAAGGACAGCCTTGAGTTGTGTGCAGGCTCCGCTCCACCGCTCTGAGTCATTTTATAAGCTCATTCATTGCAAGGGAGGAAGGTTAATTTTGGGTCTTCTTGAAACATTCAAGCAATGCCTGCCAAATCCAGGATAGCTTTGTGCTCTAACCTCCTGAGGTGCCTGGTTGGGTCTGTGTGTCTGTTTTGGATCAGCCCCAAGGCCTTGCCCTGATTCCTGTGTGGGCCCCTCCCTCCTCTTTCCTGAAGAACTCCACCAAGAGGCTGCAAGGCGAGGGGCCAGTGTTTATCTTGGTGGGCCTCCCTTGAGCTGGACACTGCGGCTGTGTTTGCCCAGGATGAAGGCTGGCCCCTCCTTCTTTAATTGGCCAGAGACTTTACCTCAATCACTTGGCCTGCTGGTGATTTTTTAGGCCCAGATGTCCAGGCCCTCTGGGACAGGGAGAAGGGCACAGATAACACTGTTGCTCAAACCTAGCAGTAACAGCAGATAGTCATCCTGAAGTCCATGGCTGCAGGCACTGTCAAGCTTGGAGTATGGACCTTCACTTTTCTCTAAAGTGGGGATGGAGCAGACTAAGCAGGTGGACCTATTAGGATACATGCAGCGTGTGCCAAACTTAGTCTTGCTTGCTGGCTGCCCTGGGCTGGCCAAGTGACTAGATGCAAACAGGAATTGTGGAGCTAGTCTAGGCTAAGAGTCCACTGCTTCCTGGATGCTGACTTTGAAGATGTTTTTATTTCTCTGAGCCTCAAATTGCCTTTCGAAATGATTGTATTTGATGATATTGTTTGAAGGATTAAATGGACTAATGTGGGTGACAGCCACGAAATTTGCTGACACCTGCTTCTAACCTAAAGGATGACAAAGGTTAGTAGAATGTTTTAAAAATGTGATCCCGCCATGTTTTGTATATGAAAAAACTCCTTGAGCTATAAGAATATGAGTGTGTTGGACAAAAAGGAATGTTTTGATCATGTAGATATTGATTAAAAGAAAGCCAGAGATTATCAACAAATACTAGCAAATTGGATGTAACCAATGTGTAAAGAGAATGGGCACATTCAGGGAATTTATTCCAAGTATACAATATTGACTAAATACAAAAATTATATGACCATACTAAGCAATTTTCCCAAATGCAACAACCATTCATAAAGAAAAACCTCTCAGTAAGTAAGTCAGGAATGGAGGAGACCGACTTGATCTGATAAAGAACTTATATAAAAAGTCCAGTTCATCTTGTATATAGTGATGGGGTGCTTTCTTCCTAAAATTGGAGTATAGACAAAGACACTTGCCTGTGTTACATATATATATAATATTCTGTCTGTATGTATGCCTGCAGGCCAGAAGAGGGCACCAGACCCCACTACAGATGGTGTGAGCCACCATGTAGTTGCTGGGAATTGAACTCAGGACCTTTGGAAGAGCAGGCAGTGCTCTTAACCTCTGAGCCATCTCTCCAGCCCCCTGTGTTACTTTTTCACATAAAAAGTCCTAGGCTTTATGAGAAAGAGTAAAGACCGGAAAGGAGGGAAGAAAACTGATTTTGAAGATAACAGAATTGCCTACATACCCCACCCAAATCTATCAAGTACCCTGCCCCTTGAGCTGATTAATGCACTAGAAAGCTCATTGGTTCAGAAATCAACTGAATGTCTGCAGACCAGTAACAGACACATGAGCTCCAAAATTAAATTACAATCGTATCTGTAACCACTCAGAAATAACTAAATGTAATATAAAAAATATGCCTAGGCTTTATAGGCTGAAAGTTACAAAACTTTATAAAAGAAAATTTTAAAGCCCGAATAGTTGGAGAGAAATACTCTGTCCGTGGCAGTGCTCAACGCAGTGGAGCCAGACTGCAATAAGAGCACCGTTCCCTTCAGATCCGTTGGTAAGTCTAACAGAATCCCTGCCCAAACCTCAGTGATTGTTCATGGGCGTAGTGCTGTCTGCCTAGAACTTAGATGCGTAGGATGAGTATCTAAACAATTTAGAAAAGAAAGATGAATGCGGAACAAATCAGTACATCTGAAGACTTATCACTTTGTTCAGTCAGTAAGATTGTTGTGTCAAAAACCAGACCCAAGGCTGGAAGGAACACATTATATAACTCAGAAAACTTGGTGCAGCTTCATTAAAAAAATTAGGACCAGGAAGCCCAGGTTTAGGTTCTAGGGCTACCATTATTTACTGTGTGTCTTTGATCAGGTGACTTCCCACTTCTAGTTCTCTGTGTCTCTGGTGACTCTAAGTCACTTGACCTTTTCTGGGGCGGTTCCTCTTCTATCTCACGGAAGAATCCCTGGGCTTTTCCTTTTTTAAGAGTAAGGCATTCTGCTCCCCAAAATGATTAGTATGCAGAGTGAATACCATGAAAATCGGGCTGTGTAAACGCGGTCAGACTGTGGTGTGATGTTTTCACTTCTTTCTTCCTAATGGGGCTAACTCTTCCATTGGCCAGCTTGACGAGCATGAGCCATGGGGCTTCATTTTAGAGAGCTGCCTTGAGATTTCCTGAAGACCTGGAGCTCATGGCTTGGTCAGTAACTTCTGAGAATATCTGGAAACAAGATATTTTATAGCAATTTAAGGGAGGTTCAAAGATGATTGCCTTTTCCCGGTAGAACGCTTCTGCTTATGTGGGCAAGAAGATCTCGAAGTGATCCAAAATAGCTAGCCAATCACCCAAGAATAATTGCATGTAAATTCATAGTATGTGAGTTCTTAAGATCTTCAAAAACCACAAAGGAACCTGGAACACACACACACACACATACACACACTCACAAGGCTAATAGCTCCCCCAGCCCCAGAGCTATCTTCTTTGACTACTATAATAAAGACTTATGGTTAAACCAAGCAAGGAAAGTTGAAGCCTATAGTTACAGCAATAGCTAAATCTGAACCAGGTGGTACTCACGAAGCAGTACAGCAGAGTGTTGAGAAGTGCGAATTTCCTCTGAAGTTTAAATCTAATTTTACCTTTGATTTATTCCTTGACTTGCTATTTAACTGTTTTGTTCTTTGGCTTTTCTCTTCAATATCTTTATGCTAACTGTAGTATCTACCCCATAGGAGCTCTGGGAGGATTTAAATAAGTCACATATACTCAGCTTTTATGCATGAAGGAGGAGATATATGAATGCATTTATTCTACTTATATAATATATGGACGGAGTGAGGCAACTGGGCTTTTGCCTTCAAATACTGTCTCCCTATACCATATCAAGGTGCTGTTGTGATCACATTCATCCCCTTCTTTTAGTCACTGACAGACAAGTACTTTCCAAGGAGCAGTAAACAAAAGAATTCATAATCCATTAGGTTCATGAGCAGTTCAGGCCTTGAATCTCATCTCAGGGCTCCTATCAACAAGGTATACAGTTACAGATAAGTGAATCGGTAACCCTGAGCTGCATTCCCATCTATATATTGAGGAAGTTGAATGGCTGTTCAATGAGGTCGTTTGTGATGGTTTTCTAAGAGACAGCATGAACCGAGGTGAAGAGGCGGTTTTGCCGACGGGAGCACCAATGACCTCTCACTAACAAATCAGTGTCCATTGAATACGTTTTCTACAGCAGCCATTTTTCTAGGCCCTTTACATTACTCGGTGGCCTGTGTAGCGAGCTGTGATGGAGGCGTATCATAATTCTCATTTGTGAACAAAGAAACTGGAGGAGAGAGAAGCTCAGTTGCCCAAGGTCCCATGACAACTGAGTGGCAGCAGAAGTGTACCAGAAGTTCTATTCAGATGGAGGTGGTTCTAAGGGAAGAATATGCAAATTAAGGAACTGGGCCCTGATAGCTAGAGTTCCTCCATGGTGCTGTGAGTGTTTCCACGGCTCTCCCTAGGTCCTTGCGTGACACTATCATCCTGGATGGCTCTAGACACGTATTCAGCTAAACTGATTTTAGCCTTCTGGATTGCTAGAAGTATAGCAAAGGTGCCTGCAGGAAGTCTAATTTTGTTTGGCTAACGCATTCCACACAAAGCAGGGGTCTCAGGGACGGAGAGAGCTCGCGGCTGGGCAGGAAGTGGTAGGGTAGAGTAAGAAGAAGACGAGGTTGTCAGGCCTTGGGTTGCTTTGGCTCACTGCTTGCCCCTGTCTTCTCGTGTTCGGCAAAGTAGTCTCTGTGAAGCCCTATGCGGATAGACATGCAGCTCTCTGGGTTCTTTTAATGCTGTCCTGGGTAAGGCAGGGGAAAGGGGGACAAGGTCTCACTGGAACCAGGAACACTGTCAAAGCTTTGCTCGCCTGTGTGTCCCCAGTGGCCTCATCTTGAGCAACAGTTGTGACCACCACGGCAGTGATTGTCCTACTACTTCCGACTGTCTCTCCAGGCCTCTGGGCAGTCCATCCTGCTTTTTAGATTCAGTCCCACAAAATGTTGAAAACTTGCTTGTTAATTCCAGAAGCAACTATGGGAGAGTAGGAACGTGTTGGTATGTTGAGGGTGCGCTAAGGTTTTATTTATTTATTTTAGCTCATCATCATCATCATCATCATCATCATCATCTTGGTATGTGTGAGACGCATGCGTGTATGTGTAACTGTGTTTGTGCTGTTGCACACACCCCTGCATGGACTCAAGGATACTGGAAGCTGATGTTAGCTCTGCAACTTATTTTATGTTTCGAGACAGATTATCTCACTGAACCCGCAGCTCACCGTTTGGGCTAGGCTGGCTGGCCAGCGAGCCCTTCTATCTCATCTGCCTGTATTCCCCTCCCAGTGCTGGGGTTACAGATGCGAACCACTGAGAGCTGTATTCTCTTATGACTGAGATCTCTGGTGGACTGAAGGCCAGAACCAGTGGGATGTGCCTAACCTACCATGGGAGTGAGGGTGGGGTTGTAGTCTGAGACTTTGACGCCAGCAGTTAGGACCTTCTAACTGGATGTCACAATGGACATGGAGGTCGCAAGGTAGCGCACTAAGTCTTAATTGGCTCATAGGGTGTATCATTCTTGTGGGTGCCATTTTCTTGGCTAGTGTTATCAGCTCTAGTTAAGCATCTGGTGTTTTCATTCACAGCCTTTTGGGACTACAACCCAGTTTAGTCCAACTTAGTCCGAAGGTGTTTGTTTTGGAAACCTAGACTAAAACTGACTTGGAGACTGACTTCGGCATTACCAATGTGAAGGCATGGGGGCAGTTCACCAAGCCTTTGCCCTGGGACAGGTTCCCAGTGGCTTTCGATAAAGGGAATACTTAGGCACATCTTAAGACCTCAACAGAGAACTTTCTTCATGTAATGGACAGTGATTAACACAGAAACTCACAGCTGATTAGAGGGTAGAAAGTGAGTGTCAGTAAAGCACTCAGTCACAAATGGGACATCTGTATCCCCGTGCCCACCCTGACTCAAGAGACCATCTCCGAAGACGGGATAGGAACATTGTAAGAGCCAGAAGTTGAGGAGGTAGCATGGTTGCTCATGAGACCCACACAAGACCAAGCCAGTCAACGTTCTAGCTTGGGGACTCGCAGTCTCCCACCCTTAGCTAAGAAGCAATTGATAGTTGATGGCTTCGGGTGGGGGGGGGGGAGAGAGAGAGAGAGAGAGAGAGAGAGAGAGAGAGAGAGAGAGAGAGTTTTCTTTCAGGGTATAGCCCCTGGTAGGTTGACCTATGTTCCAGTGGATGGCCCTGCACCCAAGAGTATGTGGATTTTGGACTTGGTGGGTTGTTAAAAAAGTAAAAAGATGTCAAGAAGGACAGGAAGTCAGAAGGGATAGGGGTATAAGAGTTAGATTTGTGGGAACTAGGGGAAGAAAACTGTGGAAATATGATCACAATACATTATATGAAAATTTGAAATAATTAATAAAGATATTTTATTAAAATGAACCATATGAGAAACACCAGCATACACAAATGGCTCCAACCTTTTGTTCTAGCCAGTGTGACACTTCTTTTCTCTCCATTTGTGCGGATGTCTTTCCCACTCAATGCTTGTGGTGTGCCAATCACAGCTAGCCTACTTTCTGGGTACCTCCTAACTGCTTGCACATGTTAACTCAACATTATGGTCACCATGTGTTGTAAATACTATTGTTATATTTTATTGATATGGCAACAGAGACACAATTAGGCTAAATATCTGCCTCCAAGTAAACAAGAGGATCAGGCAAGATTGGAAGGCAACTTCAGCCTCCAAGATCTTAAACCACAAGCAGCAGAGGCTCCACAAAATCTCCAAGTTTATTGATTTTAGGTTCTGTTAGCTGGAGAACATTTACACACTATCTCTATTAAAAAAAAATCCATGTGGGTTTTCAATCTGCCTGTAAGGAAGACGGCTATGACTCACAGAGGAGGGGCACAGGGTGCGTCAGTAGACATGAGTCCCAAAGCTGTCCTGGGCTGAACTGGGTTGTGCTTATGCCAGAACTCTGGTTGTAGAAGACGCAGGAAAGTGCCAAGGGTGGAGGGGTAACATGAGAGCGATCTGCTCCCAGCGCGCCCCTGGGCACCTGCTCGCGCATCTTCCTTGGGCTGGCTTTGGATGATGTGGTCTTATGCCAAAGGTTACAATGTTGTCAGTCGTTTCCACTGATTTCAAAGACCCAGGCCCTTAGATTTCCCTTCAATGTTCTCCAGAGAGTAGCCTCCACTTTTGATGTGTGGCCCAACTTCCATAATTCAAGCCAATTGTCACGGGACTTTATTCCAGTAACCAGTGTTGGCTTTGTTGGCTATTTGTGCGTCTCTTCAGCTCCGGGTCAGGGCTGCATGTGGATTGGGACCATGGATCTGGCTCCAGTTGTGATACGGGCTGTGAGGATGACCAATCCCAAGACACCGCCGCTCTCCGTCACGCAGCTGGATTTACATAAACTCAAATGAACTCGCATAACTGTCTATCGAGCCTGGTGATGGCCAATGCTTGCTCTTCTAACAAACTGCCAATGTTTAGTCCTGGCCACGACCCTACGGGGTAACTGTAAGTCACAAGTCTCATTTGCAGACGAAGTGGCACAAGTAGAGAGGGGAAGTCATTTGTTTTGGGTCAGATAGGAAACAAAGAGAAGAGTTAGGGCTTACACAAAGGGAGTTAAGGCTTAGACTCCATGCTCTTGACTGCCAGGCTGGCTCACCTGTTCCTTGGCAAGCAGCGGAGACTTTATAGTACAGACAATGCTCTTTTCTAAAGCATGTCTTGCCATTTTTTTAGTTTATTTACGTTTTTGGTAGACTTTGGTTTTATTTGAAGTTGATGAGCTGATAGAAAAGAAATACAGTATTGTTAATAAGTAACGCTCGGAGCTTTGTTCTCAGGTTGGTTTTTCGAAGGGTTTAGCAAGGACATAGGACACAGGATGCAGTCCCATCTTGTCATATGTTGTGTCTGCCTTAAAGGAGCCAGGCTACCAGGGCTCCTATCTCAGAGAGGAAGAAAGTGAAGTTCAAGGATGTTATGAAAGCTACTTAGAGCCATACAGCTGGCAAGCAGAGAGCTGTTTCTGCAGAGCCCAGGAAGTCTGGCTCCAGACCCCATCTTCCCAATAACCCACTCTGCTCTCCAAGAGGAAGAGCTCTGTGCTTGGATTAGGACAGGCAGGCCAACTCTTCCCGAGGCTTCCTCAGAACTCTTCATTCATTTATTCAGTGGCTCCTTCGAGTAGACCTACTGTGTGCTGGACCTTGTTAGTGCTGGCTATGAGCTACTGATTCATAGATACTCAGCCTGTGTTCTTCCAGATCTCATGGCTGGAACTTCAGTTCCCTTCTCTGTAACAGATGAGCGTCAAAATAGAGGAGCCGTTCTCATTCTTTTGGAGCCTCGTGCCTGTCTTGTTTATAACATACTTATAAACATCGCTTGTGCCTTCCTTAATTTTGTTTTTTAATTTCCAAGCAAGCAGCTTATGATGACTAAAAATAAATGAAAGCAATTATAGTGTTGAGTAATCTTTGTTTGAATCACACAGGCCTCAGTTCTCTTCCTTAGGAGATTTTCCTCCTCTGCTCCCTGTCACAGCCTGCATTCTTTTGGTTAAGAAGTATTGGGTGGTATTCTCCCTCTAAAACAAAAGGCTTGACAGTTACTTAACTGCTTTGAGATGCTGGGAGTTGTGTCTGTTTAATTTATATTCATTCTCTGACCCCATTCCAGCTTTGGAAATTGTGCAGCAAATAAAACTTCGCTCATTTCTTTTCCTGAAAACCTCATCCCCCTCATGGGGCATAGGTGATGTGAATCATGTGTTTTCGAGCCTTCTGACATTTCCCCCATTCTGTTTGGGGAGGGAACAGCAAGGGGGCAGGCCCAGGAATCCAACACAACAGCCTCACAGGCTCCTTGTTCAGGGCTTTGTGAGTTCCATGTGCTTTTGGCTCTAGGAAATGCCTGGCTGTTTTTACTCTAGGTTTTCGTGGGAAAGGCGGCTTTGTAGGCCTCTTTAGGGACAGCAGATGGCTTATAAATATCTCCGGAGGTCTGGGCACTGGAAGGATTGGCTTCTGTCACACTGCTTTGCACTTAGTTGTGCATAACTCCGGGATATTCTTGAAAGTCTTCATGGATTCACCTGCAAAGTCTCAGGGACCAATCACTATGTACAATAATTGAGCAGGACATACTGATTGTCCTGCAGGAGGGGAGGATGGGGCCTCACAGTTGTTGCTAGGAGAATTTACTTACATGGGTGTTTTAGCTTTTTTAAAGATTAATTTTTATTATTTTTAATTATGTGCATGTGTGTGTATGTGCACGGGAGGGAAGGTGCTTGTGGAGTTTAGAGAAGGTGTTGGATCCCCTGGGGTTGAGTTACAGGCGGGTTGTTTGTGAGTGCCCAAGAGAGATATTAGGAGCTAAAGTTGGGTCCTCTGGAAAAGTAGCGCATGCTCTTACCTGCCGAGCAGGCTCTCTAGCTCCTATGTGGGCTTTTAGAAACAGTGCTCTGAGTTATGAAAATTGCAGTTTTCTCAGCAAACACTGCCATAGGCTCTATGTTCTGTGATAGGCACCAAGAGATGGGTAGGAGTAATATCTGGGGACGTGCTGGCAAATGCTCAAGGATGGGCCCCATGGAAGAGGTAGTCTGCGCCTATGTGCAGTTTTTGACCAATCCACTACCCAATTGGCTGATTTGGACTACCATCATGGTGTCAGTTGGCTGCCAGAATTTTTGAATATATGAGAAGCATCCTTTAGAAGCCTGCAAAGGCTGGTTCTTCTGCTAATGTCTGCTTTCGGAGGTAGATGACCAAACAGGTTCTCCAAGGGGCAGTGCCTCAGCTCTGAGATGAACACATTCCGGTGGTTCAGATGAAGGCAGCTGGGACTATGGTAAGGAAAACTTCTCAGGAGTTGGAGACAGTGACCCTTCAACAGCACACGTCCTTGTGGTAGGATTGAGCATCCTTTGGGTGTATACCCAAAAGTGGTATTGCTGAGCCTTGAGGAAGGCTGTTTCTGATTTCCAAAGGGGCTGTACCAATTTGTACTCCCACCAGCAATGCAAAGGATAACGTGCATCCTCTCCAGAACAAGTTGTCATCAGTGTTTTTGAACTTGGCCATGCTTACGTATGTAAGATGGAATCTCAGAGTTGTTTTGATTTGCATTTCTCTGATGCGAAGCCAAGAATTTAGGTTCATCAAGTTACCGTTAAAGTGGCAAAGGCAAACAGCTTTCAGGGGACACATTGATGCACTTCCGTGCAATAAGGGCTTGAGTTCAGAACATACAGAGAATTCTCCCAGCCTAGTAGGCAAAAGTACGGAGGATATAGCGTAGTGGAAAAATAATAGTCACTGTCAGTAAGCCTGAACATTGGTACAATCCTTCCATAAATCCTTTGGTAGTAGTTATTAATTAAAATTGTATGTGTGCATACTAATTGCGTCCTTAGATATATAGCTAAAAGTATCACATGTGTGTTACCTAAAGGTTTATACTAGAATGTTCATTCAAGCAGCATCATTACTAATGACTCCAAATTGGGAACAGCTGTTTGCTGATCTATAGTTAAGAATAAGTTATGAGCTACTAGCAAGGTGGAAGGCCATAAGGCTGTGAAGAAGCATAGAGAATCATTCTATATAATGATATGAATATATTTAATAGATATAATTGTGAGTAGGGGTGAGACTCAAAAGACTATAAATAAAAATTCCTGTATTTAAAGTTAAAAAAATAATACAAGGGCCAGAAGTCAGTTTACTGGTTTCTTCTTCTGGGACAGAGCAAAGAGTTTGGTGATTGTGGGAGACAGATCACCTTTCTGAGGATGGCGTATTTTCTTACCACTTATTAATTATTGAATTAGCTCATTTATTTATGTATGTGTGTGTGTGCATGTGTGCATGTGAGAGAGAGAGAGAGAGAGAGAGAGAGAGAGAGAGAGAGAGAGAGAGAGACTGGTGCACATGTAGAAGTCATAAGACAGCTTTTAGGAGTCATTCTCTCGATTTCTACTGTGGGGTCTTGGGGATCAAACTCTGACAGTCAGGCTTGGTGGGGTGACCTTTACCAGCTAAGCTGTCTCATCAGGGCTGAAATTGGAAAGGTTTGGACACCGACCTACTAATCTAAAAGTGTCAGATCTGGGGGCATGCTGCATTTTGAGTATTGGCTTAGATATAGGGCTCAGTCAGGAGAGCCCATGCACATGTTCCAAAGCCCAAACCACTCTTGCTGTGCAGCACTTTAGAAAAGGTGCGCTCACCCCGCACCCACTGAGTCACGTGTGTATGAGTCATGTGGGTTTCTATGCACTGTCTAAGTCAAAAGAACTTATGGACGAAAGTGCCAGAACCTCCCATGTGTGTTTTCCTGAACTGCCTTTGTGTTTTCTCTTCTCCTGGTATCTCTATGTATTTTCATTAAAGGTGTTTTGAGAGCGACAATACGTCAGGGGTTCCTTTAAGATCCTGAAGATGAAGCAGTGAAAATCTAGGAGTTATTGCTCTCAAGGAATGTGCATTCTCACTGACTAACAAACACACAACATAACATGCCCTTTCTGAGAAAATGCTCAGGTAATATGAGAACAAGAAAAATGGAGGGAAACGGAGGGTTAGAACATCAGCTATGCTTTATTTTGTATGAAAAGATTGAAGAAGACTTCTGATGAGGTGGTTGAGTAAGAACCTGAATGATAAGAGACAGACAGCCTAGAAGGCAGGTGGGGGAGAACATTCCAGGCAGAGAGAATTATAGGTGCGAAGACCTAGTGATAGGGCCTCCAGCCTCCAAAGAAGGAAAGCAGCCCTCTTGGCACGTCTGCCTCTCTATCTCCTGCACCTTCTTATTCAAACCAAAGCAGGTCCCAATTTGTTTTCCATTACTGTCCCCCACCCCCTGTTCCCCTCCTACCCCCCACTCTCCACCGCTGTCGCCTGTCTGGGCAATGGCTTCTTAACGCTGCCTCTCCTCCTCTGATTTTGAGTCATCTGACTGCTGCTTCTCTGCCAGGACTCCAGTGGCTTCCTGTTGTGCTCTGATGCAGTCCCTAGGACCTCCTCTCCTGTCTGGAGTTACTTCTTCCTGCTTGGGCTCCACACTCCAAGGCCAAGGAACACAAAAACGATTCTCTTCCCCTCATTTTGCCCGAGCTTCTAACCCTCTGAGTCCAGGGGCACCAGGCTGCTGCTATTTCCTCACCTTCTTATTGTGACTAGTTTTATCCCTTAGGGCTTGCTTTGGGAGTTGTTTTCACCTGGGAAGTAATCTCACCCTTCTGAACTTGTCAGATGGTCAATGGGCTGGCAGCGTCCCTGTCACACCGTTCTTAATTGGCTTCTATTGTTCCGAACCTCCCACTCTGCTCTATGGGGCTGGACGGGCAGTCACTGTGTTAGTTTGCATCCTGGGCACTCAGCACGGTACTGGCCCTGAGAAATTGCTCAATGACTATTAAATGAATGCATACTGACCCAGATCTTTAGGAGTCATAAGAGCCTGGAAATCTCTTCGTTAGTAGCTGATGGGAATATTTTACAGTCCAAACAGAATGTGTTAATTCACAAAAGCCAGACTATTTTATGCCTTTCTTTTATCCCTGCTGGTTGTATGTTCCCTAAAATTTCAAGCACATAAATTACATCTCCCTTCACTGAGTCATGCGGAAAGTCTCAGTTTACGGAGGAGGATTTGTTTCTGTGAAAAATAATTCAGACCTAGAGATCCACGTGTCTTGCTCACCGCCTCCAGCACCACGTCATTCTGGGGTTCGTTTCTAGAACCGAGACTTAATTTCTAGAACAATTTTCAGGGGGTCGATTAGTTTTGTCAACTTTTCGGCAAGCAAAGTGGATGATACTCCTTCCAATGTATCACTGTGCCTTCATATAGAAACGGATGTTTTTCACATCCGAGGGAATGGCCGAGGCAAGAGAGCAGAGCAAAGAAGGTCTTTGCACTGAGTGAGAAATGAAGCTTACGATCACTGTGAAGAAGGAGAAGGGAGGAGACTTGGGGTGGGGGTGGGGGTCTGCGGTGTTGTGGCGCTGCCCGTGTCCAGGCCTCTGCGCAGTCCTGCCAGCAGGTTTGATGGGAGAGCTGTAAGGACGAAGGAGTCAGGAACTTGGCTCACAGCAAGCGTTTATTAAGCAGCTGCCATACTCCAGATGTCAAACCGCTTGAAGTAGACTGTATTATTTAATTCTAACAATTGTCATTTGGGATCCATGTCATCATCCCATCTTATGGATCAATTAATGCCGAGAGAGGCTATGATCTGACCTGGGTCACGCGGCAGGTCAATGGTAGCACTGAGCTAATGAAGCCAGTGTTGCTGGCTTGAAATGTACCAGGGTGCTTGTCATTAGGTTCTACATCTCTCAGATTGAAAACATCTGAGCTTTCTCATTGTGAAGCTATGTGCATCTTCCTTCTGGTTATTGCTGTAGATGGTATTATGTCATGCATTCATCGTCCTCTGGTGCTGTCTAAAGGGCGGGGGAGAAGGACAAGGTGAATTCCATGAGTCCATCAGAGCAACTGATCCACAGGGGACACCGAAACAACATCCTTTACTGCAGGCAACTGAAGCATTAGGAAATGTGGGCCGGGCGGAACTACAGTCTGGAGAACCTGTGATCCTGTGGAGGAACTGAGCGGGAAGTCTGGAACTCTTCCCTGCAGTCTCCACCCTCTTAGGCCTCTGGGCTCAACACTCAAGGCTGAGGGTGTGTTCGCTTGGCTGTGACTTCCCCTTCAGCTTCTCTTTCTGGGTTTCTTATTTCATGAGCCGAGCCTGCCACGGAGCCCTGGGATCCTGCCTGCTTCCGGCTGAGCCTTTGGCTTTCATTGCTGCCTCTCTAGCTAGAACTGGGCAAGGGTTTGGAAAAATGACACTGATTGGACGCACATTTGGTGGTGATGACCGGATATGCAACTCACCAATCCCCAGACTCAAATGAAACGAAGACACACCCTCTTGGTGGGGGCGCCAAGACTCAGCCTTCTTATGGGAGGCTCCGCCTCCTCCTCTCCACCCACACCTCTGCTGGTTGCCCAGCTCTTTCTGCTGAAGCCCAAGGGAGCTATGGACTTCCAAGCCTTCTTCCCCGCCCCTGTTTCCTACTCAGCACCTCTTTCTCCTCTGATGAAAAGGCCTTTTCCTCATCTTGCCCCTAGGTGAGCTATGCTAGTCTTCTGTTTGGGGCTGCAGATTCGCTTCTCAATTACCGAACCCCGTCACTGCCCAACTCTGGCCCTGCATCTCCATTACCTAGTTATGCCCGATCCCTCTCCTGTGCCTCCCCACCTTCTCCGCAGGTCTTCCATTTTCATTAAAGATCTTACAAGGGAGCTCAACAAAGAAGAAAGAACACATTTGTGACAACTCTTTCTCCATTCACGTATTGGAGTTCACAGGTTTCATAGATGAGGATTACCAGTTAGAAATATGTGTTTCTTAGAAGGGATGGAATTCCAGACCATTTGAAAAAGAGCCAAGGCCTGCCCCCAGCAGCTTAGAGAACAACTCAAATCTTGGGCTAAACCAACTCCCAGAGAAATCATAAAATCCCGGTCCAAATAATCCCTCCACAGGCAAAGCAGAAACTGCGGAGTCTCCCGAGGTCACCTGCTAGTAACTGAAGTGTCCCACACTTCTAACCAACATAGGACTAGAAGCGTTGGGGGAAATAAGTCCGGGTAGAGATTCAGTCTGACAACCCTGAATGCTAACATGGAACTGCTTCTTATTAGAGCAGAAGAGGGCAGGCTTTTTGTGTCTGCTTTTGGTGTGTTTGCTTCTGCTGCCAAGGTGTGTTGTAATGTCAGGACTGTTTCACATGCATGAGCCTCTGCCATGCATGAAGGAGAATCAGATGCATTTCTGTGAAATGAGATTGGTTCCAGTCATTTAAACAGCTCCGCTCGTAACAATAGTAGGCGAGCTTTAATGCCAAGCCCTGTTCTAAGGATTAACTCATTTAGTTCTGAGGCAGGTCCTACCAGACAGTACTGCTGTTAGCATGCCGCTTAGAAGACTTGGCCTGAGCAGCCACCAGCTTGCTTCCACAGACAGTGAAGGCCGGTTGACATCGAAGACGATGCAGCTTGTTCTAGAGCCTGTATTTCAACCACTGAGTTAATATGCGTGATAGGGTTATAGGATCAAATGGGATGGGCTTATACATTCTATCCCCGAGAGCCTGTCCTCATTGAGAAGAGAGACAACCACTACCAACTAAAGACATTCTCTTTGAGACTGGACAGAGAATCTGCTGGTTTGTTAGTCACTGATGCTTGTAGTTTGTCCGTTTGTCTATCTGCCTGGGACTTGTCCTTCTTCAGACACATGGCCGATGAAACTGGATTCTGGCATCAGCTAAGGAGAAAACTGAGAGGGGTGGGTAGTCAGAAGGCAGAAGAAGGGTTGAGTAGCAAGGTTGGTGGGGTAAGGTGTTCCAGAAGAGGAGCCAAGGGATTCAAGTCTCCAGAGCTGTCTAGGTAGATGCTCTGCCAGCTCCTGAGTGGTTGGTCCTCTCCTGTCATTGTGTGCACGCTTGAGGCTGTCCAGGCATCAGAGATGGCATTGTTGATGCTCTCTTAATTCTGCTTTATTTCTATTCCTCCCACTTCCCAGTATCACTCAAGAAAGAAGCAGGGTTTGCTCTGTCCCAAAGACCTGACCCCAGTAGTTACCCTAACTGATGGTTCTGAAGACCACAGAGTTCGTGCTGTTGGGGAATTCATGCTGTGTGAGGGAGATTGTGGGTCTGTGATCTGGTTTCTGTGAACTGTCCATCTGGCTGTTGTATACCGTCATGCTGTTCTCTGTATTTCGTTTAAATGTGTTTTCAACTTCTCTTAAGTTTTATTCGACTTCCTTTCTGTAAAAATCATGAATTAGTCCCACAAATGCCATCAGTTTCTTGAAGGTTAAAAGCGAGCTTTGAGCCAGGCCAGGTGGCACAGTTCTCTTTTCTTATTTGCTTAAGAGGCAGAGGCTCTTAATTTGAAGGCTGCCTAGGCAGAACGGTGAGTTCAAGGCCAGCCTGGGTCACTTAATGAGATACAGTTTAAAAATCTGAAGCATAGTGGAAAACTGTTGTGGGTGTTCAAGGGTGGTATGATTCTCTACCCTCAGCTCAACCCCCAGTATTGGAGAGAGAGAGAGAGAGAGAGAGAGAGAGAGAGAGAGAGAGAGAGAGAGAGNNNAGAGAGAGAGAGAGAGAGAGAGAGAGAGGAAGAAGAAGAAGAAGGAGGAGGAGGAGGAAGAGGAGGAGGAGGAGGAGGAGGAGGAGGAAGAGGAAGAGGAAGAGGAAGAAGAAGAAGAAGAAGAAGAAGAAGAAAAGAAGGAG
Organism: Alexandromys fortis; assembly: GCF_014885135.2. Taxonomy (NCBI): domain Eukaryota; kingdom Metazoa; phylum Chordata; class Mammalia; order Rodentia; family Cricetidae; genus Alexandromys; species Alexandromys fortis. The sequence continues at coordinate 988,183 of NW_026067980.1, forward strand.
GAGGAATTTAGTTTTAGTTTTATAACTCACACATTAAAAACAAGAGAGTCAAACTTCTTTCTAAAATTCTTAGACCTATATAGTGTGATCTTGGGATCTGCATACAACTGGCTTAGGCGAGCCTCAGAAAGAGCACCTATTCCTGCAGTCCCCATTAGCACCTATTCTCACCTCACCCTGGTGAACCAGCTTATCACAGCAGCCCTGTGAAGCTGTCAGGGAGTGATTCCAGCGTCAACCTTCACTTCAGCAGAAGCTCGCATGCTCTCTCTGCAAACAGGCATCGCTCCTCAGGCGAGAGCTCTCCACCACCACAGGCTGGGCAGAGGTGGTTGCCATCACAGTAGCTGTGACCATGACTTTGCCCTGAGCCCATCCGTTATCAATTTTCCAGTATTGTAAATCCTAACCCCGTGATCTTCAGTCCTTTTTTTTTTTTTTTTTGCATTATATACTGGTTTTTACCTATAACATAATCGTTCGGCACTCTTCTCATGCCTGGATCAGGTCATTGTGAGCACCTGACCTGGCTCAGGTCATCGTGAGCACTGAGCCCACCAGGCCTCTGTGGACTCCAAGACTCTGACCTAGCACTTTCTCACGCATCACATCCCCATGCAGGGGCAGGGGCTTGGGTCAAGAACATTGTGCAGTTTATCAGAAGATCCATGCCTGGAGGAATTTTCTTCTAGCAAGGCAGAGCCTGGGACTCTAGGAAGGTGCTGGGCTTTCAGAGTTTTAACCACGTGATTCAGCTAGCCTCCGTAGTTTACAGATGACCTTCTACACAAGAAGAAGTATTTGCCCAGAAGCATAAGCATGTGATAATTCTCTTAGCAAATATGTTAAAATGCATATTCTAACCAAAATTCTAGAAGAAATGGAACTTGAGGCCTGTACTATTGGGATTTGGGGCCATGGCAATGCAGAGACCCTGTGACGTGTTAGCTGAGGTTATGAAGCACTCCTAGGGCACTGTGGAGAAAAAGGCAGACACAGCTCATGCCTTCAAATTGCCTAGAGGCGGTGTTAAGGCCAGAGAAGGAAACTTTATGCTGTGCAGTTAAACCAGTGTGTTCTCTTCTGTAGCTGATCACTCAGTACAGGGCAGTGAGAAGAAACCAGAGAAACACCGTACAGTGTGGATTTGGTTTCAATAGCATTCTGCCCCCTGATGAATCATTGAGAATTCAGGGAGATGAGGCACAAGGGAAAGGACCTGAAAGACAGAGGCTGTTCACTCGTGTGTTTGCAGATGCACAGCGCTTGGGAGGAACCCAGAGTCATAGGTCAGAAGAGGTCTCACTATTTTAGGACTGTTAAATGGTATCATGGATGACCCCTTTTCCTTGTCCTCACATGGCAGAGCAGCTGAGGGGAACTCTATAGGGTCTTGTTTTTGTTTGCTTTTAAGTTTTTCAGATAAGGTCTTATGGTTAGTCCAGGTTGGCCTCCGCCTCACAGCAACCATGTTGTCTTACCCTCCCAAGTGCAGGGCTTATAGGTGTGGATTCCCATCCTTACCTTTGTAGTCTTTTGAAAGAGGATCAAGGGAGTGTTTTTGTGAAGGTACCGGAAGATCTGTCATGATGGCGTAACTTATCACAGCTTCAACACTATCACACATAGGGGTTAGGATTTCACGGTGAATCTCAGAGCCGCCCCTGCCATCTGCACTGTCTGTGAGACCTATGACCAGCTGTGGACCAGTTAACAGGATTTTACTACATGCTCTCTACGGTGAATCAAATGGCATGGTTTTAGCTTCTGCTTCTAGGTCTGCGGCAGCCCCCTGAAGACATGCCCTTTGGCACAGCTCAGAGAGAGAAAGTCTCAAATTCCTTTCTGCAGGCCTGCCTCTCTTTTCTATTTGATCAGGCTTGCTCTACTTTGAAGATGCCTCCAGGACCCAGAGGAGCCATGGGTTAGTCTTGTTTCCATGGAGACCTTTGGCTGCACTTTTGCTGTCTCTCCCAGAGGTGAGAGGTCGTGGTTCCGGCAGCCTCAGGCTTGGCACCAGCTTCTCCCTGGTGAGTTCAGATCTCAAAGCTGACTCCAGCCAGGGTTTCTTCTCTGTCCCAGAGTGACCTTGCAGGCTGCCCAGCAGACTGACTCTTCGCAGCCTTTACCACTGGTGATTTTCATTCCAGACAGGAGCCGATGGGCTTCTGAAAAGGGCCGTGTGGGTGGGTGTCTCTTGCCATCTCCACTCTGGCCTGGGTCTGGCAGAGATTTCCTCTGTGGGCTGGGTAAGGAGTACTGATGAAACTAAAGCATCCCGGTGCTTTGTGATGTGTTGAGCAACCAAAGTTCTTATTACCGCTAGATGGCTTACGCCCGGGCTAGACAGGAACCACATCCCTCCTGAGCCGGGGCCAGTTCTGCTAAGCTACAGTGAGCCCTCCGCTGGCGGCATGCAGAGCATCAACAACCTTGGTCAGAGAAGTTGTTTTCAGCAGTGGACAGTGGGTAATGAAGATACACATAACTGGGCAAAGGGATGAGAGCGAGTGACCGTAGCGTGCCCGTCCCTACACGGCAGAGCTATGTCTAGACCCTGCTCGTCCCAGGCTCAGGGAACATCCTAGAAGGGTCTGAGAGGATATAAGAGCTAGGGGGATGGAGGGAGCGTTGTGAGATGCTGTCTTCTAGATAGGACATGGCTACTACACTCAGGAACTCATGGCAGCTGAGGTCACCTACACACAACTTGCACTAGGGCGAGCCAGTCGGCATTCGGGATGGATGGAGAAGAAATCTGTGGCGCTCCACTCTTGCTAGGGTGCAGGTGATGGCTGGAGAGGGGTGTCGTTTTTCTTTGGGGGTAAAGACACCGGTAGGTTGCACACACTCCAGTGGGTGGCCATGCAACCACAGGCATGCAGGCAGCACTGATTTGAATCAATGGCTATAAAAAAAGGAGGGGAGGTTCAGGGTAGGAGGGGGACATGTGAGGACAGGAGGACTGAGAGTGAGAAGTCGGGGTGGATATAATAAAGATATATTTATACATGTTTAGACATGTTAGAGATAAGTTCAAGTATTACTTAAAAGTTTAGAGCATTGGGGCTGAGGGGCAGCTGTGAGTCCCTCCATGCTCATTATCCCAGTTCCTTCAATGAAGAGAGAACCGAGCCCTTTAAGGGAATGCCCCCCCCTCCCCGTCCAGACTCTAGGGGAATTTGTGGTACAGCTGGCGGTAGAACTCAGGCCCACAGGTAAGTTTGCTGGTAGCCCCTGTTTCTGTCCTCATGGGTCCAGAATCCCTCAGGGGCCCTGAGCCGAATGAGGAAAGTATACACAAAGCCTAGCGCGTGACCTGGCATCTAGTAAGAGCTCCATAAATGTTTATCATTAGGCTAAAAATACTGTAGAGGGACAAGATATCTGTGCCCTAGATATCTGTGCCCTTGAGACACTTCAAGCTTTGTTGAGGACTCGCAGTCATACGCAAACACAACTGGGGAGTCGTAGGGTACAGGGTGCCATGGGGTTATCTGCTGAGTCAATGGACCCAGCAAGGGAGAAAATCTATGATTGCCTCTAAGGGATGCTGCAAGGAGGGGAAGAGCCAAGTAGAAGAAGCATGTGCTCCCCATCAGGACAGGAGATATTCCAGGTTCTAAAGGAAGCCCACACCATCCTATCACCTGCCCAGGTCATTCACTAATTATCTTCACATTCGGTGTTCTGCACGGGGAGTCTAGGGAAGATGATGGTGTCATCCTTCCTTTAGTAGAACTTCAATGTGACCCAGCACCAATGTTTTAAAAGAAAAAGGCACACGGCATATAGTGGTTTGAATAGGAATGCCCCCCCCCCCCCCGCTTCTATATTTGAATGCTTACTCATCAGGGAGTGGAACTGTTCGAAAGGATTAGAAGAATTAGGAGGCGTGGACTTGTTGCAGGAAGTGTGTTGCTTGGGGTGGGCTTTGAGGTTTCAAAAGCTCATGCCAGACCCTGTCTTGCTCTCTTTGCCTGCAGAACAGGATGTAGCTCTCAGTTACTGCTTCCGTGCCTCGCATGCTGCTTTGCGTCTGCCGTGATGATAACGGACAAAACCTCTGAAACTGCAAGAAGCCCCCACTTAAATGCTTTCTTTTAAGACTCGCCTTGGTCATGGTGTCTCTTCATTAACGAAACAAGGACTAAGACATGTCTGTGATCCCATCACTAGGGATGCAGAAATAGGATGTCTGATGCTTCTTGGCTAGACAGGCTTGTGGAGTCAGCAAACTTCAGATTCAATGACTCTACATCTCAAAATGTGAGGAGAGTGTTTGAGATGCCCAATGTTAATTTCTTTCCTTCACAAACATGAACATGTGCACTTGTACATGCGGACACACACACACGCACTCACAACACACTCTCACACACATTCACACACACACTCATACACATACACACATATTCACACACATACACACACTCACACACATTCACATACACACACACTGACTCACACACACTGACACACACACACAAAGAGAGAGAGATTAAAATAATTATTCACATTCATGCGCGTTGTTCTAAAGCCCCCGCCCTTTTGTTATGTTTTGCTTTGTTTTTGAGATAGGATTTCCCTGTGTAGCTTTGGTTGTCTTAGAACTCATTCTAGACCAGAGATTCACCTGTTTCTGCCTCCTGATTCCTGGGATTAAAGGCATGCACCACCACTGCCTGGCTTTCTAAAGCCCTTCTTGTGTGTTAGTGTTGTTCTTACAACATTCCTGAGGGACAAGTACCATGTTACCCTCCTTTTCACAGATGAGGACAAAGGTGCCAAGGGTCAGGTGAGACCCTTTAGGTGGTGAGATAACTTCCTACAGAAGCCTGGAGAATTTGGCTTCAGACACAGTGATGGAGAAGAAGCAGCTTGGAGCCGGAAGGGCAACATTGAGTGTGCTACCCAGAGGTCAAAGAAAGGAATGAAAACTGGATTAGATGCTGCTTGGGGACTCACCACTAAGACTTCAAGAGAAGGGCAGTTTGTCACCAAACTCGAGTCCTTAGGTATCACTCTTTCCCACTTGACTCGTTCACCCTATGACATAAGTCGTAATTTTAAGTTTCAAGACCACCAACAAATTGGTGAGGTTAAAATCTAGGCAATATTAAGAAAGGGACACTTCACTTTGTGCCAGGCAAAACTGACTGGAGCGACTTGTTGCAGTTACTCTTTGCTTGACACTAGGTCATCTCAAAGCTTAGCAAGACAAAGCAGCGATAATCACTTCTCACTGGCTCTGCTTAGGTGACTGGGCTCAGCTAAGTTACTCTTGCTCAGGGTCTACCTTAAAGTTGCAGGAAGTTGCTGTGGTGGGGCTTGCCTAGGAGGGTTCCTCTCTCCCAAGTGTGAGTGTGGACACTGTTGTCCCCTGGCAGGCTTTGTCACAGCATGGTGGCTGGGCTCCCAGGGTAGTAGACCTGGGGAAGAGGTCAGACGCCTTTAGGATATAGTTTCACAAGTGTCATTTTTCTACCCCTTCATTTCGTTAGCTGTGACTCAGTTAAGGTTCTATTTAAGGGAGGACAATTAGGCAGGAGCACTCAATGACAATGTAAAAAAACGGCCCGTGGAGATGCTTTAGAGCCACCACAGAGACTTTCCTAGTGACTATTCTGGTTTTAAAATAAACAGACAGAACCTAAAGAGATTGTGTGTGGCTCTGCATTTTAGGAAGGAAGAAGAGGCAGCTGGGCCAGGAGAGGCAGAGTCACAGAGAATGACAGCAGCACCAGGTGGCGAGATGTTTGGCCCGGGCTCTGGTACTCTGCAAAAAGGCCACATAACTGGAGAGCATTGGGAAAGACAAGGTCTCAGTCTTAATGCTTTCACTGTTGTGGTTCTGTGGTTTTGAGGACTAACAAGTTCCTCTGGCACCTTACAAGCCATCCTTCATGCTGATACTAGCCCTCTGCTCGTGAGCATGTGCTTTGGAGGACTGAGGAACTGGGATAGGGGTGGGATGGGGGAAAGAAACAAGAGAGACTGGGTAGGAAGGAGACTCACGTGTTGGATCATGTTTGGAAGTGAGGTGTGTGTGTGTGTGTGTGTGTGTGTGTGTGTGTGTGTGTGTAGATCCAGGACCTGCTGAAGCTTAGCAAGGTCATGGCTACGGTCTTGGCAAGCCAAAGGACTATTGCATTATGTGCAGTGCTGACCACTGTTTTGTGTTTAGAAAGATCTCTACCTTCATTTTGTATTTGTGCTATCTGCCTCTTCTTCCTGGAAATCTTGTCACGACGTTTAGGTTTAACATCCCAGCAGAGTGTAATACCCAAATGAAACTCGGTGGGTGACGTTGCACAAGGGTCTGTGATTGGTGATCACCCTCTATCCAGGAAGAGGGGCATCTTCTGCAGCTCTGGGTTTGCTCTTTACCGTTCCTGGTCCTAGAAGGTGAATGAGGTCATGAAAGCTATCTGGGTCACTACTTTCCAGATTCTAGTTGTCTCTATGCTACAGATGAAAACACAGAGTTAAAGGGAAAAAACTCTGACAAAGGCAGAAGTAGCATTCACTGTTCCATGCTAGCAGTGTGGGTCACCCCAGGTCACCCAAACCACATCTTGAGTCCTTAGGCATGTGTTGGGCCAGTCTGGGATTTGGGCATCATATGAAGAAGAACAAGGCTGGTAGACCCAGGGGGACACTGAGAGTGAGAAAGATTTTGACACAGCCTCAGGAATCAAGATAAATATGAAGATGTTTGGCAACTTTTGTTGTTTGTGTGTATATGTGTCTGGGGACTTCTTACCCAAACCAAAGTAATTTCTGCATATTTGTCTGCTGAATATGAAATAACCCAAAGATGATGCTTCATATTTGTTAAATTTGAAATGGAAGTTACTCAGCAGAGAAGAAAAACAAGTCTTGAATGCCCTCCCATGTCCTCTGAGTTGAATATTTGAGTGTGAGATTTCTCCTCACCAAAGCCTGATTTCCCACACATGTGCACACAGGTGCCATGCGGTTGTATCTGAACATACATGACCGTGCCCTATTATCTCATTTTCATCCACACCTCAGACTTTCCAGGGATGTGTGGGCCGAGCTGATTTCCTAGGAGGCAGCACTTCCTCTGCGGTACCTGACCCAGGCTTCATCAAGGGAGTTAAACGAAATCTATAGACACTGATTCTTCACCAAAGCCAGCATCATTTCAGGTTCTCTGGGGCGATGGACCGTCTGGGAAGAAGGGCCACCTGTTAAACCAGGCATACTCTGTTTGGAACATAAGCCACATACCTGAACAGTTGGTTATATGCTGGGCTTTAGCGTGTTGAATCATATTTTGAATGCACTGAATAGATTTGCTGTTTAAGGATGCCTGGACATGAGTCCTTTAGCAGTGTTGTCTGCTCGTTCAATGATTCACAACTTTGATAAGTAGATGGAATACTTTTAAAGTACCAAATGTTATTTTAAATGTACTGTGTGGGATCTGTTCTTCAAAACCATCCAGCAAAGCCCTTTTGAAAGAACTATTCTGTGATGGGGATAAGCATTTAATGATTTACATACTAAGTAAATGCTTCTTAAGATGTATCTTAAGGTAGGCTGGATATATCTCCAGTTCTGATTCAGAGAAAAAGATGGGTTTTGCTAATATTCACTCATGGAGATACAAAGAACTCTACCATCTGTGAGTTTTGCTCTCTTTGGGGATCTTGGGAAGAGTAGAGCCATTTATTTTTTTCCTTTAAATTATATTTATTTATTTATTAAAGATTTCTGCCTCCTCCCTGCCACTGCCTCCCATTCCCCTCCCCGTCCCCC
>NW_026067980.1:996281-1150488 GCF_014885135.2 Alexandromys fortis
AGAACATCCCCCATTGTCTCAGTGTGTGGGTGCACCCCTCGCGGTCCTGAGTTCCTTGCTCGTGCTAGTAGAGCCATTTAAATACATTTTTCTTTTCTTCTTAAAATTTATTTATGTATGAGTGTTCTATCTGTATTTACAACTTTACGCCAGAAGAGGGCATCAGATCCTTCTACAGATGGCTGTGAGTCACCATGTGGTTGCTGGGAATTGAACTCAGGACCTCTGGAAGATCAGCCAGTGCTCTGAACTGCTGAGCCATCTCTCCAGCCTGAGCAGAGCTGTTTAAACCTCCATTATTTTTTTTTATGTCAAAAGACCCCCAAGGGTTGCCTGATCTGCCTACTTTTCTCATTATAATCAGCTGGAAATAAGGGGTGATTTTTAATAATTAATGTTACTTATTGTAGTTATATTTAGAAAGGAATTTCTGGCTGGGCGGTGGTGGCGCACGCCTTTAATCCCAGCACTCGGGAGGCAGAGGCAGGTGGATCTCTGTGAGTTCGAGACCAGCCTGGTCTACAAGAGCTAGTTCCAGGACAGACTCCAAAACCACAGAGAAACCCTACCTCGAAAAACCAAAAACTAAAAATAAATAAATAAAGGAATTTCTGCTTATATTTATATGTATATCTCTCATCTGTTTATTTACCTCCATACCTGCCTTCTACATGTCAATTTATCTTAATTTATTATCCATCTTCTCTTTTATCATCCACTTATCTACCATCTATTATTTTTCTTCTATCTACTTTTTATTTATAACCTATCACCCATTTATCAATTTATTTCTTCATCACTTACTATCATTTTCTATCATCTATCAGTCAACATTTATCATTTATTATCAATCATCTATCTACCTATCTATAATCAATCTACTCATCCACTTGTTATCAATTATCTACCTATTATTTTTCTAAGTATCTATATTTCTATCATCTGTCAATCAACATTTATCATATATCTATTGCTTTATCTGTCATCTATTATCTTTATCTTCTATCAACCATCATTTATCATCTATCAATCATGTATGTATCTATCTTCATCATCACCTATCATATATCTATCTATCATCTAGTCATCTACCACCCATCTTTTTCATCTATTATTTGTCACTCATATTTAGTTCTGTAGTGAAAAACAGACTTTGCAGTGGGGCTTGTGGTTTGGACTGCCAAAGAAGGTGGTTTCCACCATCCTAGGTAGTCCAACCTTGCTGCCATCACAGAGCACATTAATAAAATGAGATGGTGACCCTAGTTTCCTGCTTACTCACTAGCTTAATAACCATTTCAGCACTGCTTTTCAAGATTCTTTGCTCTCTCTCCTACCTGATCTCTACTGTGATGCTTCTTCCCAGGGAGATGCTCTGATTTACTTAGACAGTTGTGAGAGACAGGTGTGGTTTCTGGAGTGGATAATCCTTGAGTGTGGGAACCTTGGGACTGTCTAAGAGTGAACCATCTTGTGAAAGCCTTCTGTAGAACAGATTTGCCCTTCTCTATGAAGGGGCTGGCCTTGACTGTGGTTGAAAGAGGCTGTTGTAAGCTCTTCTGAGTTTAGAGATAATTCGTAAGAAGTTGGACTTACCATACTCTTGACTCCCCTCCCCCCAAAGAGTTGCTCATTTCTGGGTGTGGATGCCACACTCCTGGCTGACCTCCCATTTTTCTTCCTGACTTCCTAGTATGTCCAAATCCTGGTGTGGACCATCCAGAGATAGAGAGCCAATAATCTTCCATAAGATCCTGTAGGGTTGGCTGGGCAGTGGTGGCACAAACCTTAGTATTCTCAGCACTCATGAAGGCAGAGGCAGGTGGATCTCTGTGAGTTCGAGGCCAGCCTGGTCTACAAGAGTTAGTTCCAGGACAGGCTCCAAAGCAACACAGAGAAACCCTGTCTCAAAACACCCAAAAGAAAAAAAAAAGAAAAGAAAAGAAAAGAAAAACCCTGCAAAGTTTATGGGAAGTCCTGAACTGTGGCTTCCTTATGTTCAATTAGGGATAGTCATCGAACATGAGGAAGGGAAGAGGAGTCTGAATGTGAACAGAGGGAAAATGGGATTCGTTACTACACATTCTCTTTGAGCCACAGGTTCTCTGACATTCCTTGGAAAGTGTTGGGTTCTGGGCAGAGAAATGCTGACCTTGGCATTAGGGTAACTAGAATCAATGTTAATAGTCTTTCCTTCCAACTTAATGGCCCAGGGCAGTTGAAATCAACTTCCTTTGGAAGTGGGAAGGCAGGATCCCTGATCTTAGATGACTCAGAGTCTAACTTGGTAGACAAGACAAATGCGTAAGGACGTGAATGAGACTTGGAGAGGTGGATGGGAAACAGCTGCCAGAGCAAGGCAAAGTATCCAGGCTGTGGGCGGAGCAACTGTGTTTTCTTGCTTTGTAGCAGGAAGATGGGAATTTCCCTTCACATGACTGTGAGGATTGTCATGTGGTTCATTTGGAAAGGACTCCGCATTCTAATCTAGAAAGACACAAGGTGAGCCTCAGCCATTTTCTCCTCCCACAAGCCAGATGCACAGATCAGTACCATCTCTGAGTAGCCAGGCCATGCTACCCCAACACCCCCCATTCTAGAATATACTGGACTGCCTGGAGAGCGTCTTGATATTCTGATACCCTGATGCCAGGAACAATGTTTTCACAGTTTTGTTAGAAAAATGATTATAAGTGACATTTACCAAGAACACAGTCTCCTTTTATAAATGAAACAATGGGCTGGAAAGATGGCTCAGAGGATAAGGGGCTTATCATAGAAGTGTAAGGATTGATGTTCAGATCTCCAGAACCCACCTAAAAGCCAGGTGGATGGGGCAGCCTGCCTAAAAATCTCAGCGTACACAGGGAATTCCTGGAGAAAGCTGGCTAGTCAGACTAGCTGTATCAGTGAGCTTCTGCTCAGTGAGAGAGTTTGTTTCGGTAAATAAAGCAAAGAATGATCCAGGAAGACAGTTGATATCTACCTCTGTTCTCTGCACACACTTGTATGTACATTCACATGTGCATTTTCTTATACATACAAACATATATATGTGTTTGTCTATCTTGGAGGAAGCCTCAGTTCGAAGGAAGGAATTATTTTGGAGATCAAGAGGAGGATAGGGATAGCGAGGGCTGCATTCCAGGCACTAGGAAAGGTTTGATCAGCAAGAGGCGTAACGGCAACAACAAAATGACAAGTACATGAGGCACTTGTATTGAGCTGCCTTCTTTACAACTCCGAAACCTGGACAATGAAACGCTCCTCAGAATGGCATGTTCAAGATGGCGCGTCTCGGGAGGACTCTAGGCATCACGTGAAGAGACAGGCTGCACAATCATGACATTAAAAACCATCTCCATCTGTAGAAGGAAGGAAACTACAGTATGTGGCAACGGCGCTTGAGGTGCTTTGGCCATGTTATGAGAATGAACGACGGCAGATACCCGAAGATAGCCCTGCTTGGAGGAGCGCCCGGGATAAGACGAAGAGGAAGGTCCAAAAAACGCTGGATAGACAGTATAAAGGAAGACGTGGAACCTCGGGTATGACAGTAACACAAGCATCTAGGACTACCTAGGATAGGAACAACTGGAGAACCATCATAAACGGGCTGCCCATGTGTGCTTAAGCATTGCCAGGGCATAAATGCAGTGGGCTGTGAGCTGCTCTGCGGCTGCCAGGAGATAAACCTGAGCCCTCTGTAAGAGCAGTCAGTGCAGTCACCTGCCGAGTCATCTCTCCAACCTCTGGAATTCGTTCTTCACCACCCTGAAGTATTGATAGGAGCTGTATAGTTTATAGCATCCCTCTGTTGATAGATGCTTTCCCAAGTTTCTGTCGCCTACAAGACCCTGCAAAGCACGCATTTGTACACATACACTGTATTTACACGCAGCCCTTTCTCCAGGATGTGTGATGCATTTCTAGCTAATTTATCTCCTAATTCCTGAACCATGGCTCAGGGTGGAGCACGGTATTTCGCCACCTCATTGTCAGGTCTCCATCCCCACACTGGACAAGCTTGTGGGACTGGTTCAGCGACTGCTTTCTGATGCAGTCTCCTGCTCCCTTTGTTCTTTATTTACTTGGTCCATATTTCTAGTGGTTTTTTGCAACAGAAGTTGTTTGCTTTCACAGTTTCAAATATTCACCTTTGTTTGCTGCTTATCTGCTAAGTTTATAATTTCTGGGTGTTTTTTTTTTATCCCTAGGATGTTTTGAATTTTTATGGAAAATGTTTTTTGTCATCTGTGTATTTTGCTTTCCATGCTGTTTCATGCAAGTCTTTAGTTTATGGCAAATTTGTCTACTTTCTTGAGATTCTTTTTTTTTCTCCTTTTTTTTTTTTTCCAAGACAGGGTTTCTCTGTGTAGTCCTGGCTGTCCTGGATCTCGTTCTGTAGACCAAACTGGCCTCAAACGCAAGGTTCTATCTGCTTCTGCCTCCCAAGTTCTGGGATTATTGTTCTGTCTTTAGACTTTGGGCTCTTGATTTTTGTGTGCGGTGGGGATATGCTTTGGTTTTTGCTATTGTAAAGGCTGTTGAGTCACTGGAAACTTACTGATTTTTTTTAATGTCCCCTTTTCTCAGATGTTTATTTGTCAAATGCTTATTTATTTGTGCTTGGATCCTGGCTGCCAGTCTCTTCACGCTCTGTGTGTCTGTCTCTGAGCCACTTGCACGCTTAGAAGAGTTTACTGCACACCTCCCTGGAACAGCTCACCCTGGCTGTATTACTCAACTTGTTTTCTTCACTGTACAGCGATCCTCTTCACACCTCAGAGTGTCCTGTTTATTACAGGATTGAAAGGGGAAGAAATGATTTAGAGCATTTGGCCTGGCAGTTGCCACCCGTACATCTCTTCATGCATTCGTTACTTGTTTATTTGCATACTCTATGCCCTGTGATGACGGTGATCTTGTCTGACTCGTTTATTTTATTTACGTGCTAACAAATGCATGCATGAAGGCCAGAGGTCAATGCTGGATACCTTCCTTGATCACACTTCACCATGTTGTTTTGAGTCAGGGTCTCTCACAGAGCCTGGAGTTGATTTGGCTTCTGATCCTCTTGTCCTTGCCTCCCCAGTGCTGGGATTTACAGCTGTGCCAGTGTCGTTCAGTGACGTGGATTCTGGGAGGTCAAACTCAGGTCCTCATGCTTCTGTAGAGTACATTACGGCCTGAGCCATCTCCCCTGCCCTTCTCTAACATTTAAGGCATCTGCGTCCCATGTGAGGGGACATTTGCAAGATAATCGATGAATAAAGGAGTGGAAGACAAGACTCTGGCCAATGGAGTTTGCATTTTCAATTTTATTTTATATTTTCAGACTTGAATCAGTTGTCAAAGAAGTTCATGTTGTTTGTCACAGAAGCTCAGAGAGAAGGGACTCTCCCAACTGCTCATATTCCCACAAATGCTTTGAGGTCCTTGTGCCCCCCCACATGGCTACATACGGAATCCTTAAGACAATTCATTCAGAAGGTTTTGTCTGCTCATAGGAATCCTTGAAGAAAGTTTCTTTTAGGGCAAAAAAAAATTCAGATTAGCCAGATGTAATCGCTGAGTATTTGGTTCAACAATGGTGTATATCAGGCCTCTTTGTTGAGTGTTTTCAACACAGTGACATTGAGAGTAAGCATGGAACTTCCAGAAAGGACACTGGATAGTCACAGCAACCTTACACAGCTGAGATCGTGATCATTGCTGTATAGAAAAACTATGTTTTCAGTGCATTGATCAATCGAGTCAGAACACTTTGATGCAGAAGTGACCATTGGATAGAGACTTGGGCAGGCAAAGAGGAAAGGGCTTGGCAGAGGCTCTTAGGCAAAAGAAAATAGAAGAACTGCGTGACTCCCTACGTCACGCTACAGCTTCCTCTTCTCTTTTTTCTCTTACATTTTATTGGGAGGGGTGCTGCAAGGGCAGAGGGCAGAAACAAAGGGACCAGGGATGGAAATGAGTGGGATTGAGATGCCTGATGTGAAAGACACAAAGGATACATAAAAAGAAAGTTAAAAAATAACAAAAGTATAAAACTAAAAAAAAAAGTAGCAGAAATAAATGAGAAGCCCCATTGTGACTGAGCTGGGAAGGAGGTGGAGGCTTAGACAAAAGGATAGAATAAAAAGAAAGACAAAAGGAACGATGACAATAGCAGAGACACCGGGTGGACTCTGGAGTCATGGAACCCTAGGCCCATATGCTTGTTTTGCTTTTCTGTGCTGTTACCTGGAGTTTAACCACTTTCTCCTCAGCTACATCATCAGTAAAACCATACCCCATTGAGTGGATATTAGTGAAATGGTCCTTGGGGCATTAGACCCATCTGCCACAGGGATGGACGCTTAGATCTGTTATGACCCCTCTGTGTTCGTTAGTTAGCTACTGTTCACCTCAATCTTTAAGAAAAGGGGGGAAAACCCACCACTGGCTTTAGTGATTCACAGCCTGAAACCAAGCAACAGTACCAAAAGGGAGATTGGTATTTTTTTGGTTACCTAGTAAGTCTGGTTTAGTTCAGTTAAAAACTACTTCTGGTAGGGGTGGGGGCGTTTGTGGAGACAGAGGCAGGCAGATCTCTGAGTTCAAAGTCAGCCTGGTCTACAGGATGAGTTCCAGGACAGCCAGGGCTACTCAGAGAAACCCTGTCTCAAAAATAAATAATAAATAAGCAAATAAAGAAGACAGAGCAAAACCTCTCTGAATGCATAGTTTGTAGAAGAAGCTAATGGTTAACAGATAATGTCCTAATAACACAGAGGTAAACTGGGTGTGTGGACTGGGGAAGTGAAGGAGACGTGAGGTGGAGGAGATAGCCTCCGTACGGTGAGGTGGACGAGATAGTCTCTGTAGCACTGGGAAGGGCTGTGGAGTGAGGAAATATGTGGTCAGAAACCCTTGAGTAAGATGCCACAACGAGGGAGAAAGTATGCTATGGAATCTTCTGCCAAAGCCTGACTTTGACCCTTGGAAACCACATGGAATGGATTCGCACAAGCTGTCATACTGCCACGTGCACACATGTGAACACACACATATGCAGCGGTCGGATTAATAAATCACCAGTAATTGATATTTAAACAAGTTTAATAACAAAACCAGACTCACGAAACCAAGGTTCCAGCGGAGTAGCCAGCGGAAACAGGAGAGCAAGGGGGAGAAGGGGGCGCGCGCTTTTGCCCGCCCAATATATCCGTAAACAAACGCCTGAGGGCAGCCCGCCCCCAAGGGGAGGGCTTATCCCTACATCTCCCTCCTTTTGTCTAAATAAGACAGAACTAACCTAAATACAACTATAAACAATAATAATAAATAATAGGTATAACAAACAATATTGAGAACAAAAGTTTTACCAGACATTCTATCTCAAGGAGTCTAAATAATGTAGAGAGTAATTACAATTATATAATCTTCAACTCCGTCAAAGATCCGAGAAGGGAATAAATATTACTTAACAAATGAGCGATATCCAAAGCGTGCCATAAATGACAGAGACAACAGACTACCTGGGCAATCACCCAAATTCTCGTTCGCAATGTTGAGTCAACCAACTTTGGCTAAGGCCTAGCATGACTGACATACCATTATCAAATGCAAGGAATTTTCTTAGAATTATCCTACCCTGTCTTGGCAAGATAAGAAAATCCTGTTTCATATCTTTGTCAGTAGATGAGGTATGGGCTTTTCTTAACCCAAAGGCCAATTCTGCCAAGAAGACAAACTCCCAGTGGAGTGTCTTTGGTGCTCAACGTTCTCTCGGGAGTAGAGTGGTGTCGCCAGGAGTAATTGTGTCTCGGCACAGAATTCTAGGTTAGCTTAAAGGCCATTTTCTACAGCTCTTTAAAGAGGCTGAAGATTATACTATCTATACTAAATATAATCTCTATGTATCTAGAATACCTTATTAACCTAAAAATAAACATGAACAACATAAAATTCTCAATACCTATCTAACTTGAAGACAAAAAAAAATAAACAACTGTGCAATACATGAAGACAATGATCTTCATCTGTAAACAATGTCATTACATATCAAATGTAAACAATGTTATTACATAAATAGTATCAGAGGTAGAAATGTACATTGTGATATGGTAGATGTATCAATACAATATAAGTATACTCTTATACAAAAATAGAGGTAGGAACACTCACATTCAATATTCAATATGTCAATATACAGGAAACAGTACCAATACAATTTTCTAAAAACAGTAACTCACAAATACCAATCATCCCATCACACCAGTTAAACCCCCCTTTTTTTTTTTTTTAACATACCCCTAACTCCATAAAACATCTCCCCATCCCCTCAACCCCAAACCAACCACTAAAAGATGTCCCTAACCCTGAGGGCAAACTCTGTTGGGGGAGGGGACGCCGTCCTCTAAGATTGCTTCAAGCTGACATGGGGGCGATGTTCTCCTTAGGGGCTCCTGTGAAAGCAAATGATGGTAAAATTCCCAAATTAACCTTTGGCCTAAGAAAATTATAACTAGTCCCTGAGCGCTTTGAGAAGGTCCGGCCAGAGTGTCGTCAAAAAATGTGCACCATTCGAAATTGTCTTGTGCAGTTGGTACCAAAAAAAATTATTAGCACGTAGAAAAGAAAAAAAAAAAAAAAAAAATATATTCAATATATTCATGACGTCATAAAAACCAGGTTGAGTTGATGTTGTGGGGCCCCATCTTCATCCTGGAAACTTCAAAAATTACTGTAGGAAAATTTGTTGCTTGTTATGGGAAATTTAGACACTAACAACAAGGACATATACTGACATATAAAGAAAGACACAGATACGAGGAAAAGCAAAAACAAAAAACAAAAAACATATATACATAAATATATAAAAAATCAATACTTACGGTATGTATATAATGTTAGTTGATCCTTAGTAGGTCGTAACTATTATCCATCCATCAGTAATTAAATATTCAGGGTCCCTTAAAGTCTTTGAAGATCAATATTTTCCTGTGGAGATAAGAAAAGAACCCTGCCCCCAACCTATCTGTATTCCTTACCATCAGTATGCTCGCCAACCTTGTGAAAGAATTGTTATTTATCTTTTCCAAATGGCTTTTCTTCTTCATACCGAACCTTTATTAGTTTTGTCGGTATCCACAATTGTTCCTCACCTGTGGAGATAAGAGCAAAACCCCTTCCCCAACGCAGCACATCTCCTGGTTTCCATTGTGAGGTCAGCACATCCTTGAAATAAACTGGTTGATTTAGTTCAGTAGACTTTTCCATTATCCAATGTCTTTCTGCAGCCGTTGTCCCCTTCTCATTAGCGTTAAGAAAATTCAAGGTTAACAAAGCATTATGTAACCTATTTCTGGGGGTGTTTTCCACCCCTTTCTGTTTATTCAACATATCTTTTATAGTTCGATTTGATCTTTCTATGACTGCTTGACCTGTAGGATTGTATGGTATACCTGTAACATGCTTGATATTGTAATAGTCAAAAAACCGTTTCATTTTCCTAGAGGCATAAGCAGGACCATTGTCCGTCTTTATTTGTGTAGGTATACCCATGATAGCCATGACTTCTAATAAATGAGTGATTACTGAATCAGCTTTTTCTGAACTTAAAGCAGTTGCCCACTGAAAGCCTGAATAAGTGTCAATGGTGTGGTGAACATACTTCAATTTGCCAAATTCTGCAAAGTGGAACACATCCATCTGCCAGATTTCATTCCTATGGGTGCCCTTTGGATTAGCCCCTGCTGGCAGTGGCGTTTGGTTATAGAAAGAGCAAGTAGGGCATTTCTTTACAATCTCCTTAGCCTGTTGCCATGTAATAGAAAACTCTTTCTTCAAACCCTTGCTATTAACATGATGTTTTTTATGAAATTCAGAGGCTTGTAGCACACTACCAATCAATAACTGATCAATGTCTGCATTACCTTGTGCTAGAGGACCTGGCAGACCCGTATGGGATCGGATGTGTGTTATGTACATAGGGCAGAGCCTGTTCCTGATCAAATCTTGAACCTGGATAAACAATGAGGTTAGTTCTGTATCATCAGGTATAAATTCAGCAGTTTCAATATGTAAAATAACTCTTTCTGCGTATTGCGAATCAGTAACTATATTAATAGGTTCTCTAAAATCCCTTAGCACCATAAGAATGGCATATAATTCTGCCTTCTGGACAGAATCATAAGGACTTTGTTCCACCTTACCCAAGTCTTCCGATTTGTAACCTGCCTTCCCTGTTTTATTGGCATCAGTATAGAATGTACGGGCTCCAGTTATTGGAGCATCACGGACGATTCGAGGAAGGATCCATGAAGTTCTCTTTATGAAGTTAAGCCTCTTGCTTTTTGGATAATTGTTATTAATATCTCCCAAAAAACTAGCACAAGCTCTTTGCCATGGTTCATTATCTTCCCATAATTTCTTTAGTTCATCAGCAGTGAAAGGCACTATAATTTCTGCTGGGTCTATGCCTGCTAATTGACGAAGTCTCAGCTTTCCTTTTATAATTAACTCGGCGACTTTTTCCACATAAGTTTTCAGTTTTTTACTTGGTTTATGTGGTAAAAAGATCCATTCCAAGATAATATCATCTCTCTGCATTAAAATTCCTGTAGGAGAAATTTTGGATGGTAATATGACGAGAATACAATCGAGCTCTGGATTCACCCTGTCCACATGTGCCTGTTGTAATTTTTCCTCAATCATCGTCAGTTCCTTTTCTGCTTCAGCTGTTAATTCTCTGGGACTGTTTAAATCTTTATCACCTTCCAAGGTTTTGTTCAGATGAATTATTAGATCAGGTGTTATCCCAATAGTTGGTCGTAGACTGGAAATGTCTCCTAACAGTCTTTGAAAGTCATTAAGAGTCCGTAAGCGATCTCTCCTAATTTGTGCCTTTTGTGTCTTAATTTTTTGCAAACCTATTTTATAACCTAAATAATTAACAGAATCTCCCTTCTGTATCTTCTCAGGAGCAATTTGCAATCCCCATTTAGGTAAAAGTATCTTTATTTCTTCAAACAGTCTGTTCAAGGTATCCATGTTTGAATCGGATAACAAGATGTCGTCCATGTAGTGGAATATTATAGATTCAGGAAACTTCTTGCGTACTATTTGCAATGGTTGGTTCACAAAATATTGGCACAAGGAGGGGCTATTTAACATACCCTGGGGGAGGACGGCCCAGTGGTATCTCTTGGAAGGTTGAGAATTGTTGTAAGTAGGCACCGTGAAGGCAAATTTTTCTCTATCTTCTTTTTGTAAAGGTATGGTGAAAAAACAATCCTTTAAATCAATAACTATAAGAGGCCATCCTTTTGGTAATAAAGAGGGCAAAGGGATTCCAGATTGCAGAGGACCCATAGGTTGAATAACTTTGTTGATAGCTCTGAGATCTGTCACCATTCTCCATTTACCTGATTTTTTCTTAACCACAAATACAGGAGAATTCCAAGGACTGGTAGATTCCTCTATATGTCCAGCATCTAATTGCTCTTGTACCAGCTGTTCTAAAGCCTGTAACTTTTCCTCAGCTAGAGGCCATTGTTTTGTCCATATTGGTTTCTCAGTCAACCATTTTAGAGGCAATGCTGTTGGTATCTCTGAAGGAGTTTCAATTGTTTGTTCTTGTACGGCCCGAATGGCCGGTTTTCTCCGTTTGTAATATCTTTTAATATTATTCTCAGAAATATAGGCTCTAGAATTAGCAGGAATGTTAATTTGGGTATTCCATTGTTGTAATAGGTCACGACCCCATAAATTCATTGCAATACTGGCTACATATGGCCTTAATTTCCCTATTTGTCCCTCAGGCCCTATACATTCAACCCATCTCGTGCTCTGTCTTACTCGAGATAGGGTTCCAATTCCCAGGAACTGAACATTTACATTCTGAAGAGGCCAATATGGATGCCAAGATTCTGGGGTAATGATACTTACATCAGCACCTGTGTCCAGCAGGCCAGTAATAAAAATGCCATTTACACACACTTTCAGCTTAGGTCTTTGATCATTTATAGAAGTTTGCCAAAACACACGTAACTCATCTTTCTGCTCATTATCGTTTGTAACAGTAGGCATGAGGTTTCCTAATTGTCCTGACGAGGCACGTTCTCTGCAGAAACTGGAAATGACTGGACCATGTTTGCCATGGGGGCCTGTGAGGCCCCCCCTCTCACGTTTCCCGTCTGTATCAGGTTTCCTTGTCTATCTCTTGTAGATCTACACTCATTCGTCCAATGTCTACCCTTTCCACATCTTCTACATAAACCTGAAGGCTGAGTCCTTCTATTTCTGTTATTTCTAGAAGACGCATTATTATTGTTTCTGAAGGTCCGTTGTTTACAATTCCTTCTCATATGACCCATTTTGCCACAATTAAAACATTTGGTATTCTGATGTCTCCTTTTACCATTGGAAATTGCTTCCTCTACCCATGCTTCAGTGCCATAATCAAATGTATCAACATCCAGTGTATGCAAGACCCATTCTTCCAAGGGTGCTGATCTGAACCTTAAAGGCCCCAAAATCTTTTTGCATTCCACATTTGCATTTTCATAAGCCAAAGACTCAATCATTATACGTCTTGTGTCAGGGTCAGGTATCCCTATTTGTACAGCCTTAGTAAGTCTTTGTAAAAAATCACTAAAGGGTTCTCTCTGACCTTGTTTAATCGTAACAAATGATTCCATTCTCTGTCCTGGGTCTTGTACCCTGTCCCAAGCCCTTAAGGCTGCTGTAGTGCATATGGAGAGTATGCTTTCATCCAAATTAGCTTGTTCCTGAGGATCGGAAAAGAGTCCTTCACCTAGAATTTTATCTAGGGAGATGTCACTTCCCTTCGCCTTTTCTTGCTGTTCTAAAAGTCTAGCCTCTTGCCTGAATAAGCATTTCCATCTTAAATGCGTCCCACTCTCAAGGACTGCAGAGGTCATCTGGGTCCAGTCTAAAGGCGTTGGTCTGCTCATTATGGCCCAAGATTTTAGCATCTCTTTAACAAAAGAGGAGTGCATCCCGAAAGCCGTGACAGCCTGTTTAATTTCTTTGAGATCATTTATACGGACAGGCTCCCATGTATCTTCCTTAAGGATCCTAGGGTTTTTGGAACCAATCACCTTCTCTGTCGTTATTACTGGAAAGGCAGGTAGAGGTGTAGATAGAGATTTGTGGAAATTGTCCCGGAGGGATTTACCCACAGATGTAGTTAAAACTTTCCTTTCTACCGTTTGTTCTTCCTCATCAGAATCAGAATTTAGAAATTCCTCAATCTTTTCAATTCTATTCACCATTGCCTTCTGCAATGTCTGTATCTCCTGTCCAGAATTATGTTCCAAAGCCCTCATTGAGGATTCTAAAGTATGAAGTTTGTCCGTTAGAGATAAGTTCTCATCTTTGGACATGATTTTTATGGCATAAACCGTGCCTTCTTGTATTGACAATCTTTCCACCACTCTGTCATAAGCTTTAGACAAAAGTTGATTTTCCCATTCAACCGATTTAATTCTCTGAGATAATGTTTCAGTCCCTTCAGAAAGTGACTGATGAAATTTACGATTTAAATCAGCTGTTCCTTCTTCCATAATAATAAATTTCTCCTTAATATCAGCCTGAACCTTTTCTAAGTTTTTTTCAGTCACCATTGTCTTGTTAAACAAAGTTCTGTTCTCTTCCTGTAGAACTTTAAACTGATTCATGAGAAGATCATTGTCATGCTTAATCGTTTGTAGATGTTCAACCTCTGCCTTAAGAATCCTGGATTCATCTCCAATAGTTTTTAGATGTTCAACCTCTGCCTTAAGAATCCTGGATTCGTCTCTTAAAGACTCTATCAGACTTTTGTTGTCAAACCACTTAAGACCAAGGAAAACTACTAATCCCAGAAGGATCCATAGATGTGGGGTGCTAGACACCTCTTGTAGGATCTCCCACATGGCACACTCAAAAAGGTTATGGAAGTTGGAAGAGGTGATATTATCAGACATTTTATTTATAAAAGGAAAAAAAAATTTTTTACCTGTAATGACTGGTTCCTGCCAGAGGTGGCGAAAGAGTCCACTTGAATCCACGTGGAGAATTGATCTGAAATGAACCTCAAGACTGAAATTTATACAAATGACCCCTTGGGGCCCAATGTGGCGGTTTGTGTTGTAAAACCGCAAATATTTAAGCTTCCCTGTTCAGTTCCAAACGTCAAGGCAGAGAGGGAGGGGTTAAGTCCTCTGCTCTGCGAGAGGAACACAAAGAGCTGCCTGCGAGCCGCAGCAGCCTAGAACCGGTGTGGGGGAGGTGCGCGGAACAAAGCCGTGCCTGCTAACCTAAAGCGGGCGGGCGGGCGCTGGAGTGCCGAGGACTGCGGGGTTGCGGCGGGAGCCCGGCGGGCGGCGTCACCCGAGGCGGAGGGGGCGGAGTGGCTAAGGCGATCGCGGATCGCGTTCGGGGCCGCGTTCGTGTCCCGAGCCGCGCAGCTGCGGGCTGGGAAGTCGGCAGCCTGTGTGCCTGACCTGCTGCGGACACAGCGGATCTAAGGAGCGGGTGCTGTGCCCCACGACGGGCGGCCAACTGCAGCGGTCGGATTAATAAATCACCAGTAATTGATATTTAAACAAGTTTAATAACAAAACCAGACTCACGAAACCAAGGTTCCAGCGGAGTAGCCAGCGGAAACAGGAGAGCAAGGGGGAGAAGGGGGCGCGCGCTTTTGCCCGCCCAATATATCCGTAAACAAACGCCTGAGGGCAGCCCGCCCCCAAGGGGAGGGCTTATCCCTACACACATATATTTAACTAATAATTAGTAGGTAAATGTAGGCATTTTAAAAAGATGTTTTAAGGGGCTGATGTGATGGCTCAGGGAGTAGAAGCACTTGCTGCCAAGCCTGATGACATGAGTTCGAATCCCAGAACACGTGGGATAGAAGACGGGAACTGACTCCTACAGGCTCTCCTCTCATGGTGCATGCACGTGTCCATGTACACACACAAGCACACACGCACACACACAGCAAAAAAGTAAATAAAAAGTTTTTCAAGTGGCTCAACATATTACTGTGTAGAAATCATCACGGGGAGTTTCTTATACTTAGAAAGCGCCACCTGCTCAGCTGTGTCAGCCCCTCCCTGACTGCTCATTCAAACCTTGCCTGTCTTTCAGGAACCTACTGATGTCTTCTGGAATTCTTCCCCCCTCAGTCCAACTTACAGGGATTCTTCTGCTTGTCATTTATCAGTGTTATCTAGGTGATAGAGCAGCTGTGTATTTATGGGATCATTGTGAAGACTTTACATAAGATCTCTGTGTGCCTGACATGAATTAGTATTTTACGTTAGTACTGTCTGTTTGTCAAATGAGCGAAACAACGTTGATGCATTGCTAAAGTCCACAGCTTCCTCTGACTTCCTATGTTCCCCCCCCCCAGTGTCCTTTTTCAAATCCAGGATGTGTACAGGGTGCCACTCCCTACATTGTCATTAATATCCATACCGCCTTCCCTCCCTTTAGCTGCGCCTGCTTCTCGGGCGTTCTTGTTTGGAATGACTGACAGCACAGAGGATAAGTTGGGAATCTTGGATAAAGTCCTCCTCTTAGTATTTGCCTTTTTTCCCCTTTGGAACAGACAAAGGCCATGGTTTGTGGGTCGGGACCACTGACCTCGAGTGCCTTGCCTTGACATCCCACCAAGGACACACATCATCTCAATGACTCTTCAGTGCTGATGTTATGTAACCATAGTTACCTGACACTAGGTAGTTTGGCAAATCACCCCCCCACACACACAAAAAGATGCTCTCCGGCCCCTCTCCCGGCTCCTGCTGCATCCTTTGGAAGCAAGTTGCTATGTGCGACTTATGTGTAAGGACCAGATTAGCTACATAATTATTTGGAATTCTTTTTCATGGAAAATGGGCTGCTCTCCCCTGCTTGTTTATTCAGTCCTCTGTTTACATCAGCATGGACTTGTGGATATTTACTTTATACACTGAGTTATAATCTAATACTTCTTTATTTATTTTATTGTTCAAATTGTTCCAGCGTTGGTTACTGATGCCTATATACTTTTGAAATACTTCATTGTGTGTGTGTGTGTGTGTGTGTGTGTGTGTGTGTGTGTGTGTGTACAACATAAATCCCAGGCTTATCTTACGGATTTTCTGATCCGGTGTCAGAATCAACCATTTTCTCTAAGGAACTCTGATTCCTTGTATTGGAGGTGGGATTAGAAACCAAGATCTGAACACTTGGTTTGCATTGCCAATGGATGGTCACTGCCAGGATGCTCTGCCCTTGGGCCCTCTTAGCTGTCAGAGTGAGGGGGTCAATGGATGTGTATTATGTTCACTTGTATACATACATATAAAAGTTCCCACATGTATGCCTCTAATGAATTAAATCTGGGTATGTACTGATATGTTCATGTCTCAAGCATTGTCACATAGATCTCTTCGAGGGAACTTAAAAAAAAAGTAAATTACAAAGTTCTGCAGATCACTTCAAATCTAGTGGAACAAGATAAATGTTGAACTTATACAGCTTTAAAAACAGGTTAAAGTTATTGACCTTTTTGTTTTAATGTTGGAACTAATGTTGATAATATGAAAATATTAGATGACATCATAAATATAAATTTTATTTTGTTGTTACTTTTTGGTATTAGCCTCAGTAATATATTGCTACCTGTGTATAGTTTTATTGATTTTAATTCCAGGAGTGAGTGCATAGTCTAATAGAATTGGAAAATTCTTGCATTAGCTAATCCCTGGGTCTATTGAAGTATTAAATATAGAAATAAACATTGCAAGAATTCCGAATTATCTAGGAAGATTGTGTTCATGTGTGTTGGTGAAATCTGCATTACTCATTTCTTTTCCTTCTCTTTCTGTTTCCTTGCATTATTGGTGGGCTGCAGACTCCAGATCCAACTCCATCTTCCGAAATGATCCCGATTCCCAGAATGCCCCTGGTGCTGCTCCTGCTCTTGCCCATCCTGGGTTCTGCAAAAGCTCAGGTTAATCCAGGTAACACAGCCACTACTCAGTTGGAAGCTGAATACCAGGCACCTGCCCATGCCTGTGGTCATCTCAGAAAGAGATCTGCCTAGGGAACCCACAGTGTCAATTTTCACCTGCGTGGTGAAACGCGGCCAAGTCGGAAACAGAAAGTCGTATCTGTTCCCTCTCCATATAGAACATGCTGGGTATTCTACAAGAGGTGTTATGTAGATCAGAGAAGTTTTTAATGCCTTTTTGTTTAAATGGGAGAAGAAATGGCTATTTTCTGCTGTGCCTTTTGGGAGAAATGGGAGAGAACTTTTAGATGCGCAGGGAGCTTCTTTGGGTGGGCTTATCCATCAGACACAAGGCATGGGGTTTACTTGACCATCCTGCTATACTTTTGGAACACTAAGTCTGTGGGATACCAGGTTCCCAGGATCCCAGGTTTTCTCTCTTTCTCACAGGATGAATCTTTTAAGTCAGTTTGTGTGTGTGTGTGTGTGTGTGTGTGTGTGTGTGTGTGTGTGTGGTGTTCTAGTTGATTTATCTTTTAGCTTTAACCTAAAGCATATAATTGTATCATTTGTCTGTTGCACAATAATATTGTTGAACAATCTTCAATAGCTCAGTGACTTAAAATGAGTGTTTATTTTGCTCACAAGCTTATAGCTGGATGGTTTCTGCTGTGCTTGGTCAGACTGTACTTTGAGCTGTCTTAGTGCGTTTACCTATCTGGGAGGCAGTTGGCTATTGACTCATCTAGGAATGCCTTGGCCCTGAGGAAGAGCAGTTTGGCTGTGGCTCTGTAGATTCCTCTAGCCTGGTTATGTTTTCATGGAAGTTGCACACGAACATGAGTGGAAGAAGGCATGTGCAAATAATCTTTCAGCCCTCTGTTCAGGTTGTTTGTTAAGAACATATTGGCGGGATGAGGGCTGTAGCTTGGTGGCGCTTGTCCGCTAAGCCCCTGTTTCAACTCTCAGTACTTTGGGGGTGAACCTCATTGGTCAAAACAAGCCACATAGCTATGCCCAGAGTCTGTAAGAACAAAAAATGTACACGGTAAAGAGAAAGGTAAAGATTTTAAGCCCATATTTTCATTCTTTGGCAAATATAAACAAATAAAAGTACATATACCTTCTGTGTTCAATTTGATAGTTTTTTTTTTTTTTTTTTTTTTTTTTTTTTTTTTTTTTTTACAAATCCAACATATTCATTCAGACACGTCTAACCTGAAGCAGAGGGTAATTTGAATGTGGACTAACACAAAAGTGTACACACATAAAACATGAGATTTTTTTATGTGATCTTTTTGATTGTGCCACTCTGGAATGTGAACTTTGTAGATGATGACATTGTATGGCAATATCAAGAGGTTGGCAGTGAGCTACACTTTAATATATAAGAAAGAGAGGCATCATGGAGTTCTTTCTTCTACCCCACCCCGGTGACATCCATTATGTTGCTTTCTAGCAAGAAAGACTCGTTGCCTGTTTGTACTTTGTGTAATCGGAGACATACGATACATGGATACTACACCCAGCTTCTTTAAACGGACACTTTCTTTATTGCGTTTGTTCCATGGCCATATGCAGTGGTTGATGACCCGTCCTTGCTGTTGTATATTGTGACTTCATTTGTGCTCTTCATTTACACGGCCTACTATCGATGGGGACTTGGATAGTTTAAAGTGTGAGCTTGTTGTGAAAAAAATCTTGCATATTCTTGCATAGAGTTTGTGGTAAGGATATATACTCAATTTTCTTGAGTTTATGTTCAGAAGTGGAATTCCTGGGCCACTTGTAACATGTTATTTAATGTTCTTCATAATGCCATAGAGTCTTCCAAAGGGATTTTTACCCACTTAGCCTCCCACAATAGTATGCAGAGCTCCATTTTTCAGCTAGCTATAATTACACTCTCAAGGGTGCATTCATTTTGTCTTTTTACCAGTATAATGGCACACTTGAGAGAGTACCTCCCCCACCAATGCCCTGTTAACAGACTATTCTTTATTCCCTTAATAGGAAACATGGTCAAAACTCCTTTAAAAAAATCTAAGAATTGTTGGTTGAGAGAATTCAATGTTTTTTTTCCCCCATTATTGTGGGGACCCCTCAGATCTCAACGTGGACACCTTTTTAATTTTTATGCCTTGTATCCCTCCTACCCTGTAAAGTTAGGTCGTCTCCCACAGTGGTTTTTCTGCTCTGAGCTCCAAGGGAGAGGACGAAGAGTGCACACGAGGCTGAGGTGCTGGGTGTCATCGTGGAGGCTGGTATCCTGGAGGGGCACTTAAGCAATCGAACCAGGAAAACCGGCTTCCAGTGTTAGAACACGAGCTGTAGTCCTTGAACAGGAGGCAGGCTGCGCGGAGGCAATCTAACTCCCTGCTCTCTTGTTAGATATTTCTGTTGGCCCTTTCCACCAGCACAAAAAACAGGTATCTCAATTTCAAAAGGTTTTCCTAGGAGCGTGGTACGTACCAAAGGAACAGCCCTTCTCTCTGCCTCCACTTCTATTTCACCAAGTTAAACTGGAAGCAGAGATGTGAAAGCGGACAAGAAATTTCCATTTCTCCTCAGTGGTAAATGCTATATGGCCAACTATTAACAGAACTAGGTTTAAGGCCATGTTAGAAGGTGTCTGAAATCCTATCCGGTCAGTCACAAGCCAAAAATTCATTTAATGATTGCTAAAAAAATGAACCTGAACTCAGCAACTCAAATAACAATTTAAAAAGTTAAACATTCTAACATAATACTAGCCAAAGATACACTAATTTGATAAGTATACACAGAGGACTGATGGGAAAACGGTAAGGCTCCCTCCATAATTAAATCATTATGTTTCTATAAGGGCAGAAATGTTTGCAGTGCGGTAAAGACACTGAAGCCCATAATATACGATAGTCTGGAATCTGAGCTCTGTGATTTAGGCAGAGTTTGTGGGCACTGGGGTCCTGACATTGTGCTTAGTGCTAAGTGCATGTGTTGTGGGCTAAGGAGCAAGGTTCCAGAGATGATGCATGGAGTAGCATGTGTGAGCCCTGCCAGAAACACACAGGTGCTATGCATTTGATTTTGCAATAATTGATCTTTGTCACTGCACTTTCAAAACTCCTTTATTGCTGCCAATACTTTGACAATTCCCATGTTCAGTTACACCTCCTCCTCCAATCTGAGATTGTGACCCACTATCTAAGGCACTGGGCTCTAAAGCAGTCGAGCTTTGGCAAAGGACTTGGCAAGCTGAGCGATGCCACTGACGTTTCCAGAGATGGCAGTGTTCAAAGCGGCCAGAGGGGCTGCAGGGTGGGGCTGTGGAAGTCTCCGTGAGAAATACTGAGATGTAGTATGTTCCTGCCCTGCAGGATGGGCAGGGTGTGCTAGCAACCGTTCAGTTCCGGCTGTGCACAAGGATCCCAACTGTAACAATTGCCAGTCTGAGGGAGGAAGTACTGGAAGGAGCGAGGGCAGCATCTTACAGCAGAATCATAATTCGGAAGCTGGCTCATGGCAATCCACACCTAGTAAACAACTATACTAACAAATTCGCAAAACTCAGTTTTACAAGTCAGCAATTTGAGTGGGATTGGAAAATTCTGGTGAATGATTTAAAGGTCATTTAGAAAAATACTTAGCTTTATCATTCAGTCATTCATTATTTACTAATTTATTTGCTTATAGCTGTAAGTTAGTTAAATTTGAGGCTCAACTTGAAGGCAAAAACTAGCATAAGACTAAAAGGAAGACACAGAGCTCAGACCTGGGACTCTGGTCTCTTCATTGTGCTAAATAAAAAAGTTCTGAGGTAGAAGTTCTTCAGGGCCATTTTACCTTGGCAAAGAAACTGAGGCATTGGGAATGTTTGGGGTCCCTTCGGTACCAAGTTGTTACCTGATTCCAAATTCCTTCACTTTCACCAAGGCCGATGCATGTTGTTTCTTCTATATGTTTCCAAAATGAAAAATCATTTTCCATTCCCTATGCCCCCACTAACATGTCTTGAGAGAAACGCTGAGAATTCAACTAATGGTCTCTCTCTCCCTCTCTTTCTCTCTCTCTCATCCTCTCTCCCTGATGATTGGAATAGAGTCCTTGGAGGAAGGGATATACAAAGCAAGGAGATGCCCAGGATGAATTTCTCTCAAGTGAACAATGCTAGAGGGGCTTTTTTTTCCCCCTTGCAATCTTGTTTGTCAAGTCTAGTCCTGGGTGGCCTCTTATACCCTTCCTTCCAATATAAGAATCTTCCTGTGGGGATAGCAGAAACTCAACGGCCCCTAGCGCTCTCTTGAGTATACCAAGAAGGGGAAAAGAGACTGTAAACTGCAGAGCTCAGCAAAAGCACCAACTGATATTCAAAGCCCATGGTGTGTACTCCTAGTACCATTTGAAGTGGTGTTAACAATGCAGTCTTCATAGTATATAATGAGGATGCAGTATCACTACTCCAGGTTTTATTTGTTTGTTTGTTTTTCCCGAGACAGGGTTTCCCTGATGTGGGAGTGATTTCTTATTAATAAAGAAACTGATGTGGGAGTGATTTCTTATTAATAAAGAAACTGCCTTGGCCCATTTTATTGGATAGAAAATTAGGTAGGCGGAGTAGACAGAGGAGAATGCTGGGAAAAAGAAGCTGTGTGAGAGTCGCCATGGTTCTCCCGCTCCAGACAGACACAGGTTAAGATCCTCTCTGGTAAGCCAGCTCGTGGGCTACACAGAATATTAGAAATGGGTTAGAACAATATGTAAGAGCTAGCCATAAGGAACTGGAACTATCCGGGCCAGGCAGTGTTTGAAAGAATACAGTTTCCGTGTAATTATTTCTGGGCATAAGCTAGCCATGCGGGCGGCCGGGTGCCGGGGACGCAGCCCTGCCGCCGCTCCTATTTCAACAGATGGCGCCCAGACGTGATGGCTAAATCCACTTAAAAACCTGAGAAGGCTTAAAAATAAGGGAGAGAGAGTTTAACACAGATTTTTGCTGTTTTGTTGGTGGCGTTCTGTAGAGAGATTCCTGATTCAGCAACAGCAAAAAAAAAAAAGCCGCGTCATTTTAAAGCGCTGCTTCCTGGAGCTATGCTGCCAGCGTGAACTCTGGCTTTAAAGCATTTCAAGGCTTTTATGGGACTGGATGTTTGTGTTCCCGCTTGGGATCGGAGGAGAGTGCTCTGAGACTGTGCCGATGGCTCAGCGCTTCCCGCCTGCACCTGGGCAGACGGCAGAATCAGGCTTAGGCAGGCGGAAGAGCATGGCGGATTCCTGCCGCTGTACAGAGACGCATTTTCAGACTGCGCAGTGCTCTGCATGTCAGATTTGGCTGTAACTTGGATGAAAAGAGTTTCTGTGCTGCACACTCAGTCTCAGAGTTAAACTGCTGAGTGCGGCTCCAATGTGGACTTGCTGTGTGCCTGAAACTGTGAATGGTTCAGGGGCACCAAATGACTCTGAGGCAGGAGCAGCTGCTCCATGCTGAACTGTGCTGATCTCAGCAGGAACTACCGTAATTACCTTAAAACCGTGCAGTTAAGGTTTAGACTGGGCAGGACACAGGCAGTACCGTATTACCTGTAAATGGTGCAACTTAAGTTTTTAAGAAATGCTTAACATTTTAAGAAATGCTCCTGTATAGTAAAGAAATTACAGATTCACAATAAAACAGATTCAGACACTGTTGGATAAATGTACGTAGGCTTGGGAAAGAGAAGAAAAAGAATATAAAGAATAAAGTTAATGTCTTAAAAAGAAAAAGGGTAAAGTCTTTAAAGAGACAGAGTACAGAAGTACAGAGAGTTATAGATTAAAAGAAATAAAGAAATATAAGCCACGTAAAAATGGAAAATTCACAGAGAGTCTGGATTATGTACATTGTGTTTTCTTTAAAATTTTTGACTGTGAAGGAGCTAAGTACAGAGAGACATTTCATTACATGGGCTGCCAATCTAAACCAAAATGGATATAAGGGTATTATGATTTCAGAATTTGGGTCTAAGGATATGATGCTTTGGAGAGGGTCTTCTTTTGTTTTTGCAGAGGATGAGACCCTGTGGATTGCATCTATTCCGATTTGGTATGATAGACCACGCCCTCCTGAAAGGTTGCTGTGAATACCCTCAAAAAATTGCTTCGCTCAATTGCCAACTGAGATGAAACTAGCATACAGGTTATATCATGAACAACCTAATTAACGACGCCCCTATTCAGCAGGAAGCAGTTTGTAGAGAAAAAACTACGCCCATGTTCCCAAATATTGTTTATAAATGTTCTTTTACATTTAAAGGGGGATATGATATAGATATGAATAATTTGCATTGGTATGGATTTTATGGTCAATTTTGTTATATGTATATGTATTTTTGATCTTGATTAAGGTATTGTGATTGTGTAGTTCATTTAAAAATGTAATGTATAATTAGGAAATATAGGTTGTTAATGGATAATCATCGCTAATACTTAAGCTTGTAGTCATGTTAGTTAGATTTTCTAGATATATAGAGAGATATTTTAGTTAGATAGGCATTCTTCATATCTTTCAAAGGCTGCAGAATATGGCATTTAAGATATTTTAATAACTTAGGGTTTTTCATGACAATGAGACACATTTGCTCCTGGCAGCACCAATCTATTTCAAGAGGAAGATGGGCATCGAAGAGAATCCTTATGGAGTTTGATAGCCATTTGGGCAAGAAACTGCTCTTGCCTGGACTGTTGCATAAACTGGACACAGAGAACCCGCAGAGAGAGGACTGCTGAACTTGCCTAAAGGTGAGATGACCTTTTGGGGTTCCTGCTTCATGAAAGAGTCTGTGAGACATTCTGCAGGACACAGCAAAAAGTGACTGAACTGTCTTTGGAATTTCTTGCTTGATGAGAATGTCTGCTGGATACTATGGGCCTGTAGGCCGAAGATGGATGCCCCAACGGTACAGAGGAACTTTGGGTGACTGTCCAGGCAGCGAGATGTCTCTGTCATTTCTAGAGTTTTCTTATTTCTTGTTTGATAGGTAATATTATATCCTTCTGGAGTCTTTGATGGAGTTGAAGAATGGTTAGTTATAGTTTTCCTTAGTTATGATAAGAGATAAAATAGATATAAATATTGTAACTGTAATTCTTACTTGATAACTGTTTTGTTATATGTAATTTTACTATGTTAAAGTTAAAGCCTTTCTTTTTTGTTTAAACAGAAAAAGGGGAAATGATGTGGGAGTGATTTCTTATTAATAAAGAAACTGCCTTGGCCCATTTTATTGGATAGAAAATTAGGTAGGCGGAGTAGACAGAGGAGAATGCTGGGAAAAAGAAGCTGTGTGAGGAGTCGCCATGGTTCTCCCGCTCCAGACAGACGCAGGTTAAGATCCTCCCTGGTAAGCCAGCTCGTGGGCTACACAGAATATTAGAAATGGGTTAGAACAATATGTAAGAGCTAGCCATAAGGAACTGGAACTATCCGGGCCAGGCAGTGTTTGAAAGAATACAGTTTCCGTGTAATTATTTCTGGGTATAAGCTAGCCATGCGGGCGGCCGGGTGCCGGGGACGCAGCCCTGTCGCTCCTATTTCAACATTTCCCTGCAGCTTTGTAGCTCTTGTAGACCAGGCTGGCCTCTAACTCACAGAGATCCACCTGTCTCTGCTTCCTGAGTGCTGGGATTAAAGGCGTGCACTACCACTGCCTGGCCATTACTCCAGTTTTACAGAGAAGGGATGAAGGACCACAAATATTAGTTGATAACTGAAGTTATAGGCAAAGCAGCATAGCCTGGATGGAATTCCGTATAGTGCTGGCAAGATGATAGACCTTGTGTGACCTCCAAGCTCCACTGCTTCCTGCAGACAGTGAGACCACAGAGTATCAATGCAGAGGAGCCTATATCACAGAGGAGCCAGCTGTGAGTGCATGGGTACTAGCGCCTGAGAAGTTGAATCTCAGGCTTGATTGCGGAGGCAAAAGTGCATTTTGAAAAAAAGAAAAAGAAAAAAAGGTTCTCTGTTACTGGATGTTTAAAGGACTCTGTGGCCAGTTCTGGGGAAGCTCAAGAAAAATTGGTTTCATCTAGTCTTTTGAAAATGAGGAAACTGAGAGTTGAGGCTGTGCCATTTCTGTGACTGTGATGAAATGCCCTGAATGAAAGGTACACAGGAGAGGAAGTTTGGTTTGTATTTGTAGGTTATAGTCCATCAGTGAAGGAAAATGAAGGCAAGGGCTCAGGCAGATAATCCCATAACACCCACAGTCAAGAGAAAATAAATGCATCTTGATGCTTGCTTTTGCTCAGCTAGCTTCTCTCATTAGTACACAGTTCAGAACCCACAGCCTAGGGAATGGTGCCACCCACATTGGGCTGGGCCAGTTAACACATAAGACAATCCCCTGCAGACGTGCCTACAGGCTAACCTGATTTAGGCAAGTCCTCCATGAGACTGTCTTCCCAGGTGATTCTAGATTATGCCAAGTAGACCTTTAAAATTCACTGGTACACAGGTTCACAGAGACAAAATGACACAAGGAAACACACGTTGGGAAGTGAATTGCCACATCTCACTTTGGATCTAGGCAAGTAGTCTTCAACCTGTGGTTTGCACCCCCCTTTGGGAGTTGAATGACCCTTTCACAGGGGTCGCCTAAGACCCATCTGCATATTAGGTATTTATATTACAATCCATAACAGAGGCAAAATTACAGTTATGAAGTAAGAACAAAACTAATTTTATGATTGGGGGTCACTACAACATGAGGAACCATGTAAAGGGGTTGCAGCATTAGGGAGGTTGAGAACCACTGATATAGGCTATGACTTAACTGTATGAGTGAGCGTGGCAGGTTTCCAACTTTTGTTTGAACATCCTCAGTCTTCCTGCCTGTCATTGGTCATTACCTAAGGACTATTATGAAGAACAGGATAACGCACAGAAGGGACCTGGCATAACATAAGACATGAGATGTGCTTAAGAGATACCAGGCCTTATTTTCCTTAATTTTAGCCATTTATATTATGGCGATTACAGACTTCATTGATAATTTGATTATTTTACACTGTCTTCTATATTTGAAATTACATAGAATATGCTTCTCTTTTGCAATTCTTGGGTCTTACATCTTAGGACGAAGGAGCTCCAAGTACATTTGCTGTGAAAATACAGCCTTCTACCCAAAGCATCTGGCAGATTTTTATCTATACTCTGAAGTTCTGCCTGTATTTTGTTACTTTGCACTCCTGTGTC
Source organism: Alexandromys fortis (assembly GCF_014885135.2). Classification (NCBI taxonomy): domain Eukaryota; kingdom Metazoa; phylum Chordata; class Mammalia; order Rodentia; family Cricetidae; genus Alexandromys; species Alexandromys fortis. The sequence continues at coordinate 1,022,492 of NW_026067980.1, forward strand.
TCAGGTCTCAAGCTTTCAAGAGGCACAAAGCTGATGGAGTGCAGGAGAGGAGAGAACTTCTTTTCCTGCAGTCGGTTGAGTCAGAGCCCTTGGAGACATGGGCTAAGCCTCAGAGCTAGGGTCATGATCAGGTGATTACAATCAGAATACCACACAGAGTTCCTCTCCTGGGCCTCTGAGCTTTTGTCAGGTGTGCTTAGGGCTTCTGTGCTGAGAGGCCAAGAGACTACAGGAGGACCCTTGATCCTGGTAGGAATACACAAGGTGCCAGTGTTTCCGGTTACTATAGAGACCTAGCATTGAAGTGTCTAGGGTTAAGTATCAGTACTACTTTACAACAGTCTTGCTTAGCAAGGCCTTTTCTAAGAGCTGACAAAACCCCAAAGCCTTGAAGCTGGTATCATTAAGATATCCAATGGTGGTGGTGGTGGTGGGGTGTTTGGGTACATGACTTTGAGATTTAATTTAAAGCCTTGTGCAAGCTAGCAAATGTTCAACGACTGACTTAAATCTTCAGTCTTTTTTTACTCGAGCTAATTTTTTTTTGATGAAGAGCCTTATTAAATTTCTCAGACTGGCCCTAAGCTCACTACATAGCCCAGGTTAGCTTTAAATTTGGGATCTGCCTGCCTCAACTGGGATTATACGTACATACCACAATGCCGAGCTAATTTATTTGTATATTTATAATTATGATCACATTTTGCCCAAGTAAGTAAAACCTCCAGTGTATTGTTGATTGGAATGTTAAGGTATGTCAGTGAGCTAAAGCTAAAGAAATCTACCAGGCCAGGTGACAAGAGGAAGACAACGAACTGGAATACAAGAAAAGGCGCACGTGAAAGCAAAGTGGGAAGATAGGAGTGATCGTCAATGCGAAGTCACATAAGCAAGTGACACATAATTTTGAAGTCTTTGGTGTATGTCAAATATTTCATGACCACCTAGGACTAAGGTCCTTGCTGTACGCCCTCCCCAAGAGGCAGGTTCCTTATGCTATTATATTTCAGTGTCTCTGAGACCAGGACATTGCAAAGTTTACATCAGTAAGAACCTCCCTCAAGCCTTTTTCCAGATTGTTCTCCTACTTGGAGGTCTTCCTGACCTTTGAGGTTATGCTTTGAACAGTGTGGCAACCGTTGGTTATCTGTAGTGGAAGGTGGCGAGGGGTGAATAGACGGTGGCCGTGGAGATCAAAGGTCAAGATTCTGCTTCTGGTTCTGTCCTTGTTCAGTGTTATGGCCTTCACTAGTAAAGTAAATCTTTGTGCCGCAGCTGGTGATTTGTTGGTATAATGAAATACCAGGACAGAACAAGGCTGTGAAGAAAACATGTTTGTTTATTCACAGGTTGGGAGGTTCAAGGGCCTGGTGGATGACAATGGCAGAAGTGTGAGCAAGGAGAGAGCTGGATGGGGCCAGTTTGGGGCTTTGATATCAACCTACAATGGAGTCCTAGAGAATTACCTTTCCTTCCCAGGGTTGGGGCTTCAGACTTCCCCAAATCCTCACCTTTTAAAGATTCCATTAGTTTCCAGATTTCCACACTGGGGACCAAGTTCCCTTCACATTAGGTGAATCTCTAGGGAGCAAACAGAACCCCAACAGCACCAGCTTTGCTCAGTTACAAGGTGGAGGATGTAACTTTACTGTCTGCATTTCATAAGGTTGCCTCCCCCCGTGACGTAGTGACGTAGTAAGTGAGGAATGTAGTAAGTAAAGGGCTTTGGAAAGTTGTTATCTGCAAATACTGAATTGCCATTTGTGTCTTTAGGAAGAGTAGGGAACTGAAAAAAAAGTCCAAACACCAAACACATAAAGTGAGTACCTTGTAGATAACGGTAGGAAAAGGAGTTACTCATGAACAATACTTTTCCTGTAGTCTTCAAGAAAGACTTGAGTTCTTAGTGGAGAATGAGGCTGCTGTCCGCCCCTAGGCTGTGGTCATTCTGACCCCAAAGGGACAAAGTACATGCAGTGTGTTTGCTCTAGCATAGGGAGATTGCGGATGAGCTTTTGCCTTTAGCAAGTCTCTGAAGGGCATGGATGCATCAAAATAAGCCACGCAGAGCTTTTGGTGGCTTGGACACATACGCAGTTAAAGTAAAACAAAAGTTACAGTCGTTAAATATTTGAGGTTTGTGTGTGTTTTTATGGGCCTATGTGGGTGGCGATACACTGTTAAATGGCATGCAACCTTTTCTTCTGATTGGAGGATGTCCCTGGCTTTGGCCTTTATCTGTTTTCCTGTGGTGATGACCTCCCACCCACCCGTGACCATGAAGGGTGCCTGTCACCATGCTTGGCTCCTGAAGGCCAATCAGTCAACACTTGAGTAATGAGGACGGGGAGGGTAGAAACCAAAGACAAGGGACTTCGAGGCTTCTCTGTGCTTCACGGCAGGAAAAGAATGTAAATTGTGTCATGTGAAGCTTGATTTCGGAAAGAGGTTGGGGAAGCCGAGGTAGAGGCCTTGAGCATGTGATTCCTTTACCAGTGGGATGCTGAGAGGGAGGAAATCAGAGAGGGAGGGTGAACTGAGCTCCCCCCCCCTCCAGCTGTATTAAGTCCCAGTCTTTCTCAGGTCTGAATGGGGACATACCCTTCCCACTTGAAGAGGCAGAGCAACCTTGCCCTTACAGGAGCTAGAGAGCTGTGCTTATTATTAAATGCCTGTGTTCTCCTTCCTATGGTCTATAGGGAGAATATTTGGAGGGTTATAAATAAGGGAGGCTGTAGTCGCATTGGGTGTACACCTCCTACTCTGGGCATTTGTAAGGATGAATTCAGACTGCCCCTTTCAAGTGTCACAACCACAATATAACGACACAAGACATCTAGGTCTGCCTTCTGTGTCATCACTAACATATCCCCAGGGTGTCATAAGCTCTGTCTGTGGAGATGGGGCAGATGTGGTTTAGAAAGGTCATGGTTTTAATGTGTTCTCTTTTAGCATGTTTGATCAACATTTAAGATTGGTAATAGATTCTCCTGTTAGGAACTTTCTCAAGAGTGATAGATGGACCAGCACCACCCACCCGAGTGGGTGCCCACTAAGTTAATGATGGTAGCATGTTCTGTCTTTAGCTACTGTTCCTTTGTCTTTCTGGGGTTTTGTTTAGTTTGTTTTGAGACAGGGTCAAGCTATATAGCCAGGGCTATCTTGGAATTTGCTGTGTAACCCAGGCTGGCTTCAAATAAAAAAGTATCCAGGCTTAGCCTCCCAACTGCTCAGACTGCAGGTATCAGCCTGTCTGTCTGTCTGTCTGTCTTTCACTCCCCCTCCCCCTTTTACTCCCTCCCGCCTCATTTCATTTTTTTTGATTTTGTTTTGATATAGGGTATCACATAGCCTGGGTGGGGTTTGTACTTTTAATGTCGCTAAAACTGGCCTTGAACTCTGGCTCTTCCTTCCCTTACTTCCAACCTGTGCTGGGATTACAGGTGTGGACCACCATGCCTGGATCAGATGTGTGTCTTGTTTAAACAGAACAAATGTCCAGTTTCTATCCCGAGAGAGCAGCCTTTCTATAGTTAGTATTGCTTGTACACAGGAACACCCCCCATTAGACCTTACATCTTAAGAACAGGTTATAGTACCCAAAAGATTGAACTCAAATTCTTCCCTTGGCATACCAAGAGTAAAGGATTTCCACATATTTGGGCACATTTCTGCACCTTATTTATTGAGTAGCTACTGGAAACCCTGTGGTGTAGTAGGCAGAACTGGCATGGCCTGCTCCTTCTTGAATCTGGCCTGACTAGCTCTTAGAACATGCTGTCGGGTCTTTGGCTTCTGTAAGGGGCTGTGAACGTAAGTCTGGATTGGCCATTGGTGAAGCAATTGGATCTGCCTGTATCTGGCAGAACAATACATCTTCAGGCTACATCGTTGGTAGGCTGAATTCTCGGTCCTTGAGAGCGTCTCCAGAACCCCCGTGAGTTCTCCCCTTGCAAGTCTTGAATTCTTTGGCTTTTACGTTCCTGCTCTATAGGCCCAGCACCAGGCATGCAGCTGATTGGAAGAGCTCTGTGCACAGTTCATGCCAGATTCTCATCAGCACTGATTTTTTTTTCCCCTCATAGCAACCCTCTGCAGATGCCACGGTGAGCATTAGTGTCTTGTCACTGTCCCAGTCTGCTGGAGGCTGAAATGACTATGAGGATTCTTTCTCCTCTCTGAGATTGCTCCCTTTTCGAAGGTCTTAGTTACACTGCTCTCCCTGCCTCATCAACCAGGCGATTTTGAGCAGAGCATTTATGAAGTTTATCCAGCTTTTTCGGGTACTCTTGGTGGAAACATTGATTATCACAAGCTACCCTAGCCCACCTGGGGACAGGCATGGGAAGTTAACTTTCCTCTGTTATCACCACGATTCCTCTTAAATGGTTGTGCTTCACCTAAAATGTATGTTATCAACATTACTATTTTGTTATCATCATCATCGTTATCCTCCTCATCATCATCCTCACTGTGTGTTTGTGTGATGCATGTGCCGTGGCACACACACAGAGGTCAGAGAACTTTGTGGAGCTCACTGTCTCTGTTCACTTTCAGGTGGGTTCTGGGAATTGAACTCAGGTAACCAGGCTTGCACAGCAAGAGCCTTTACCCACTGAGCCATCTCATTGGACTGTTTCAGTCTCAGAGTTCAAAGCAGTGCAGAACCAAAGTGAAAAAAGTTCCCACCAGCAAAGGGTATAAAACAAAGTGTGGCTGAGGCCACACTCAGTGTGAGAGTGTTCCCCTTGCGTGCACGCAAGGCCTGGCCTTGATACCTAACATACCGAGGAAAATGTACCTCCGAACCCTGAAGCCCATATATTCAGATTTTCTTTCTCAAGGTCTTTAACACTTGTTTCTGGAAACCATTTTGAATATCCCAGAGCAAAAGGATATTCTTAAGGGGGTGTCAACTGGGAAAAAGTGATCTTCATGAAAGAGTCCCATGTGCCAAAAAAAAAAAAAAAAAAAAAACAGCCCCACAACCTGAAGTAGGCAACCATAACGGTATTGCCTGGACCCTGGCAGGGTCTCAGTGTGAATAAACTTTGTGAAGTCTGTGGGAAGCAGGGTTCAGGTGACATTTTTTGACTGGGTTTGTCCTTTTTAGAACAGCAAAAAGTAGATGGAGGAGGTCTGAGGAGGACCACGGCTGAGAACCCTGGGTTTCCGTTACCATTGCTCTGGTCGTCTGCAAGTCTCTGAGCAACTCCGGTCACCATTTGAAGACTCACAAGTTCTTATATCAAATATAGAGGTCTAGGGTTCAATAAGTTAAGATTTCTTCCTGACTAAAGTTTTTCAGTTACTCATGTTTCTTTAGACCACAGACTGGTTTGCCCCGCCTCCGACCCTGATAATCTCTCTTTGTCAAGGATGTGTGCTTGGAGAGAGCCAGGGGTCATACCTCTGTGTTCAAGCCTTTCGTGTGCTGTTTTCCTGGAAGCTGCATATAGGATACTCATTGATGGGGAGCCCATGGGCTGGAGCTGGCCATGGGGCGGTAAACATCTTGGAACAAGCAATGCTTTCAGGCTCACAGCCTTGGCAGGAGAGTCTGAAAAGTAATTCTTGGGAAGCTGGGGCCTGGTGGCAGCTGCTTCTCCTTAGCTTGCCTGCCAATCCTTACAGGAGCTTGAGATGGACAGAGTTCTCAGCGGGACCTACTGCAGCTGATGCTGGTAGTTTTCCACTCAGGGAAACTGGAAGAGTCCCTCGGCGTCTCTGTCAGGAGATTGGTGGGTAGCAGAAGCACCCGGAAACCACCAAGACAACTCAGCAAGCAAACTCTTTGCTGCAGCAGCGACTCTTGCTTCCGGTGACAGGCTGCCCTCTTTACTTACGTGTTTCTTTACATCTCAAGATATGGAGTGAACAGGGAGTGGGATCTGGTGAGAGAGGCATGGGAGTAAGGAAGGGGTCTGACGTCGAGAGCTGGAGCCAGTATTGCAGTCTGGGTCTTCCCTAGTAGCTGGGATCCCTTCCACCAGTTACTCAAAATAGGCACGTTCAATAGGAAAACCACAGTGGGGCTGCGGAGAAGTGCCACGTTGGGTTTCCTCGGCCAAGACTTCTTCTGGTTCCAAAGACCCAGTGGGATGAGAAAGGCCATCCAAGATCAGCTTGTCCTTTTCCTCTGCCCTTCCTGTGGGGCCCCTGGTAACACTGAGTCACGGAGAAATCCTGCTTGCATGTTACATTGCTACTTTACTAGCATTTGTCTCTGAATTCCCTGTTTCAACCTTATGTTCTTTGGTCCCGATTTCTAGATCCCTAGCCTAACTCTCATTGCCTGAGGTTGAACCTTAGCCCCTCCTTATTAGTGGTTTTGATTTCCTTGGTCTCAGTTTTCTGTAGCCAATCATAGTCTGAAAATGCGAGATGGACAAAGTCTGAACTTATTCACAAATTTTAAATGTAGTGATTGGGACTCACATGATGAAATCCTAACTCCTCTCCCTCCTTCACACCCAGCATCTGTTGTCTGTCGCTTCCCTCACTCCATCTCCTTATATAAAGCACTGCCTCATCTTGAGAGTAGCGAGTGCAGCTCGGGAAGGTGGGAGAGAGCGTGGAGAGACGGCTCAGAGGTTCAGAGACCTTGCTGTGCCTCAGGAAGATCTCTGTTCAGATCCCAGAACTCATAAAGCAAGCAGGGCATCCCACAGCTGTCTGTAGCTGTAGCTCAGAGGGATTAACTACCTCTTTCAGACCTCAGTGCATATGAGTCCATGTACCTGCATACACGTGTGTGCATACAGACATGTACGCGTTATCAAAATTAATATTTTAAAAATGATGTGAGACAGCTTCATTCATATAATTTTACCATGGAATATCATAATTGTTCTATTTTAATATTAATTACTATTTATCTCTTGCTGTGCTTAATTTCTAAGTTAAACTTTTACATATATAATATAAAAGTTTAAATATATTTAAATAAATAAATTTATATAAGCTCTGGCACTGATCTGAAGGTTCACATCTCAGCACAGAAGAGGATTCCTGCCATCCCTCAGGTCTGTCTGTAATCCCTGGACCCTCAAAAAAACTCCAGAAAATCTTCCTAGTAGATCTTGGTGACTCATTATCCAGTAGCACTGACTAAGACTCACACTATGGCTTTTCTTCCTCTCCTACCGGTAGCTCACCCCCTCTGATGAACTTTGACCCTGCCTGCCTAGAGGCTGCTGGGCAAGCTGCTGCGTTACAAAAACTTGTTGAACTCCACAGATGGTGACTCACTTGGGAGGTTCTGAGCCCGAAATTACTCCTCCACTGCGATCCAAGATCTAATGTGCAGTTCACTCTCTATTTTTCCATCCGGGCCTTCGTCCTTCCATCCATCTACCTGTCTCTCCACCTTTTCATGCCTACCTGTGTGCCAGTGTCTGTTGAACACCTGAGCAATGCTGTGCGTTGGCAGGTGTTGAAAGGGGCAAGGAACGTAACATGATCACTAAATCTCAACAAGGAGACCCAGAGGTGTAAGGGTCATAGAAAAATCCATGATGAAAGTTCTTTCTTTTTTTTAAAAAAAATTTATTTATTTATTTATTTATTAAAGATTTCTGTCTCTTCCCCACTGCCGCCTCCCCTTTCCCTTCCCCTCCCCCAATCAAGTCCCCCTCCCTCATCAGCCCAAAAAGCAATCAGGGTTCTCTGCCCTGTGGGAAGTCCAAGGACCACCCACCTCCATCCAGGTCTAGTAAGGTGAGCATCCACGAAACTGCCTAGGCTCCCACGAAACCAATAGGTCCAGTAGAATCAAAAACCCGTTGCCATTGTTCTTGAGGTCTCAGTAGTCCTCCTTGTCCGCTATGTTCAGCGAGACCAGTTTTGACCCAGGCTTTTTCAGACCCAGGCCAGCTGGCCTTGGTGAGTTCCTGATAGAACATCCCCATTGTCTCAGTGTATGGGTGCACCCCTCGCGGTCCTGAGTTCCTTGCTTGTGCTCTCTCTCCTTCTGCTCCTGATTTGGACCTTGAGATTTCAGTCCGGTGCTCCAATGTGGGTCTCTGTCTCTGTCTCCTTTCATCGCCTGATGAAGTTTAATATTCAGGAGGATGCCTATATGATTTTCTTTGGGTTCTCCTTCTTATTTAGCTTCTCTAAGAACCCGAATTATAGGTTCAATGTCCTTTATTTATGGCTAGAAACCAAATATGAGTGAGAACATCCCATGTTCCTCTTTTTGGGTCTGGCTTACCTCACTCAGGATGGTGTTTTCTATTTCCATCCATTTGCCTGCAAACTTCAAGAAGTCCTTGTTTTTTACTGCTGAGTAGTACTCTAATATGTATATATTCCATACTTTCTTCATCCATTCTTCAATTGAAGGGCATCTAGGTTGTTTCCAGGTTCTGGCTATTACAAACAATGCTGCTATAAACATAGTAGAGCATATACTTTTGTTGTGTGATAAGGCCTCTCTTGGGTATATTCCCAAGAGTGGTATTGCTGGGTCCATGGGTAGGTTGATCCCAAATTTCCTGAGAAACCTCCACACTGCTTTCCAGAGTGGTTGCACAAGTTTGCATTCCCACCAGCAATGGATGAGTGTACCCCTTTCTCCACAACCTCTCCAGCAAAGGCTATCATTGGTGTTTTTGATTTTCGCCATTCTGACAGGTGTAAGATGGTATCTTAAAGTTGTCTTGATTTGCATTTCCCTGATCGCTAAGGAAGTTGAGCATGACCTTAGGTGTCTTTTGGCCATTTGAACTTCTTCTGTTGAGAGATCTCTGTTCAACTCAGTGCCCCATTTTATAATTGGGTTGATTAGCCTTTTACGGTCTAGTTTCTTGAGTTCTTTATATATTTTGGAGATCAGACCTTTGTCAGTTGTGGGGTTGGTGAAGATCTTCTCCCAGTCAGTGGGTTGCCTTTCTGTCTTAGCAACAGTGTCCTTTGCTTTACAGAAGCTTCTCAGTCTCAGGAGGTCCCATTTATTCAATGAGGCCCTTACTGTCTGTGCTGCTGGGGTTATACGTAGGAAGTGGTCTCCTGTGCCCACGTGTTGTAGAGTACTTCCCACTTTCTCTTCAATCAGGTTCAGTGTGTTTGGACTGATATTGAGGTCTTTCACCCACTTGGACTTGAGTTTTGTGCATGGTGATAGATATGGGTCTATTTTCATTCTTCTACAGATTGACATCCAGTTTTGCCAGCACAATTTGTTGAAGATGCTCTCTTTTTTCCATTGTATACTTTTAGCTCCTTTATCGAAAATCAGGTGTTCATATGTTTGTGGGTTAAAGTCAGGGTCTTCTATTCGATTCCATTGGTCGACTTCTCTGTTTTTATGCCAATACCAAGCTGTTTTCAATACTGTAGCTCTGTAATAGAGTTTGAAGTCAGGGATGGTAATGCCTCCAGACGTTCCTTTATTGTATAAGATTGTTTTGGCTATCCTGGGTTTTTTGTTTTTCCATATAAAGTTGATTATTGTCTTCTCCAGATCTGTGAAGAATTTTGATGGGATTTTGATGGGGATTGCATTGAATCTATAGATTGCTTTTGGTAGAATTGCCATTTTTACTATGTTGATCCTCCCAATCCAAGAGCAAGGGAGGTCCTTCCATTTTCTGGTGTCCTCCTCTATTTCTTTCTTCAAAGACTTGAAGTTCTTGTCAAATAGATCTTTCACTTCCTTGGTCAGGGTTACCCCAAGATATTTTATGCTCTTTGTGGCTATCGTGAAAGGTGATGCTTCTGTGATTTCCCTCTCTGTTTCCTTATCCTTAGTGTATAGGAAGGCAACTGATTTTTTGGAGTTGATCTTGTATCCAGCCACGCTACTAAAGGTGTTTATCAGCTGTAGGAGTTCTTTGGTAGAATTTTTGGGGTCGCTTATGTATACTATCATGTCATCTGCAAATAACGAAAGCTTAACTTCTTCCTTTCCAATACGAATCCCCTTGATCCCCTTATGTTGTCTTATTGCTATTGCTAGAACTTCAAGCACTATATTGAAGAGGTATGGAGAGAGTGGACATCCTTGTCTTGTTCCTGATTTTAGTGGGATGGCTTTGAGTTTTTCTCCATTTAATTTAATGTTAGCTGTCGGTTTGCTGTAGATAGCTTTTATTATATTTAGGTATGACCCTTGTATCCCTATTCTCTCCAAGACCTTTATCATAAAGGGGTGTTGAATTTTGTCGAATGCTTTTTCCGCATCTAATGAAATGATCATATGGTTTTTTTCTTTCAGTCTATTTATATGGTGGATTACATTGATAGATTTGCGTATGTTGAACCAGCCCTGCATCTCTGGGATGAAGCCTACTTGATCATAATGGATAATTTTTCTGATGTGTTCTTGAATTCGGTTTGCCAGTATTTTATTGAGAATTTTTGCGTCGATATTCATGAGTGAGATAGGCCTGTAATTCTCTTTCTTGGTTGGGTCTTTGTGTGGTTTTGGTATCAGGGTAACTGTAGCTTCATAAAAGGAATTTGGCAATGACTTTTCTGTTTCTATATTGTGAAATACGTTAAGGAGTATAGGTATTAGCTCTTCTTGGAAGTTCTGGTAGAATTCTGCGTTGAACCCATCTGGTCCTGGGCTTTTTTTGGAAGGGAGATTTTTGATAACAGTTTCTAGTTCTTCGCGACTAACAGGTCTATTTAGATCATTCACCTGGTCTTGGTTTAGCTTTGGTATATGGTACTTATCTAAAAAAATGTCCATTTCTTTTGCATTTTCCAGTTTTGTGGCATACAGGCTTTTATAGTAAGATCTAATGATTCTCTGGATTTCCTCTGTGTCTGTGGTTATGTCCCCCCTTTCATTTCTGATTTTATTTATTTGCGTGTTCTCTCTCTGTTGTTTAGTTAGTTTGGATAGGGGTTTGTCGATCTTGTTGATTTTCTCCAAGAACCAACTTTTTGTTTCATTGATTCTTTGGACTGTTTTCTGTGTTTCTATTTTGTTGATTTCTGCCCTCAGTTTGATTATTTCCAGTCTTCTACTCCTTCTGGGCACCTCTGCTTCTTTTTTTTCTAAAGCTTTCAGGTGTGCCATTAAGTCCCCAATGTATGCTTTCTCTGTTTTCTTTAAGTGGGCACTTAGTGCTATGAACTTTCCTCTTAGCACTGCTTTCATCGTGTCCCATAGGTTTGAGTATGTTGTCTCTTTATTTTCATTAAATTCAAGGAAGACTTTAATTTCTTTCTTAATTTCTTCCTTGACCCAGGTGTGGTTCAGTAGTTGACTGTTCAGTTTCCATGAGTTTGTCGGCTTTCTGGGGGTAGCATAGTTGTTGCCATCTAACTTTAATCCGTGGTGATCTGATAAGACACAGGTGGACACTGATATTCTTTTGTATCTGTGGAGGTTTCCTTTGTTTCCGAGTATATGGTCAATTTTTGAGAAGGTTCCATGAGCTGCAGAGAAGAAGGTATATTCTTTCCTATTTGGGTGGAGTGTTCTGTAGATGTCTGTTAAGTCCATTTGCTTCATTACCTCCAATAATTCTCTTAATTCTCTATTAGGTTTCTGTCTGATTGACCTGTCCATTGGAGAGAGAGGTGTGTTGAAGTCTCCTACTATTAGTGTGTGTGGTTTTATGTCTGCCTTGAGTTTTAGAAATATTTCTTTTACATAAGTGGGTGCTTTTATATTAGGGGCATAGATATTCAGGATTGAGATGTCATCCTGATGAATTGTTCCTGTTATGAGTATAAAGTGTCCATCTCGATCTCTTCTGATTGATTTTAGTTTGAAGTCAGTTTTGTTGGAAATTAGTATGGCCACACCTGCTTTTTTGTTAGGACCATTTGCTTGAAAGACCTTTTCCCAACCTTTTACTCTGAGTAGATGCCTGTCTTTGTGGTTGAGATGTGTTTCTTGCAAACAGCAGAATGTTGGATCCTGTTTTCGTATCCAATCCCTTAGCCTGTGCCTTTTTATAGGTGAATTGAGACCATTAATATTAAGTGATATTAGTGACCAGTGGTTGTTTACTCCGGTTATTCTTACTGTTTTCGGTAGTAGAGTTTGTGTGTGTCCCTTCTTTGAGTTGTACTGGTGAAGGTTCGCTAGATTCCTGAGTTATTGTAGTCAGTGTTGGCAATGTTGGATTCCTTGGGTTGCGATTTTCCTTCTATTACTTTCTGTAGCGCTGGATTTGTGGCTACGTATTGTTTAAATTTGTTCTTATCCTGGAATGTCTTGTTTTCTCCATTGATAGTGAATACTAGCTTGGCTGGGTATAGAAGTTTGGGTTTGCATCCATGGTCTCTTAGTTTTTGAAGAACCTCTATCCAGGACCTTCTGGCTTTCATGGTTTCCATAGAGAAGTCAGGTGTAAGTCTGATCGGTTTACCTTTATAAGTTACTTGGCCTTTTTCCTTTGCAGCTCTTAATATTCTTTCTTTAACCTGTATATTTTGTGTTTTGATTATTATATGGCGAGGGGATGCTTTTCTTTGATCCAGTCTGTTTGGTGTTCTGTATGCTTCTTGGATATTCAAAGGAATATCTTTCTTTATGTTGGGAAAGTTTTCTTCCATGATTTTGTTAAATATATTTTCTGGGCCTTTTAGCTGTAATTCTTCCCCTTCTTCTATTCCTATTATTCTCAGGTTTGGTCTTTTTATTGTGTCCCATATTTCCTGAATGTTTTGTGATGAGAATTTGTTGGCTTTGCTGTTTTCTTTGATCAGTGCGTTTATTTTCTCTATGGTGTCTTCAGAATCTGAGATTCTTTCTTCTATTTCTTGTATTCTATTGATTATGCTTGTTTCTGTAGGCTCTGCTCGTTGACCTAGATTTTCCGTATCCAGCTGGTCCCCAGTTTGTGCTTTCTTCCTTGCTTCCATTTCAGTTTTCAATTCTTGAACTGTTTCCATTACCTGTTTGTTCATTTTTTCTTGGTTTCCCAGGGTCTCATGTACGTATTTACTCAATTCTTCAAACTTTTTGTTATACTTCTCATCCATTTCTATAAAGGTGTTTTTTACATATTGTTTAAGGGACTCTATTGCTTTCATAAAGTCGATTTTTTCCACTTCTTCTGTGTTAGGGTGTTCAAGTCCTTCTGTTGTAAGATCATTGGGTTCTGGTGCTTTCATGTTGTTTTTCAGCTTATTGGGAGAATTTTTGCCTTGGCGCCTGCCCATCTCCTCCTATTGACGATCTCTAATTGGTCTTTTAAAACCAGATCAGGTTTCCCTGCTGGCCAGAAGCTCCTCTTGCAAAATTCCCTCGTTCTGTTTCCTGGCTCCTGCCAGGGGCCAAGATCCCTCTCACCCCTCAGACGGGTCTTCAGGAAAAGAACCAGGTTCCCTGTTTGCCAGGGACCTCGCCAACCAAAGGCCTACCTCTTTGATTTAATTGTCCTGGGGCGATCTGCTCTTGGTGTTGCACTGGTCCCTGTCGCCTGCCTGCGTTGTCTGCCACTGTGTCAGTACCCGCCGGTCCCGGCCGCTGCGCCAGCTAAGTCGCCCGCCGTGCGCGTCCGGTTCTGGCCGCCGCTGCCTTGCGCGTCCGGTTCCGGCCGCCGTGAAAGTTATTTCTTAAAAGAATCTCTGTTGGGTTTATCCCAACACCAAATTTTAGTATTTTTGATAGCTCCGTCAGAGTCAGAGACGGTAATAGCCACTGTCAAGTAGGCAAGCAACTTGTATCCATTTGATTTCTGAACTCTTTCATCTTCCCTTTGTCCCCTGGACCAGAAGGGAGCTCTATGAGAGAAACCCTTTCCTATGTCTTATCCACTACTGAGCAGCTATCTAGATACAAGGACACTCGTTAACTCAACACACGAACAGATAGATTGCCGTAAGGTAAGCGATGGTCAGACTTATAGGGAAGCCTGTTCTATTTGCTGTCAGTGTGCACATTGTGACTCAAGGTTTCCCTTGGCTGAATCCCCAGGATTTTGTCTGTAAGCCTCTGGGAAGGACTCAGCGGTCCTCTGATGACTCACAGCCGAGAATCCTATGTGGTCTTTCTCAATGTTCCCCCATCTGCCTCTCAGACATACTTCAGATCTCTGTTACTTCATTTTCTTTATCCGTTCAATAGGGAAAAATTCCTGCATGGAGTCAATTAGGATATGACATAAAAAGGATTTCCAGGAAATACAGTCCTACTGAGACATGTTGTAGAGGCAGTGGCAACATAAAATGTCTTGGTTATTGTCCCAAGGACCAGCATTCCCCGTGGTGGGAAGTTATTTATGACATTTTCATGACTCACCTTGTTGGCTCTTCTTTCCCAATGTCTGGCTTACCTCACACGTCCCAGAGCACAGATTCTCATGATGAGTACAGCTCAGCATCTGGAGATGTATGATGGATGGGACTGAGTGCTTACTGAGTGGGGATGCTCTATTCTGTGGCTGCCAGCAGGGCCCCTAGCATTGTTCTCTATCCAGGAGGGATGGGTTCTGGGAGCAGAGCTCTGAGCCCAATCCCACAGAAGACCAACTCTGGATCTCTATCAACATGCAGTTCTTGGATTGAGCTTCAGATATGCTAGAGTTAAAATCTAAGATCTTCAAATGTAGGTCACATCTTGCAACAGGCAGAGGGCCAAATGGAACAGATAAAGCAAAGGTGGAACTAGCTCTTGCTCTCATTTGACTTTGCCTGTCTTGGGCAGCTGTCCTTTTTTGTTGTCAGTTGTTGAGAGCAGACATCAGGTTATTCAGGCTTTGGATGCAAGAGGCTTCCAGGCCTTCAGCCTCTGATGGGAGCTGCACCTCTAGACTCTTCTTCCAAGGCTTTAATGTCCTGAGACTTACACTAGGCAGCCGCTAGTTCCCTTTCCTCTGCTGTCGCAGATGGTCATTGAGGAACTGTTCTGCCTTTGATCCTGTAAGCCAGTCTAACAAACCCCCGTGTGTGTGGTTTTTTACATATAGTATAAGGGCCAATTTCACTCTTGGGCATGTGGATGTACAAATTTCCCAACACATTGGTTTGCTGTTCTCCCCCTCCCCCATACAATTTTTTGGTACCTGTGTTGAAGACCAGTTGACCTTATATGTGTGAGATTACTTATACATATTCACCAGGCTATTTTAATTATTATAGCTTTGGGATATGTTTTGAAATCTCTATTTCTAACATGTCCAGGTCTGTTCTTTTGTAAGAATGCTCTAGTTTTTACAAGGCCATTTGTGGTTTCGTATGAATCTTATGATTAAAAAAAATATTTTGGGAAAAATACTGTTGAAAATCAGTTCTTTCTCTTCCCTCCTCATGATGGTTCCTTTCCCCTGCTTTATATGCCTCATCGTTTTCTATTGTGACTTCAAAGTATTCAAATATTACTTGCTTCATCTTTCTAAGTCAGGAAGTTCCCACGGTGCGTTCTCACCCCCTGCTGTAAGTGGGCGCTGCCAGGGCAGTAGCCAGCTCATCTGTTGGGCCCTTCCTTGCTTACCAACACTCAGATATGGTGATCCTTTCGTCTGGTCCTCATTGTGTGAAAGCTGTGTTATTTTCCACAGGGAATTGCATATGTTTCATTTTATTCTCTTTGTTGAAAGTGAAGCCCACCCCTAAAACTATTGTTTTAAGTCAGGGCCCAGACTACTCAGTACAAACATGGGGGCAGTTCATGGGTTTGTTTCATAATCTCATACAGTCGGTGCCCCAGAAAGCCAGAGTGCTGTGGATCTTAGGGGTATCTGATGGCTACAAAGAATCTAGTACTTGTAGGAAATTGATTCAATATGCAAAGCTGCTATTAAGGAACTAAAGATGGGCTACTGGAGTTATTACTCAATAAAATAAGAACATTCATATTAAATTATATCATATTAGTTGCCAGAGTCTGAGCCAAAATATAAGCCTGGCTGTTGGTTAGATTTTGGAGGTATAAAAGTATTTGAATCAGGTCAGGAAGAAGTTCTGTAGCACAGAGTATCAGAGAGATGGAGAAAGATTTCAGTGCGTCTACTTCCTACCCTGTTACTAGTTTCAGCCTTCCTGGGGGCTCTGGCATAAAAATGGAAGCATATTCTCTGTGTTCTCTTTGTTTCTTTTGTCCAGCTTCATGTCGCTATCCTCTGGGCATGTCAGGAGGCCACATTCCAGACGAGGACATCACAGCTTCAAGTCAGTGGTCAGAATCCACGGCTGCCAGATATGGGAGGTGAGGATGGCTCCATCAGAGCCTGAATGCTGGGGGAAATGGACACACAGCCATGGCTTGAGGGATGGTGCTAGTGAGCACTCGTGAGATCGGAAGAGAGACGTGAGGGGCTTGTGCTGCTTGGAGCGTTTCACAGGGAGGCCAGGCCTTGGCTTAGTTGCTGGCCTGGAAGCCTCTTCCTAACCACAGCAGCCTCAGAGCCCCGCCACCCACTATGAATGGGGTCATTGATAGGCAGTGGATTTGCTTTTCCTGACCTCACTGCGGGCTGCTGTGGGAGAAAGGCCAAGGCTGAAGGTCCCGGGAGATGTGGAGTATGTAGGACACTGGCCGTGAGGGAGCCGGCTTCTCAAGGGGCACCTGGAATGTGACTGTACAGGACTTTTACGGTTAAACCAGACACTGAGGTTTCCAGTAAGTTCTTTTCTCCCTCAAGGAAACCTCACACAGAAGGGCCATCCTCATCCATAAACAGAGCATATTCTGTGTGGTGTATGTATTTCCCAAAGTTCCCTAAATGAACAGACTCCCAACTCAGAAACAATTCTGCTGGCCAATGCCTACTCTTCCTGATAATTATTTTGGTGTCAATTTCGTACCGATTTTGTTAAAATGGAATCAATCTTCGTAGGTCTTCCCCATCGAATTTATCTTAATATCTGAGTGACTGGGGTGATGGCTGGAGGAGTTAGGGAGAAGCAAGAATGAGTGGGTAGCATCTGTGAGGACAGGAAGCCCTCCCAGGAAGAGGAAAAATGCTAAGAGGTTTCCAAATAAACCTGATAGTGATTTCACAACCGTGTTCAGTGCTAGCCCAGCCTGGCGGTAATAAACGAAAGCAGGTTATTGGCCACTCCATTCGCATGCTTTCTGCCCTCACGCTCACCTTCACACGGTCCCCATGGCTTTTGCTGGGTGGTCAGGCCCATTCTGCTGCCCAGCATTCCACTGCGTTGCATAGCCCACACTGGAGACCCTCCCGTTCCTCCCTCCTCACTCCCTTAACTTGATACCCAGACCACGAACGGCCAGCTTTGTGAGGTTGAGGCGGAGAATTGGAAGGGGGATGGTGAAAGAACTCCATAAGGGAACAGGGGTGGCAAGAGTTTCATTTCCCAAGAGTTCTCTAAACTCTAAAGGTTACATGTGTTTTGGAAGCCCCCAGCTCCCTTGTGGTGACAATCCCTGGGTTGAATGGTGCTTCGGAGACAGGAAACTGACCACAAATGGGAATGGTTAGGATAGAGAGACACATGGGGAGGTCCTCAAAGTCCTGCTGGACTAGACTGCCGCTTCCCGCTCACTCCTCGGGCACAGGACAGCCGCTCGCTATGAGCTGGTGAGTGACGCTTATTCCACAGCTGTTCTGTTTGCCTTACCCTTCCTGCTCAAGGCTTGACTCTGAAGAAGGAGACGGAGCCTGGTGCCCTGAGATCCCCGTGCAACCTGATGACCTGAAAGAATTTCTGCAGATTGACTTACGTACCCTGCACTTTATCACTCTTGTGGGGACCCAGGGGCGCCACGCAGGAGGTCATGGCATCGAGTTTGCGCCCATGTACAAGATCAACTACAGTCGAGATGGCACTCGCTGGATCTCCTGGCGCAACCGACATGGGGAGCAGGTAAGAAGAACATGCCCACGTTCTGAGGGAACATATGTTTAGTTATAATAGAACCGCTCAAATGGACTATGTGCTCAGTTATGTGTATGTTGAAACCTGGCATGCCATTGTAAATGTGACCAAAGTGCAGGAGATGGCACAAAGGGTCTATTCGCTCCACTGAGAGAGTTAAGCAAATATACTTTCTGTGAGTGGAAAGTGAAGGCTCCATCAAATGCATGATGGGTAAAGAAAGACGAGCGTGGGTTTAAGCCACCTCTGCTATTTCCTCTCTCTCCTAGGTGCTAGACGGGAACAGTAACCCTTACGATGTTTTCCTGAAGGACTTGGAGCCGCCCATTGTCGCCAGATTTGTCCGCCTTATCCCAGTCACCGACCACTCCATGAATGTGTGCATGAGGGTTGAGCTTTATGGTTGTGTCTGGCTAGGTAAGAATCTACTGAAGAGATCGTATGCCCCATATGGAAACTCCTAAGGCCTGGGAACTGAAGACCAGCCATCAACTCAGAAAGGGATGGAGTCATTCACCCTTGAAATGAAATGATTCCCCCTTGGTTAAGAGAGAAAAATAAGGCATGTACATCCAGCCAGGGTTTGGTGCCCTGGTGCCTGGAATGACACATTTGGAATTACTCAGGTAACTGCCACTGAGGTGGGCTTCTAACAGTGCTCAACTATGAGCCCAAACTGAGCCCCAGTGGACATGCTACATAAGATTGTGCACCCCTGGAAGCTCAGGTAGCTTCTTGGGGCACCTGATCAAGCGGCAGGCACATCTCCTTACCAGAGACACTGATAACTGCATTTCCTTTGACAGATGGTTTGGTGTCTTACAATGCTCCAGCTGGGCAGCAGTTTGTACTCCCTGGAGGCTCCATCATTTATCTGAATGATTCTGTCTATGATGGAGCTGTTGGCTACAGGTAAGGTCCAGAAGACTGAAACAGTCACACGAATAAGGAAAATGGCCATAACAAAAATTTATTGTGATATAGTCAGTAATCAACGAATCAGTGAACCCACCAGTATTATGTCCATGAGTGATGCACTGTGAGACAGTTGAGATGGGGCAAGCTGCGAGGTACTTGCATCTCCAATTTGTAGTTTGCTTTTGCAAAGCATAATAATAATAATAATAATAATAATAAAGTAGACAGGAAGAAATTACACAAAGCAAGAGCTAAACTTTGTGATATGGCTATAAATGTGGAAGTGATATTTTTTAACCCAGAAATAAGGATGTATGTTCCAAATAAAAGCTGATTTAGTTAGAGATAAAGTAATAAGTCACAGAGTTAAGAAACAATGGACTCCATAGATACAATACTTTAGAAGCTGTGAGAAGAAAATCTATTCTATTCAAGTTTACAATACATAAGAAAGGCTTTCAGGATGAGCTGGTAATGGAGGCATGGAAAGGTAGGTAGAAGGGTGCAGAGGAAACAGTAGAGGATGATATTGGTCTGGTTATGGCAAGAGATGGAGCTGGGAGCAGCAGAGAAGCCTGAAGTGGATGGATGGAGAGCTGGGGCAGAAAAATATCACTAGACACTTGGGGGTTTAGAGCTGGGTAAGACACGTGCCTATCCATTCTAATCTCTCATTATATTCTTCTGGCCCATTCCTAACACCGTTCTTTCTTAGTTCAGTCTTTATCAGCAAGGACTGAGCCTGGAAGAGAGGCCAGACTATTGTGAAGTTCAGAGCAGACAATAGAAGTTTCTAGGGCATGAGAAAGAAATGTTAGTGCATCTCAGGAAGCATATTGTAAAATTACAGCCATTCTACTAGCTTAGGTGTGGAGAATGAACTATCACCCTCAGGTGATAGTCCCTGGGGAAGTCCTGATTAATGCAGTTGTCTGTTCCTACTTAAATTCATCTACTTAGTCATTCACTTCTGCTCCACCCTCTTGCAGCATCTTGACATCATCAGCCACACCCTAACTAACGTAGAGTCAAGGCACACGGGAAATGAGATATCAGTTGAATCCAATCCAACCCATCTTTGCTAGTCAGTTCTTATGATGTGTGAAGAAGTTGCCTAGGTGTTGTAGGTATTCAAAGAAAATGGAAATGGGTCTTGCTTTTGGGGCATTCACAGTTTGGGACAGCGGCTACATAAGAAGATTGATTACTCTATGTATTAGTTACTTTTTTCACTGCTGTGTCCAAATACCAGACGATAAACACCTTGGGGAGGAAGGCTTTATTTTAGTTCACAGTTCATCGGCAGGAGAAGATGCAGCGTGGCAATGTTCTTGGTGGTGGTGGGAACTTGAATGCCAGGACCAGGACTAGTAAGAAGGAGATCAAGAAGAGGGAGGATGGATAGGAAGAGGGTTTTTTTTTCTTCTTAGCGTCATCAATACAATGATTCATTGAAGAGTCCTAAAGTTGGAGAAGGACGTGATTGGAGTTGTGCTTTAGGTAGATCCATCAGGCAGGTGGCAAAGATTAGATTTGAGTCTAATGAGAAAGGAGTGAGGTAGATTTTTAAATCCCAGATTCCACCAGGTAAAATGAATAGCCAAGGCCATAATGACAATCTTAGAAACAAGAAAAGAAAGAAATAGTCATTTGGGGGATTATAAGTATCCAATCGAATTAATATTGTCCTAATGATCTATTCCCTTGAATCAGTGGGGAGGTCAAATTCCACATAAGCAAATGTTATAAAATAGCCAATGTTTGCTACATGGACAGCAAACCTTTTAAGAGCTGGCTTATTAGTTTATATAAAAAAAACTTCTGTTATGCATCATGTTCTTGCCTACGCTTATCAGCCGAAGATGATGTCTTGATATAATGATTAACAATTATCAAAGTATCATGGACTACACAATTCAGAAAAAGAAGTCACAAGTATAAAATGATTGCTTTCTCCAAATCCTTGCATCTCTAACATTATCTCTCGTTTCTTGTAAAATCCGGTGGTGAAGTAGTGGGGTGAAGAGTTCTTCTGTGGGTGTGTGAGTAACTCTGGGCTCCCCTCTTCTCCCCTCTTCCGTTGTCCGGAGCAGCATGACTGAAGGACTAGGTCAGTTGACCGATGGGGTATCCGGCCTGGATGACTTTACCCAGACCCACGAATACCACGTGTGGCCTGGCTATGACTACGTGGGTTGGCGGAATGAGAGTGCTACCAATGGCTACATCGAGATCATGTTTGAATTTGACCGAATCAGGAACTTTACTACTATGAAGGTCAGTGGAGTTAGGTGTCACAGATTTTCCTAAGGAAATTCAAAATTTTAGTGGGTGTGTGGGGTGGCAGGGAGGAAGGGATTTTTGATGAACCTTGAACTGATATCAACAGAACTAGATTTTAGAATATATTCCACTATTACAAGTATACGTAAATTCAAAATCACATTATTTTTCATAACAAAATTCTTTGGAAATATCACAGCATGCGTTCCAAATCTGCTCACCTACTAGTCCCTCCGTGTCTGACTCCACACCTACAGTATCCTCCAAGAGAAACCCCCAAATTAATTAAAAACTAAATGAAACAAGCAAAATCCCTCTGCGTTCCTCTATCCTTCCTGCCTCTTCAACACCTCTTTACCCATCCCAGTGGTATTGGGAGCTGTGGCGAATCACACAGCATACCCTTTTGTCCAGTCAGCCCCACCCAGGATGTTCATAGTGATGAGTCATTGGTCTGGTTCAAGGCCTCTGACGTACCATCACCACTGGACCCTCACTGAAACTCCTCTCGGACATCCTGCTGTTGCCCTGGTCATGGAGATCCTACAGCTACTCTTCCGCAGAACCAGTCCCTTCACAGGCTCCATTAGGTCAGAGACAGGGTAAATGTTAGTTAAAATGGGCCAACCCAAGGCCCAGGATGTGGTCCTGGCTGGTAGCTGAGCTGGTCAGTCTGGGCTGCTGGGACAACCGCCTCAGGGGCAAAGCCAGCTCTCCCATGCCCATGGTGAGGGGTGAGGCCATCTCTCCTGAGTGTGGGAATGCGGGGGCAGCTCTCCCATGAAGGGTGGGACCAACTCTCCTGCTGCAATGTCCAGTGAGCGACAGGGCCAGCTCAGTATGGCCCTTGGATTTCAGCATGAATGGTTCCTATGGTCCCCTGTGGTAACACACACCATGGACGTCAACACAGACCCCAGTTGCGGTAGGACCACAGACGCAGCAGCCCAGGGCCAATGTTACCCTGGCCCTCATTGGCAAGCAGGCTGCTCACAGTAGCCTGCTCCTCACTCAACACGTTCCCTTTTCGTCTCAGCCTCTTTCCACAGCACATGGACCATTCTGCTTTCCTTTCTATTTCTCCACCTTATGTTTGCTCATCATAATGGCACCTACCCGCCCTATCCCCTGTGGTACTAGGGGTGGGGCGGAGGTGGGGTGTTGAGGGGGTGGTGGGGAAGGTGGTGGGGGTGCGGGCTATGAATGTTTCAGCCAGCTAGGACTGTGAGGACCCCGGATAGCCTGTGGTGTATTTCACCCACCTGGCCGGAGTAACCGACTCACGTTATTTTTAAGGTCGCTTCTTCATTTGTTCATTCTGGGATAGGCTAGGTTAGGCCCGTTATTATTGATTTACTACCTCTTTCCCTTCCTCCCTTCCTAGTGCCAGAGCCAATATTGTTGTTCAATTAGGCATAGAAGCAGTTATTTCATCAGGGCATTACAACAACAGTTCAGTGGATATTGGTGACTGACTATTGCTGAGTGGTTGGGTGGAAGCCAAAGGCTTGGCAAAGGCTGCCCCAGGGGCCGCCATGTAATGGACCATGGCAAATATGAATACATGAAGAGATCCGCAGAAGGAAACGTAAGGCCTAGATTTTATTTTCTCTGAAATAAGACCCCACCATGAAGCCAAAGCTTGTTGCTGCCGTTGATAATGTCTTTGTGAATATCAAGTGTTTCCTGGTATGTGGTTTAAATCCTTATCTTCCCCTTCCCTCATTCCATCCCAGGTCTGCTTTAGAGAGAAGGGCACAGGAAAAAAAATGCAAAAAGGCAACTAGATTCGCTCTAAATCCAAGGGGTGTTGAGGAAAGCCCTTGTGTTTAGTGTAAGGTGAGGTTGCAGGGTCTTATATGGTTTATGCGTAACTCTTTATCATCTATGAAAGCACAAAAGGGAACCTCACTAAAAGCCTCAGGAAAGGGTGGGCGAATCCAATTTGGCCTACCACATGAATATTCATGTATCTGATCTTTCTCCATGTTGATATTCATGTGCCAAGTATTAATAATCCGCAAATTTGGTAACTCTTTCTCAGTATCCAGTCTTCAGTCTGTATGTGCTTCTTGAGTTAAGTGGAAAATATATTAATTATATTATATATTATGTAATTAAATTTCATCTGTTCATCTGTATTTGTTATTGGTTTCACAGCTATATTTGGGGAATAATATGCTAGATTCTAAGTGAAGAATATTTCCTATCTTGGGCCACATTGGTCCCAAGGTCAGTAGGAAAGGCATATTAATTTGCAAAAGAATGTATGCAGGGTCATATGGGACCAAGAAGAAGGAAATATGTATCATCAGTTAATACAAAGTTGTCATTCCTTACATAAACTAAGTTTAAAAAATGCATGCCTTCTATATTACATCCAGATACTAATGGATAATATCTCTTAAGTGGGTTAACAGTTATTCATTAAATGACCATTTAAGATCAGGATAGAAGGAACAACATACGCCCACTCTGTTGACTAGTTGTTGGAGGATCTTTAGCCATCGTAAAACATAAGTGTTTGCAATTACATGCAACACATTGCTCTTCAGAGATTTTTGTAGAGAGAGGCAAAAGAACAGCAACAACAAAAATATGCTGTAAGAGAAGTATTTTTTTGTATTTGTCCTTAATGTACCTGTGAACATACACATAAACTCACAGGGAGAATTTGATTTAACAAATAATTAAATGAATTTTAAATTATCCATGAGGCTATAATATTTCATCAGGAAAATGTGATCTTTCTGAATCTCCAGGATTCTTTTCAGCCAGTTTATCACGATCAAAATGATTCCAGAGCTTAAATTAAGAAACCAGAAATTCCTAAGGAGTAGCTTCAGGGCCATCTTCTTAGGCAACCAGATCCTACACATGTTTTAATTCCTCTGGCAAAAAAGGTAAAAGATGACTTCCAGGGCACTAATATTTTCTATAGATCAGGTTTCTTTCTGAGGCAAATTACTCTCTTCATGTTCTGCTTTGAAGAATGGTTAAAGTATACTGTTCAAGCTTATTCATGCATCCAAAGTATATTGTTTTAATAAATAAATATGTGAGCCCACATGGAATGAAATCCTACGCTATTTATTTGCATTCCAGAGGAATTCTTGAAACATCTGTAGAAAAGATTATTACCTTCCCTGCAGGGTACTTACCCAGCACTTTGCAGATTTCAGAACATCTGA
Organism: Alexandromys fortis; assembly: GCF_014885135.2. Classification (NCBI taxonomy): domain Eukaryota; kingdom Metazoa; phylum Chordata; class Mammalia; order Rodentia; family Cricetidae; genus Alexandromys; species Alexandromys fortis. The sequence goes on from NW_026067980.1 coordinate 1,046,638, forward strand.
AAAACCTATTGAAGCTGGAGAAGGCATTTCTTTGATTTCTTTTTTTTTTTTTTTTTTTTTTTTTTTTNAATAAATAAATATGTGAGCCCACATGGAATGAAATCCTACGCTATTTATTTGCATTCCAGAGGAATTCTTGAAACATCTGTAGAAAAGATTATTAGAAGCTTCTGGTTGCTGCGTGGCCTCCTCTACTGGACAGCCAGACACAGGAAAAACCTATTGAAGCTGGAGAAGTCAGTTTTTTTATTTTTTTTTTTTTTTTTTTTTTTTTTTTGCCCTTAGCCTTACTCCATTGACTTGGGGGCCAATAGACTAGGATGTTTATTTCACTCAAGGAAGATATTAACCCATGTGTTCATCAATAAAACCCATGGAGGAAAAAATCCAAATGGCAAAGTTAGGGAGTCTTCTCTATTTCTCTGCGGTATGGGATAGATGTCCAGGGATCCATACCAGCTGTGTTGTGGGTTGACCACAGGTCAGGAAAGCACGTGAGTATGTGTATCTCGTCAGCACACATACTTGGGCAGAAGGTTTTTGTGCCCTCTAGTAGCTCTCGTGATCAACCCTTAGAACATTTGTTCTTACATCATTTCCTTCTTTATTTTAAAAGTGAATTCATCCTGGTAGTGCTCCACTGACTATCATCACTCAGGGCCTAAGCAGCCATTAAAACAGAAACAGGAAATAAGGTCCATGAACGGCAGTCAGGCCTTTCCAACCCGAGAAGCTCCTGAGGGACAGTGGCAGCAAAGATCTGTTTTCCCACATGAGACCGAGCCAGAGGAGATGGAACTGAGCTGCTGTAGGAACCCGAGTCAGTTGCAAACATACACATTACATCTTTTGTGGGTTGTTGGACTGCTGTGGAGTGTTTGCTCTTGATGACGTCACAGGCCTAACAAAGATCCCACTGAAAGGGTCATGGGTCAGGAGAGTGGATGGCAGCTACCTTCTAATTGACTTTTTGTCTCATCTCAGAAACCATCCGTGAGAAAGACTTGATTCTCCCATCTGAATGGTTTCACTTAAACTGAATTTGCTTACGTCTGTGTCTCTGACTGAAAGTGTCAATCCATGTATGGGAAGTTAGATTTCCGTAAAGAAAGATTTTACTTGTTTGCATATGACTTTCTCTCAAGTTTCCCACATACCCTCCCTGAAAAGAAAAGGTCTGGCTTTGGAAGGTACCGGGGAGGAAGAAGGGGTGCCACGCTGGGTCACCATCTCAGATCAGAATAGCTCAAATGTGGGCGGAGCAAGTATGATCGAGAAGGTGGCAGAGCCAGGAGAATTCCTGTGGAGGACAGACTTGGGACGATGCTGGTCTAGTCCTCCCCTAGCAGCTGGGGACACTGCAGCCTGGCACAGAATTGCAAACTGGAAATGGGTACAGCATCTTAGGTTTTAGGGGCCCAGTATGATTCTGCTGCGCGACTCTGCTGACGTCATCCTAGGTTTCATAAGGACGGAACTGACCTGCGTATCATCGCCACTGTCCAGAAGACTGAATTATGGGTAGTATTCAGGGACATAGGCAGGTCTAGGTGTTTCCTGGGCAAGTTAGGCTGTTTTCCTGTGCTACCCAGCAGGGCTAGCCTGTGTCTCACATGCTCCTCTCTCGGCCAGGTCCATTGCAACAACATGTTTGCTAAAGGTGTGAAGATCTTTAAGGAGGTCCAGTGTTACTTCCGCTCGGAAGCCAGTGAGTGGGAGCCCACGGCCGTCTCCTTTCCCCTCGTCCTGGATGATGTGAACCCCAGTGCTCGGTTTGTCACGGTGCCTCTCCACCACCGAATGGCTAGTGCCATCAAATGCCAGTACCACTTTGCCGACACATGGATGATGTTCAGCGAGATCACTTTCCAGTCAGGTAGGAAACCTTGGTCCCCACACAGAGGAGAGTGGGCTGATGCAGGACGTGGGAAGGGCATCCAAGCTGCTTCCTGGAAGTTCTCTGGAGGGGTGGGGTTACCAGGTGCCTCACAGTTTTTTGGAAAAAAAGAAGCCTTTCTAGTTTTATGTAGTTATAGGGAACGAGAGTGGGGCAGTATAAAGAGATTTATGTCAAAGAATTTAAAAAAATGATAATAAATTGTGCCAAAAATGTTACAAATAACTAATGTGGCTTTGGAGCCTGTCCTGGAACTCACTCTTGTAGATCAGGCTGGCCTCGAACTCCTGAATCTCAATCTGCCTCTCAAGTGCTGGGATTAAAGGCGTGCGCCACAACTGCCCGGCTCAAATTAAGACTCGTAATGGAAAACATTTAAGCACTATCAAAGTATTCACATGAAAATCTCTAACCACTATGTACAAAAGTAAAGAGAACAATGGATCTCCTTCCATCTCTCACCTTTATTACTAATCTTTCATCACCTTTATTCATTTTTGCTGTAGTATTTGTAAGAAAATCTAAAACATATTTTGGTTTATTACTAGCATTTTGAAATGCATCTAAGAAAATACTTCTTTGAGTATAATGTCATTATAACCACTCATAACATTTATCAGTAAATTCTAAAAATGACTATCTCATCCTCAAGCAAAAGAAGAGCTCACAGAAACCCTGCACTATACTAAACCTTGAGAAGTTAAAGGGAGGTTATGACCTTGTCCATGACATTCAATTTTAGTTTGGAAAATAGAAATCTATAAGATGACTTTTCAGAAATAATCCAAAACGAAGTATAAGCAATTAGGAAAAGAAGGGCATAAAACCATGGACTTGTCGTGAATAGTGGCAAAGACGCGAGAGTTACATCAGGCCTGGAAGAAAAGCAGAGGCACAAAATCAGATGACAGAGAAGAAGAGAGTAACTTAGCCATGCTTCAGAAGGTAATATCCTTTCTGGCTTGATTTTTTTTCTAAGGAAGAAATTTTCAAGATGGTTCATTTGTTAGACTATACTAATAGGAAAAGTGTGTGTGTGTGTGTGTGTGTGTGTGTGTGTGTTTAGAAAACAGCCTTGGTTCCTGTATTATATCAGTGCCAATGATGTAATTGAAAAGCAAACATACTAATTATTTTATTTAATTTATTCATAGCATAAATTTGTATGCTCAAAAGGAGTGGTTCTTATCTTGTAATAATAATCGAGGGGGCAAATGGATACCCGCTGTTCTTGGAAATGCTCTGGGTAAACACAGATATCTGTCTATCCTTGGGGAATTTTTTTGGCAGAGTAATTGGTGCATTTGTCTTATCTTAGACAAGCAAAGCTGGGATTCTGCTTTTGATTCCTGGGACTCTGTTGAGCTTCAAATGCTATGTCTTGATAATGTTAGCTTTTCTAGATCCCTGAGGACCTAATTTAACAAGTATGGCTGACGCCAGAAGCTGTTTAATAATGGCAAGAAGAAAAATTAGGATTCGTTGAAGGAATGCCTTGTAGAAGAGAAATTCATATTTTAATTCTTGACAAATCTGAGTTAAAATTTAGTTGCCACCATCAGTATGGAGAGCCCACTTTGGGGTCTGTTCTTGAAAGCTACAGCATCTCATTAAAGGATACTACAAAGCAGATTTTCTGTCTCTAGAGATGAATGAAGCCTTAAGTTGAGAGTCTGGGCAATGAAACACAGTGAAAATCTCTTTAGAAAAATCATTTCAATTCTTTGAAGAAAGCAGTGCCTTTGTACTAAGTCTACGCCTTGCCCGTGTATCTACTCAGTTCTCATACATATTGTTGAATTTAGGTCTTCTTCTCCATCCATTCCCATTTCATGATGATCTATGACCGCAGCCCTCTGAAATGCCATGTGTTAACATTTTATACTGTGAGAGTACCTAATATTTGCAACAATTTTGGTTTTTACACAAGAAAAGTTGCCTTTACTTGTGCAGATTGTTATATTTTATTAACTCTATTTATGCCTTCATTTTTTATTTTGTTTCTAACTGACATATTTTTGGAGTTTATGGGTTACAGTGTAATGAGCTAATACATGTATTGCCTGGATACATGTTTTCAGGGTATCTTCATTTTAAAAAATCGCTATTGCCAGGCAGTGGTGGCACATGACTTTAATCCCAGCACTTGGGAGGCAGAGGCAGGTGGATCTCTGTGAGTTCAAGGCCAGCCTAGTCTACAAGAGTTAGTTCCAGGACAGAGTCCAAAACTACAGAGAAACCCTGTCTCAAACCGCCCCCCACCCAAAATCGTATTTGTAACCCACTAAATTGATTTTTCAGTATGCAAGATCTCAGGCTACCTTCAGATGAGCCATTGCCTGCCTGGCTGTTTGCTCCAAGCTCTAATTCACTCTTGTTCTATAACAGATACTGCAATGTATAACAATTCTGGAGCCTTGCCCACCTCTCCTATGGCACCTACAACCTATGGTATGTACGATTATTAATTGTTAAATATTAAATTGAAGGCACTTCCTGCGAGATAAAGAAGGATAGAAATTGCAAAGGCCTCACTGTGAGTGGGCTTGATTTCATCCATGTGCTAAAGGAAGAATAGTCCACCCCCAAAGTGAAGGGTCCAGAGTTACTCTCATTTCTGACCATTCATGAGTTTCTGCAGCTGAGAGGGGCAGAATCTTGAATGTTCCAGCTGCTCCAGGAAAGTTTAAAACACTTGGAGAAGAAACAAGTAAGGGAATATTCTATATGAGACCCATAGCAGTGATCTCAGGGCATGGAAGGGTCTATGAAACAAAATGCTCTTCTGTCTCCCTGGAAATGAGTATCCAAAGTGCACTCTTTGCTTGAGGACGTCACCGGCTATAATAGTCTGCACTCTATTAGGAAACATGGGAATGACTCACTCTTGCCAGGAGTCTCAGCTTCCTTGGCCCATCTCAAAGAGTGAAGGGAGCGGGACTCATTTCTTACCTATTTGTCATGCGTGTTAAGAGCCTATGCATATGGACTGTTGCAATAGAGAGGGGAAAATGTGGGCATGCGTAGAAAAACTCTTCACTACCTAGTCTGAGACACGGAGGTTGGTGGTGACTTATGGAGGCGCAGCGTAGAAAATAGGAGCAAAGCAATAAAGGCAAGATCAGTAAGAGCTGAAATATGAGGATGGCATCTTCTGGAGTCCTCCTGAAGGGACAGGGTCTCCATGCTCTCTTCCCGGTATGGCTGCTTTGTATTTGCCCTGCGAAATGATTCTTTTCCTCTGCTTTCTCTTCTTGGCCGTAGATCCCATGCTTAAAGTGGATGACAGCAACACCCGGATCCTGATTGGCTGCCTGGTTGCCATCATCTTCATCCTGCTGGCTATCATCGTCATCATCCTGTGGAGGCAGTTCTGGCAGAAGATGCTAGAAAAGGTGAGGCTGTGCAGTATGGACAGGGAGCTATGACTGCCAAGGCACCACAAGTGCCAGATTCCAACAAAGTTTCAAGAGGCTAGTGAGTTGCCTGAGGCTACCAAGAAGCAGAGGCGTGGAGAAGGCTGTTGAAGTGAGCGAGTTTCTCATTTTCAGAATGAAGAATTTAGAGTCTGCCTAGGAATCTCAGAAAATGCTTCCTAATATATTAAATCTGAACTTGGGCATTTCCCGTGAAAAATCTGTTTTTTTTTTTTTTTTTTTTTTTTTTTTTTTTTTTTTTTTTTTTTTTTTTTTTTTTTTTTTTTTTTTGCTGGGCTGAGTTAGATTGCAGGCACCTGTGCGCGTATTTTCACTTAGGCAACGATTCTGATGGCCAGCTGAGGTTGGGGATCACTCTTGGTCCTGCTAAACTTTCTAACAGTGGTCCTAAAGTCCTTTCTCTTCTTTGTGTGTTTGTCTTTGTGTGTGTGTCCCATTATTTACTTTTCCTGTTGCTGTGACGAATAGATGACAAAAAGCAACTTAAGGATTGCTTAATTTTATATCATGATTTACGGGGGGAGACGGTCTTTCATGGTAGGGAAGGAATGGTGGAAGGCAGGCAGTGGCCGCTTACATCATGCCCACAGTCAGGAAGCTGAGAGAGATGGATGCTGGTGCTCAGCTTGCCATCTCCTTTTTATTCAGTCTGGGATCCCAGTTCATAGGATGGCGCTGCCCACATTCGGGGTTGGTCTTCCCTGCTCAGCTAGGTCTTGCTCCAAACACCTGCTTACATATGCATAATTATGCTTCCATGGTGACTCAAAGTCCATTAAATTGACAATGAAGCTTACGTATCTCTCTCTCTCTCTCTCTCTCTCTCTCTCTCTCTCTCTCTGTATGTGTAAAAACATTTAGCTTCATTAACTACCAAGTAATTTATCACTATCTTTTTTGTTTGGTTTGGTTTGGTTTGGTTTTTCGAGACAGGGTTTCTCTGTAGTTTTGGATCCTATCTTAATCCTATATCTTTATAAACTTGATGGTTATGCTTATACGTTCCTGAATTCCTCAAATTACTTGCTCAAATGACATGGATAACTTTTGTCACAAGTATCTATATCTAATATTTTAATATTTGAAGGTTTATTTTCTGATGTTTTTTTGTTTTGTTTTGTTTTTGAAACAATCTTCCTGTGTAGCCCTGGTTAGCCTGGTATTGTTGACTGGGTTGGTCTTGACCATGTTGTGATCCTCTTGACCACCCCCCCCCCACCAGGTGTCATAATAGACTTGCACTGCCACATCCAGCTCACCCACGTTACTTCATATGCCACTCTGGATGATGCTCAGATGAACTAGATTGAGCTTGTTGTGATGAGTTATGCATACTCAAGGGATGATCTGTATTCTATCTTTGGATTTGTTTTGTTTTTCAATTGTTCAAAATTGATACACTTCACCAAAGATGAGGATCTATAATTTTTCTTGACTTCTTAATCAGGAAAAAACCCTCAAAGACACTGATGCTAAGCGACTGTCTACCTGTGAATCTATAGAAATGTTTCTGGCTTTGGCTTTTCTGGTCAGTGAGCTCCTATCAATGGATATGGATCATAGGAGCTCTAGGCTGCGAGTCTCCGTGGAGGCTAGAAGGAAGTCATTTACTTCAGAGACCAAGGCTTGTGCCAGAAGAGGGGCAGGACGCCATGAGAATGGTCTTGAATCTCTAGAACGCTCTCTATGTAGGATAGGAATGAAAGGGCTCACTTAAGATGTGAGAGGAGCAACCTAGCTAGTCACCTGTGGTCCTTTCTGACCTGCTCCACATTCAGGCCCCAAAGTTAGTTGAGGCTTAGTTTAAGGTTGTGGGGCAGGAATATTTCATAGGAGAGAAAGTCTCTTTGCATCTCACCATCAGACAAAAACAAAACACAAAAACAAACAAAGCAAAACAGAGCCTTCAATTCCTTAGCAGCATCTACAGAGTTGAATAGCGGACCCCACAGAGCATTACTCAATGGCATACATATGTGTCAAGGCGCCTGTGGGAGGATACTAAGCAGTTCCATCTTTCAGATGACTGAAATGCACTCGTATCTGAATGGGTAACTCCAGCTCGAAGGTAGCAAAGGGCCATTGGTGGCGGGAGAATCCGGCTGACTAGTTCCATTAGGCTGCTTGAAGCTAACATGTGTTCTTTTAAAAACATATTTTTATCAATTCCTTGAGAATTTCATATGATGTGTTTTGATCATATTTATCCCCACTCTCCCTCCTTCTTCTTTATAACCTACTATGTCCATTTTGTGCTAGGCATGTAGTCATGGGCGTGGGGCCATCCACTGGAGAGTGGCCAACCTAGCAGAAGTCACAACCTTCATGAAGACTGACTCTCCCTCCTTGGGAAGCCATCAGCTGACAATAGCCACTCAGTTAGGGGTGGGGGACCAGCGTTTGTGTTTACTGAACAGCCTAGCCGGGATACATTTTATTTTAAGGAGGGAAGAGAATCTGCCTTCTCTGCTCTAGGTTTTTTCTCTCTTCATTTGACTATAATTTACCACATTTCTCTGGGTCTTTCTTCTGAAAGCTGCATGATGGTCTTCATCATCTGGGAGACGAATGCTAGTCTGGAAACTCCCCCAACAGCGTGAGGGCAGCTTCCTTTGCCTTTGGATCTTTAAATGCTTTAAGGAACTTTTTCTACAACTATTCTTTCATTCTTTATATAGCCCTGTACAATGACTCACAGTGCCCTGGAATGACATTCTGGATTTCTTGCTAGCATCTTGATAGCATTGTGTATGTGTGTGTGTATAAAAACTTTATGTACGCATATGCTCCAACAGCATTACTAAACACATTTATAGTCCATAACATTTCTTGTCGATATTTTTGATGGTGTTCCTAAGCAATACTTCTTGGAGAAAGTCACCACACATTTATGGAGGACCTACTAGGTTCTGGGTTCCATGTTTGCTCTGAGTGTGTTCCTGCAACAAGGTACTGTCCAGTCTAGTAGACGGACATCTAATGTACTCTATGGAGTACTCAAATGTGTTTATTAAAATAGATCATTTTGCAAATTCAGATATGACAGCCATTAGATGCTGACAGTCTTCTGTTACTGGAGCAGGTGGTTACATTAGACAGTACACTACAACAACTGCTTCTTTGGTGCTTTGTCTGCTTTTAGTAGAGGTAACTGACCATTCTGCTTGGGGCTAGTAAAGGCTAGCTTATTATTCTAGCCTGTAATACTAGGGTGATCGGATAGATTGTTAGTCTAGCATATTTTAGAACTCCTGAGTTAGTGGACATTTCGGTTTATGTTGACCCAGATCAAAGGGTTAAAGGATAAGTCGACAAAACATATTCTTCAACAGATCTCACACACCTCTAAAAATGGAGACAGTATTTGGCTGCTGATCGGCTGTTACAGAGTTTTGTGAATGATGCAGATTTGATAGCGGTGTCAGCACAAGAGTTAGAAGGTGGAATTCAGCCTTGAGGAAATATGGGCTTTGCTAAGTTTCTGTAACACAGACATTTATGAAACCAGACAATCTCCTTGTCAGCTGCTGTTTTCCTGGGGGTTTGAAGGGATGAGCTGAGAGGGAGGGCTGGATCAGAGAGAGGGAGAGAGAGTCACATTCTTCTCCCTCCATGTCCTTCAGGCCTCACGGAGGATGCTGGACGATGAGATGACAGTCAGCCTCTCCCTGCCCAGCGAGTCCAGCATGTTCAATAACAACCGCTCCTCGTCCCCAAGTGAGCAAGAGTCCAACTCTACTTATGATCGAATCTTTCCCCTTCGCCCTGACTACCAGGAGCCATCCAGACTCATCCGAAAGCTCCCAGAATTTGCTCCAGGGGAGGAGGAACCAGGTGAGGATGAAATTATGGGCAGGAGTTAAAGGGAGAAACTTTGATTCATGTGATGTAGTTATAACATTCTTGCTGCAGGTTAACCAAATCCATTAAGTCTATGCCAGCTTCTGGAGAAACCTACAGTCTGTATCTAGATTTGGTAGCTGCTGCTCCTAGCCTTTTCTGAAACCCTTCTTTTTATATTTAGTGTAAGATGTACAGAGGGACCCACAAAACATTGGCAAAGTATCACTAAGATGTTCCCAGAAGCAGCTAAGCTGTCTCACCCAGGTCACCTTCTTATTCTGTGTGTAATGGGAGAGAAGGCCCAGCTGGGCACTCACTTGAAACCAGATTCCACCGGGGTAAATTCTAGACTGGAAATTATATTGGAGGAAAAATGATAAATGAAGCTAGGTATTCCATAGCTGTGGGTAGCTATTTTAATAATGGAATCATTTTTTATTTCTTTTTGGTAAATATTTATTACACTAGCGTAAGATTTTATTTATTTCTTTTTATATTTTCTCAATAAAAGTGCTGATTAAGGTACATAGTACCAGTTGCTTCGAATCCCCATCCCCTTTAAAAAGTGCCATAGAGTGATATCAGGAGGGATGCTTGATCATTTCTGGCATCCTCGCAGCTTTCCAAGGTCATCAGCGTAGCAGAGACCAGCTTAGCAGCAGAGGACTTCCGTGCAGGGGAGGAAGGCCTAGCCAGCTGATAGGACTAAAGAGAAGAGTAGAGGTTCATCAAGGGATAAACTTGCGGAAAGAAGAAAGGAAATTAACAACCAGTTTATCCACTGATGGGATAAAACATCATAGAAAGAAAACACTGAATTTATCTAATTTCCTAGAAACAGCAAGAGTAAAGACTGTCTATGAATTTATTTTCTTAACAGAACTGGAGTAGTTAACCTGTTTCCTGAAGTCCAAATCATCTCCAATATCAATCAGATTTTAACTTTTTACATTGTGGTACATCTTAAACAAAATCATATGAGTTCAATCTGCAGTTGTTTTCTCCTCTAAACTGTGGTATTAAATTAATGTCAGCATTTTGAAATTGAGAAAGTTTTCTATTAAACCTTCAGCCTTTAAGACTGCTGTCCTGATACAGAATAAACCTTCCTAAGACTTAGCCACACAATTCCATAGGATTAGTCAGGTGACTTGTTCATGATGATGGCTTGTGAGGAGACTGAGCAACAAAATGGTAGCCAACATTTTGAAGTCCAAAAGGAAGGGGCTAGAGGAAACACAACCAACCCCAGATAAGTATGTGTGAAGTGGGTTAGGCTTCCATGGGGCTGGATTCTGGCTAACCTCTCAGATATCCCTTCTTAAAGATCTCCCCTTAGCTGCCCCCCTGGAGCCAGACTCAGTGTCCATGTCTTCTCAGCCTGCAGTGGTGTTGTGAAGCCAGCCCAGCCCAACGGACCCGAGGGGGTACCCCACTATGCAGAAGCCGACATAGTGAATCTCCAGGGGGTGACAGGTGGCAACACCTACTCAGTGCCTGCTGTCACCATGGACCTGCTGTCGGGGAAGGACGTGGCTGTGGAAGAGTTCCCCAGGAAACTGTTGGCTTTCAAGGAGAAGCTGGGAGAAGGCCAGTTTGGGGAGGTGAGTTGACCTTCGGAAGGAGACACCCAGCTCTTGATGATGTGAAGGAAGCAGAAGGATAAAAAAAGATCAGTAGCGCAAGGGTCTACTTAGAACTGAAGGTCTCCTCTACTTGCCTGCATTGCCGTCAGGATGGACAGTTAATGTTGACCTCATCTTTGTGTAAGAGCTGTGGATTTCCTGGGGTGTTTGCTTTATATACAGAAGGTTTTAGGGCAAATAAGTCACCAGAATTCAGATACCCTGAAAATACTCAATGCTTTCAAAAACTGTTTCCAGTAGGTTGCCAAGAGTGGGGCTCATGGACATCATCATCTTTTATGGTTACCTAGGAACACCCTGCTTCATGCTGTCAGTTTTTTTCCTTTTAATGAGAGTTATATGTCAAAATGGTAAAAGACAAAACCAAACCAAACCCAATCCAATCCCGCCCTGCCTTTGGTTCCAGAATTAACTAACCACTAGATAAGGAGGAGTCCTCTTCTGAGTTGCCATTAGAATGAGGCACGGAATAGTAAGCTTTTCTCTCTTGTGTGAGTCCCAGAAACATTCAGGGAACTCAGAGCGATGTTTTCAGCTGTCATAAGGTTCCTTTAATCCTGTCATCTAAGCCCCAACTATAATACTTAATTTTAAGTGAATATGTTGTTGACTTCCAATAAGGATCAAATATTCTCCCTCTGGGTAGGTTTGGTGTTGGAGGGGTCAGAGGAGCCTATGACATCTGTCTGTGGTGTCAATATGGACTCATTCTGTCCCCTGGGTTGAAATCCTATACCCACTATATTATTACTAACACATAGGCGTAATTTATGACGTTCTCCTCACCCCAAGGGATTATCTTAGAATAACTGCCTTATATTTTTAAGACTAGGGATTAACTTTCTCAAATCAAAGTTTAACAGTTATGACAAATGATATTTTCTAGACCAGGTATGCTGTGATAAAATACTATGTTGTAAATTCATCCCATCCTTTATCAATATTTCATTTCATGTATATTGTTTTTAGAAGGCATCGATATATTATAGTAGTTGGGTACTTCAGTGTTGTTTATTAATGTTGTCAATTACTTAAATCAAAGATATGTCACCCGTAGCCTCTTATTGGTCTTCAGTTATTTTGCCTGAGTTGTAAGCATTAGTTTATCTCCAGGATATGCCCAGCAAGAGTACTGAGCCATCTTCAGGAGAAATGATGATGCTGAGACTAGATGACTTTTGTCTAGGTTCATCTCTGTGAAGTGGAGGGAATGGAAAAATTCAAAGACAAAGATTTTGCTCAAGATGTCAGTGCCAACCAGCCTGTCCTGGTGGCCGTGAAGATGCTCCGAGCAGATGCAAACAAGAATGCCAGGTCTGTGATCTGAATTTTTAATTTTCCTTTACCTACTTCATAATGTGAGGATTAGGAATATTCCTGGAAATTCCTGAGCCTTTCTTTTCTTTCTTCTTCTGAGATGGGAAGGTCAGTGAGCTGTCCCCGCCAAGCCCACTCTTAGGTTTTATGCTTCCAATATGGTTGGACATGCCCATTTTTTCCATCTCTTTCAAACATAAATGTATATATTTATATTATAGTCGCTATATCTTTCCTTCCTAAATCCCTTGCCCTAGTGTGCACAACAGCTCACATATGTTCTCATGATATCCAGACATACTCTAGAATGGCACTCTCCTCTAGCTGACTTCACAAAGACAGACATCTTTCTGCCTACATCTCTGCTCTCCTGTTTTTGCCACACCTCTGTTTTCTTCTCATCCTGTTTTTTCCTCTTTTATGCTCCTTTTCTTCTATGTTCAGCAGCTTCTCACAATGAGAAGCTACTTCTACTTGGAAATGCATCCATGGACCTCAGAGCCAAAGGACCCCCAACCCTTTAGCAGGCTTCCTAACTGGCTGCTAGTCTCTTGGATCCTTTACGACATACATTGCTGTTTCCATCACCCTGCCTTGTCCCCTGACAGCCTTTCCGTACGGTAATGATGAGTGAATCCTCACCCGGAGGGGCACGCTGCTAGAAAACAAATTGTGTCCCAGAGAAACCCGAACATCTGGACACCACATGCATCTTCCCATGTGTGTTGTCTTGATTTGTCCCACTGATATTCATCCCAAGAGGAAGTTTATTATTCCTACTCCCTAAGCTATCACAAATTCCAAGGACAATGATAGGTTTCATTAAAAAAAAAAGTCTTACAACAGACAGGCTATGAACTGGAAAGAAAGGTGAGGAAATGGAGCTGTGTGGGCTTTCACACTTTAACCAAGAAGTTTGACTTAAGAACATTAACGTGAACTAAAAGCAGCACTCCCCGGGGCCCACAGAGAGATGGGCTATTTCTCATATTAATCTTTGCATGTGGCAGGAGACAGTGGCAAGGAGAAAAAGACACTGTATGAAATAGGACAGCACAGTTCTGGGCTGATGCAATTTGCCAGGTCCACTCGTGTTCACTCTTGTGTGATAGTGATAAATGGCCTAGACTCTGGGTCCTCATGAGTCACCAAAACCCATGGTCTGGGAGTCACAGGAAAGTAAGAGAGGAGATGCTGAATCAGGACTACATGGGTCCCAGGAATGTATATGGACAGAGCCTGACTTGAAAGAGATGCATTGTCTTTCTTGCAGAAATTCTATAAAACGCACCAGAGACTTCTAACTGATTTGCTCCTGGAGTTTTGGGAATGTGGGCTATAGGCTCCATGTTGACAATTTGCAACTCAAGTGTGGCTGTCACCCTGAACTCAAACCATTGCAAGTTTTGGCCAGATGCGTACTTGTGAAATGACTTTAGTTTACCACGATGACTTTCAAACAACTCTGCTTGCACAGGCTACCAAATCAGTGTATATTGTGGCTGGCTGCTGGTGCAGGTGGTCTTGGGAAACGCCAGTAGGAGAAAAAGAGAAATGATCAGATAACCAAGAGGGTGGTTATTACCTTGTAAAAAGTATCTCCACTTCATTAAGAGTATGATTCAGTAGCCTTGAAAGAGGCAAATATCTTAAAGTCCTCAAGTTGGTTTTTAGTGAAAAGCTCCATTTGCAAGGTAGCTTTAAGTAACACATATTTGAGTCAGTAACATCAACACCTTTCCATGTAGTGGGCATTTTACCACCACAGGAGGGATATAAAAGTGAGACACAGATCTTGTTCTTAAGAACATTATTATTGATTAAATAAAGGTCCGTTTTATTCAAGGAGGAGCTGAATGTGACTGTTCTGGGTGTGGTTTGTCTGTCATCTCAAAGATCTTCCAGAGGGGAGCAAGGCGTGGTGTGATGGGTGGGAACAGACAATGTCATGTATCCTTCCTTGTTCCGTTCCGATTCTGACAACCTCTGATTTTCTCTACAATCACACCCTCCAAAGGAATGATTTTCTTAAGGAGATAAAGATCATGTCTCGGCTCAAGGACCCAAACATCATACGTCTCTTAGCTGTGTGCATCACTGATGACCCACTCTGCATGATCACGGAGTACATGGAAAATGGAGATCTCAATCAGTTTCTTTCCCGCCACGAGCCTCTGGGTTCTTGTTCTAGCAATGCCACAGTCAGGTAAAAAAAAAAACTCACATCTGTTGTCTTTTCTCTGTGGTCATAAGGTCATAAGGGCCTGAAAATGGGGAGAGGTGATGTTTAAGGTTCCTGTTGTCGTGGGGATATTGTGGAAAGTCTATTATTGCAGTGAATGATGGGGGAGCTACGCTTTGTGGGGAGCAGGGGAAATCAAACAGATTCCTTAAGAGTGGAGGCAGGATATAGGTGGTTCAAGCCTGGTTTGTTGTTTAGTATATGCCCCCTCCACAGCTGCTTTCTCTTTCTTATGTGTGCCTCCAGTTATGCCAACCTGAAGTTTATGGCTACCCAGATCGCCTCTGGAATGAAATATCTCTCATCCCTTAACTTTGTCCACCGAGATCTGGCCACCCGAAACTGCTTAGTGGGCAAGAACTACACCATCAAGATAGCTGATTTTGGGATGAGCAGGAACCTGTACAGTGGTGACTACTACCGGATCCAGGGCCGGGCCGTGCTCCCCATCCGCTGGATGTCATGGGAGAGCATCTTGTTGGTGAGTCTCTACATCCGTGAGCCCTGTCCAGCAGCTGACCCACTGCTCGGGTGGGAGGCTGGGACAAACAGGAGGCAGCAGGAGGCAAGCCCACAGATCTTGATATTTTCCCTGATTTGAGAGGATCGTCTCTGAACATTTATTATTATTATTATTATTATTATTATTATTATTATTATTAAAGACTTACCTATTTCTGGTAAAAAGGTAATACACCATTATTGAAACTTTAGGGAAAAAGTTTAAAAATATAAGGAATTTAGTACCCTTCCTCCTCTACCCTTCCAACTATTGAATGGTCTTAATTCTAGACCTTTTTTTAAAACCTCAGCCCTAAGGAAGGAGAGGCAGGCAGATCTCTATGAGTTCTAGGCCAGCTTGGTATACACAGTAAGTTATAGGACAACTAGAGAAACCCAGATAGATAGATAAATAGATAGATAGATAGATAGATAGATAGACAGACAGATAGATAAATAGCATTTTTTAAACCTAAAGGTGCTTTGTGATCTTAAAAAAATGACATATTGGACTACATTCAGGGGACCATGTTTCCTACTCCAGTTTTTGCATTATTAAAGCACTTATTAACCAGGGTGATTTAGCAAACTTCTCTTATTCTTCTGAGCTAAAAATCAACGTCCTCTATAAGTTCATGTCACTATCTTTATTAAACAGAAAATGTGTATTTAATGAAAATGTCATTTTTTTTCCAAGACAGTGGCTATCACTGAATATGGAAGCAAGAGTCCTCAATCCACCAGGCCTAATTCCATGCACTTGAAACATCTTCCTTTATCCCTCCCATCAAAACAGCTGACTTCTCATGCTAACTTTGGCGATTCTCCAGTGTCCCATATCCTACAGGTGGCCCTTCTAGTGTTCCAAGGATGGGTAGCTTACAGGTGTGGGTTCTAGCACTCATCGAGTCCACTGGCTCATGGTCAGTATCCTTCCAGCTCTTGGATGTCATCTCCAAGAGAAACAGAACTAAGCCGAGGTCACGGGGATGGGAGAGTGGGCTGCTTTCTAGTAAGGTCATATTGCTGCTTCCAGATCCTCCAGGCACTACTTGCCAGTTGCCACAATCCTTGTCCTTGGTAGGGGAAGACTGATTCCAGATAATGAGCAGGTAACGTGCTCTTTTCCTCTTTGTACCTGGCTTACTCTGATTTTCTCTTCTTCTCCTTCAATAGGGCAAATTCACCACAGCAAGTGACGTGTGGGCCTTCGGGGTGACCCTGTGGGAGACTTTCACCTTTTGCCAGGAGCAGCCCTATTCCCAGCTGTCGGACGAGCAGGTCATTGAGAATACTGGAGAGTTCTTCCGAGACCAAGGGAGGCAGGTATGAACCACTGGGGATGTGAACTGGGGTGCTCTCAAAAGGAAGGTTCTGACTTAGTAGGAAGACCCCAGTTCAAGGACAAAAACAGAATTCTGTTTCTTATGCTCAATCTATTTCTGGATCTAGATTATTTGACTAGTCCACTTGGCAACAAAAAAGAGTGAAGGGAGTTAATGGTATTTGTTTTACAAGTCTTAGACTAAGATATGGTGTTGGTTTGGGCTGGTGAGCAATGTTCCTGCACTTGCACATCCACAAATAGACCGGGTACCCTGGCCCTTCTCTGGGGAGGCTGGGCCTGCTTATGGAGCCTTTTGGGACTTATGGACTACTGAGCCCCTAAGCTAACAAGTCTGGATTCTCTGAGATATCAAGTTTTCTTTGGTTGGCCAACTATTTAATGCTCTTGAGAGACGTAGGACTTAAAGCTTGCTAATAACTAGAGCATTGCAGCCCCTCAGGTGATCTGTCCATAGCAAACCTTACGCCATGGTATCATCAACAGGAAGATGGTAAGAGCTGGAGACAGGTTTTGCAGGAGATACAAGTGGGTCCTTTCTGGCTTACCTGGACTTACACAAGAAAATGACAAGAGAGGGGCAAGAATAACACATGGTACATGCTGCAAATGAGAACAGGCAGGGAATTTCATTTTAATCTCAATATTCTTTAGATAGTGTGGTAATAGGTATTCTATCGCCTGTCCTAGTCAGGAGGTGGCTTAGCGTTTCTGTTGCTGTGCTGAAACACCATGACCAAAGGCAAGTTGGGGAGGAAAGGGTTTATTTGGCTTCCACATCCATACTGTAGTCCATCATTGAGGAAGTCAGGGCAGGAACTCAAAGAGGGCAGGAACCTGGGGGCCGTAGCTGACTCAGAGGCCATGGAGGAGGACTTGCTCCTCATGGCTTGCTCAGCCTGCTTTCTTAAAGAATCTAGGACCACCTCCCCAGGGATGGCCTCACCCACAATACGCTGGACCCTTCCTGACCCATCACTAATGAAGAGAATGGCCTACTGGCTTGCTTTCAGCCAGATCTTATGGAGCCATTTTCTTAAGTCAGCTTTTCTCAGGTTACTTGAGGTTTTCTCAGATGACTTTATCTTTTGTCAAGCTGACATAAAACAATCCAGCACAGGAGATAACCGCTCTCTTATTGTGATAAAGCAAACATTTGTCCTTGTCTTTATGAAATATGCAATGGACCAAGAAAAAAAGTTCCTCTCCCTGGATTAATCTATTCAAACCATGTTTTAGGGGACACATGACCAATTAAGAGTTGTACATTCAGTTAGAAAATGGATCCTACTCATCAAAATAATGGTCTTAATTTGAGTGTATCCTAGAACTGTATGCAAAGGTAGAGTTGTTGAAAGCCTCTTAGTTTTCTTCAAATTAATATTTATCAACAGAAACCCTGAAGAGTCAGTTTTTATACCAAGGCAAAATTAGATCACCATCCATGCCACAAGAGGAAGGCCTCTAAGTCCTTTCTTGCTCGTTTTACATGAATGTTTGTGATACTAAAAATGATCTCTAAATACCCAAAAGTTTTTCAATTCTATGTTATTCAATTTCACAAGAACACATCTTTTCAAACCATCTGATAGCAATAGAAATTCTCATTTCTAATAATCTTCAGAACTTTACTTTTTTCATTTAGTTTTGGACAGTCTGTGTAAAAAGGCCCCCTATTTTTACCTATACAAGATACCAGCAGTGTACCAAATATACATTTTGACCATCTACCAACGGTCAAGCACTGAAGTCGGATATTTGACTGACTCCAGACCAAAGCCAAATATTACCATTATATACTGAGTCATTTCTCAGTTACAACTGGAAATTTTGATAAAAATTATTAAACTTGGTATATCAATGTTAATAACTGATTAAACACAATTTATTAAATTTGGCAAAATTTAATTGCTATTGTGTTTCTAACTGAAATGTCAGTATTCTTGTTTATCAGCAGCTGTATGGCTTCTGTGGTCACTGAACTACACATGTGCTGAAATCATTTTCAAGTAGTTCAGCAAGCCTACTGGATACAAGGAAGAGAAAGAACAGCTGGGCTAATGTAAATTCTAGAAGAAATTTTATATTTAGGGTTCATAGTTTAAGAAAATTTTAAACAATTTATCTACAATTTAAAATGCTTAGGCATCTATAGCAAAAGTTTCAACCACTATAATGTATTTGACATTTTTGCTTTTAATTTATAGTCACAAGATATGGAGAAATTCCAGACAGCATTTTTTTCTTGAATTCGCACAGTATAAATAACTAAATAAATGAAATAGTTTTAATTTTTTTCTTTGGTGTTACAAGAGGTAACAAAATCATATATATGATATGAAGTATTAGGAAATGTAACTTAAATTGTCAAGTTTATAACATTTGAAAGGGGCCTTACTAATTCCTATTATTTACTATTGCAATTTTATTGATATACATTGGCTCAGAGTGGATTTTGTTGCTATTGCTCTTGTTATTTTTGAGACTGTGCCTTGCTACATTCTGAAGGTAACCTTGAAGTCAGATTCTTCTGCCTGAGCCTCCCAAGTACTAGGATTACAAACCGGCCTCTGCCACATCTGGCATCCTTCTATAATACTTTTTATAAAGTTCTACAGTGGGCACCTCACAAAGAGATCCGCAGCTTTAAGTTTTATCAGTAATATGTGTGAATGCCTATTATGCTGTACCCTTATTGGTAATGGTGTCTCTCAAATGCTTGGTCTTTTACAACTGTAGTTTTATAACTCGCAGAACTGTTATATCTGATCTGATATTCTATCTACTTTGCTATTTTAACAGAAGTAAAAGATTTTGCCTATTAGCCCTTTTACCTGTGAACTAGGAGTTGATGGGCATAGGTGATTATTAGACTCTGTAAAGCCCAGCTCCTACGATACATGATACAAGATACAGGCTGGTGTTGCCTGGGGTAAGGCGGGGCAATGGGAAGGAGTTAATGATTAACTAGGCACAGATATTGTGTTCAGCAGAAGCAATGATACTTTGATGATTCAGGGAACATGGAGCGTTTGAGTATGGCTCAGTAATCTATCAGAATAACAGGGTATTAAAACTATAGGTAAGGGGATGATAACAACAGTATATAGAAGACAGAAGGCTGGGAATTAAGCAGAGTTGCGTCCTTGTGGAGATGCTAATTGACAGCTTCAGAGCAACATCCTAGCCTGGGGGTAGGGCACAGTGACCACCCTGTCAGTGCAATCTAATCTCTTCTAAATGAGACTAGTATAGAGGAGGGGAAACACGGAGGACAATAGTAGGCATTACAAGGATGCGACCTGCATGCCAATTTCTGCATTGGCTGAAATTTTATTCCAAGCAAAATTGCAATAAAACGTCAAATGCTTTATGGAGCTGAAGTTACAAATGTAATTGATATCTGTTGTATTGGCTCAACCAAGATCCATGCTCACAAATTGGGGATCTGAGCTTGCTTTGCATTGGTTTTATCTTCAGCATGAAGATAGGGCTCACAGCATGGTCCACCATAAAATACCGCTTAAAGGGAACTAGGAAAGACCATGGAAATAAGAAAGGGGCTAATGAGCTAGAACTCCATGATTGAGAAGATTAGATAGAATGCTCTATCTGTTTCGGTTGTTGAGTTCAATAAGGTAGTGAGGGCATAAATGGAGCTATGGTCAAGTTATTCACCTCCTTTCTCTTAATCTGTATTTTCTCTTTTAAATTTTTTGTTCCCAAAGACTTATCTCCCTCAACCAGCCATTTGCCCCGACTCTGTATATAAGCTGATGCTCAGCTGTTGGAGAAGAGAGACCAAGCACCGGCCATCATTCCAAGAAATACACCTTCTGCTTCTTCAACAAGGGGACGAGTGACGTCATCAGTGCCTGCCAATGTTCCTGTGGCCCAGGTCCTTCCCACAAGACCTACCGCTCACCCATGTTTAAGCCACTTCATCTGGACATTTAATGGACCAAAGAGACAGACAAGCGTTCACTTTACCCTCTTACTGTCTCTTGCCTCCTCCACTACACTTTCCTATTCCCTACCACTGACTCATATATACTTTTTTTTACATGAAATAACTAAAAAAGGAAAAAAATAGAGCAGATAAAATTTAGTAAAATAAATACTACTTGATATATCTAAGTGTTAGATAATAAAGGCTAGAAACTCAGATAATTTATAAAGGTTATGCTTATGTTTATAAGTGTGCAGATCCTGCAATATTTTCCATGTCACTTTCTATAGAATACCTTTAGAAAGAAAAACTTGAAGAATACGAATGTCTTGGGAAGCATGAGCTTAGGCATAAGGAAAGGACTTGGTAGCCGTGAAGAATTGCAGGACTTGGTACTCCGCAACTAATGGATGTCTTCTTGACTTGGCCTCTGGACTTGACCCACTCCCACTCTCAGATCTCTCTGTCTCTCTGTCTCTGTCTCTCTGTCTCTGTCTCTCTGTCTCTGTCTCTCTCTCTTTCTTGTCAAAGTGAGTGACATGTACTTAAAAGTTCAAAAGCTCTGCCTTGTTTTTTGGAATGAATGTTTTCTTCACTCATGGACAGAGATCAGGGCATGCCTATGAAACAGGTCATATGGACAGGAAAAAAATGTCTGTTGTGAGACTTGAAGGACAATAGTTATAAAGAGAAAAGAAAGATTGCCCGGGATTCTCAGTAGACAGAGTCATAGGAAAGGAGGTCCGTGGAGGATGAATAGTAGCAATCTCTGTTGTTCGCTTGTTTGCTTGCTCAAACATTTTCACCTGTGTGCTTTAGGGATACCTTGACTTTTTAATCAGTAAAAGCCTGATGTTTTGACATTTTAAAGGCCTCTCCTTTAGTTCATCTTGCCCAGTTCTGTTTCTTTCAATATGTGATTCCCCTGTGTGACCTAGAGGCTAGGATTTGAACTTCTCAGGCATAAATATCCAATGCTGTGTACAACGTACAGTAGATCCATTTTGAGTGTTCCCAAAAGGCTGGCCTGGACCTTGAAAGGAAGGTATAGGAAAACTGATTTTCACTCTTTATTTGGGGAAATATGGAGAGAATCAGAACATACAGGCAAGAATGGACTTCCCCAGAGATGGTGAATCTCTCATCTCTGAGAACTTTCAGATATTAGCTGAAGAACTATGCAAGAAAGAGGTTCTTGGCCACTGGATACTTGTGTCTGTATGGGAGAATCAAAGGATAGCCATTCAGTGTTACTGAATGTGCTTTTGCCATGGAGATGGCGGCCAGCCGCAGAGAAGGGGGTCTAGTTTCAGGATTCGTGGAAACTGATACACCATCAAACAGGAGCTGTCTAAGAGCAGATCCTAAGTTTTCATAGTCTAAAGACTCTCAGATTCATTGGGAAACTAGAATATAGAAACCTTAAGTCCTGTAGAAAAAAACCAAGAAAAGATTACTGAATAAGCTGCCCAAGCTGAGGTAAAATAGCTGTGGTCTGCTTCCGTTGTCTACTCAGGCAGCTTGCTCTATGGTTTCTCAGAAGCCTGGCTGCTTCTTGGTTCAGCTTTCAGATAACTCCAGGACACAGCAGAGATGTAGTTCTAAGTCTTAAAATTGATTTCTCAGATCCTATTTAGTCATAGTGAATTCCCCTTTCCTGTGGCTTTTGTATAATTTTCTGCTTTAGTCTTTCCCAAGACTAACTTTGGGGTCATTGATTGGAGGAGAGGTAGGTGAGTGTTGGGTTTGGAACTCTGGCCCTCTTTCTGCCTTGAGCCAAGTATGCCATCTTCCCAAGTCTCATTGTCTCTCTGAATCTGTTTCCTTATCTGTCTAAGGAGTAAATTGAATTAGGCGGTCTGGAAATGGAAATCTCTTGGAGTTCTGCTCTGCTTTGTGCTTACTGGAAAACCAGGTTTGTGACTGATGTAGGCTCAGTTGCTCTCTTGCTCAGAAAAGTGTGGCCAGTAAAAGAGACCCTGAGAGGCAGCATTTTAGAAACGCTGACGCCAGCATCATCTCTGCTCTAGAGTGCCCAGAATTCCCACCCATTATCTCATTTGGTATCTCCAGGGCCAGCCACGTCTCGTTCACAACTCTTGGCTCTGTACTCTTTAAGATTCTGTTCCTAATTCGCTTTATTCCTTTACCTGCTATTTAAAAGTCGTGATTAAAATGAAATTCCCTGACTTTGCATCATGGAACTCATCTGTTCCAGGTGACTCTCCAAAACATATCATCATGTACAAGCAGAACTTTTCTTTTCTTTCCTTTCCTTTCCTTTTCTTTCTTTCTTTCTTTCTTTCTTTCTTTCTTTCTTTCTTTCTTTCTTTCTTTCTTCCCCTTCCTTCCTTCCTTCCTTCCTTCCTTCCTTCCTTCCTTCCTTCCCTCCTTTCTTTTTTTTTTGTATGAAGAAGGCTCTACCTTCTGGCACTGAGACCTTTGATTTATAGACACAAGATTAGTTTCTATTTATACTTGTAGAGTTGAGCTGTACCAACCTGAGTGACCCAACATGGTAGATGGGAAGGGCTTACCATATAGACTTAACAGGTAGCTCAAATCTGAATTAGAGAAATGAAGCTAGGCTTTAGGAAAGAGAACAGAAACAGATGAGAAACCGTGGGTTATTGTTTTCTGATCATATATATTCATGATCATGATATATATATGAACCATTTATGTCAAGATGACCTTTAGACTATTATATCTCGATTTCTACCTTTATGACAAATGTATTGATAGGCAGTTCCATATATTTTTTAGTGCTGGGAATCAAACCTAGAAACTCACACATACTAGGCAGAGGTTCTATCATTATCTATAGCCTCAGTATCTATGTTCAAATCTTTCCCTGTTGGCCAGACAGATATCTCACTAATTCATGTATGTGATCTAGAGTCGAAAGGAGTGCCCTTAGGGGATCATGCATTGTTAAGGCTATGGAAAAATCACCTGTGAGTGTTCAAGACTGTATGACAAAAGAGGGCTGTGTGCAAGTGTGCGAGAAGTGGTTTTAAAAAGTGGTTACACAAATGTGTGTGTGTATGACTGAATGGAAAGGATGAGGCAAAGATGAGAAAGAAGGTACCATAAAGACAGGTAAGGAGAGATTATAGGAAGACACAGGAGGAGGCAAGCCAGGAAAGGTAGAAACAGGGATGGTGGAGGCCATGAAATCAATTTTTGATACCTGAAAGTAAACCCTTGAAAGGAGATCTGAGTGAGATTAGAAAAAGTGACTTGAAAAGAATGAAGGATGAGTAGAAGAAGAAAAACTGGGTGAGAGAGACTGTATTTATTAAAGTGAAGTCAGGGCTATAGAAGGGATTTTGGCAGAGTTAAGGACGGGGATGGTCTTCATGGATAAAGGCATGTGTAGCCACCAGGGAATGCCCTTTTTATCTCAGGGGAAGTGGGTACAGGAGGCAGTTTGTGCTCCTATTTTTTCTAGACCACATCTAGTGCTGGTAGCAAGTCAAAGCTGTCTGTGCACTGGGCTTGGTGTTCCACGTGCTATTTCGGCTTGAAGGTCTAGGAGTTTGGGAGCTTATGGTAGTGACTTTCAATACTGCTCATCTTTGCTGGACCCAGAGTGGCCCCAGCAAACATGGAAACAATAGGTGTAAGTTAGACAAGACTAAACCTTGTCTGATTCTTAAACAGAGGCATGTGTCATATTGGAAACATGTTTTTCTAGTCTCACCCAGGCATTCCGCAAGAAAACCAGGATGTGAGGCTAGGCCATGTGTTTTAAGTAAAGAAGAGAAAGAGGGGAGTGTCAGGATGAAGGGAACAGGGGAAGATGCTCTGAGCACATACACTAAAAGACAGAAGAATATTTTTATCCCAAAATACAAAATGAAGAGAATTGCAGTACATTGGTTATTATGACTTTGATCCTAAGTTGAATTCATGGGTCTGGTGTTTTCTGTCATAGTCCTCTTTTCTTTGTTTTGAAGCCCATGTCCTTGGGCGCTGCACTGGGTAAGCCCCTAACGTCTTGACAAGATGCAGATTCTGGTTTACTCTGGGAAATCCTTTTGAACTGAAGTCTCATATTCTAGAAACAGATGAATGTCATTGGCACTTGATGAATTATTTGGGATCCTGAATTAAGAAGGAAGGAAACTGGGTAGTTAATAAGGACTTGATTCCGAGCAGATTTGGGCTCTATTCTCTAATGAGCTGAGTAGGCTGGCAGGAAAAGACCGGGGAGCCACCAGTTAGCTGTCCCATACGTCTCAGATACTTGTTATATTCAGATGATCTGAAACTTGAAAGAAGTTACAAAAGAATCAGTTCAGCACGGGCTTACCCTGGATCTGGTTTCCTTCTGCTGGTAATATTGTAGTCTATTTTCATCCATCAAAACCATTGTCTGCTTGGAGCCATTTTCAAAACTGAACTTGGATTTCACCAGTTTTCCTGCCTTGTACTCATTTGCTCATTGGACATCACTGCTGTTGGTTCATAACCTGGCCTTGGGGGCACACGGCAGGAAGGAGCCTGGACATTATTCTACAAATGCTGAGAGAAACCAGCAGTTGGCAAGCCCATTCGCCAGTGAACAATATCTCACCTATTTGCTGAATTCACTTTCAATTAACATTCATCATTGCTGGACCCAGAATGGCCATAGCTTTCCACACCAATCATATGAAATGATTAGTTCCTTGGTTGGCACCCCAAACAATCCATGAACAATTTAAGAGGATTAGTGATATAAAAGGCTTTCAGGCAGAAGGAAATTCTAAACAGAAGAATGGAGCTTTTGTTGGTGACAAGGAGGCTTTAGGGTAAAGCAGGACTTTGGTCAAGAATTAAGTGATACTTATTGGAAGCAGGGATAGTTTTTGGGTAGACTATAACACAAATATAAACCCCTAATGTGAGATAAAACACCCTTTTCAGAGTAGCGGGGAAGTCTCATTTGCTTAAATGTTCATCCTTAAATATCCTAACAGCTACTGAATTAAATTCAAGCTTCCTACGGAAAAGTTGAAACTCTAGTTTAAAGGGTCATGACTTTGGGTTTTCTGCTGGCCATTTTTAAGCTGCCCTGCTTAGGGGCTACATGATAATAACTGTCTGTGGCTTATAAAGTTCCTGGCACACAATGAATATTTTGTGAATTTTATGTTTTCAGTGAATAAAGTATGGACAAATTGTTATGTATCACAAGTGTGAATTTTGGGAGAAGTGCTCTGTTAAAGCATAAAAAGAAAAGGGAAGAAAGTATCCTGCAGCATGTACCCCCTTGTGTCTTGTGGTGGTGAACTGATTCAGACAGCACGTATGGTGCTTCTCCCAGGGCTCTAGTTCAAAGGCAGAGAGTAGACCCTGGCTCCAAATCCAGCTCTTTTGAACCGAGCTATTGATTGAGTTTCTCCTACAGACACCTTGCCAGTCACTTTACAGGTCTTCTGGGAGAACAGATACGAGTTCCAAGGCTGATCTGCAGTCCCAACTGCACGTCAAGGAAACATCTGTCAAGGGAAAGCACAGGCAGTCAATATCGGGGCAAACGTGTTTTCTTTCAAAGGGGTTTGGATAATGGGGAAAGCTGGGAGCTTTTCTGCAAACACACCGAGGGTTTGCAATCTGCACTAGTCATCTGAACCATTCTTTGCTATTCAGGATTCAGCCCTTCTTGCCCGATGTCTGGTAACTGCTTCGGAGGACTGACTTTCCGCAGCAGTATGGTGGACTCTACCATGATGAGGCAACATCTGGGCTTTATTCACGGGCTGGGGTGGATAATGTGCTTCGTTAAGGGCTAAGCAGCAAATGGATTTAATTTCTGCCTGAGACTATCATAGTCATTCTAAAATAGAATACACAAAACTCCTCTGTATTAGGAAAAGGAGCAGAATGTGATGCCAATTGTGTATTTTCTTTATTTATTCTCTGTAAGGCTGTTGGATGATACATTGTAAATAACAGATTAAAGAGTCATGCTACTGATGGGGCCTCCTTTCTGTCTAAGCAGCAACGGTTCTGGGGGGTCTCTGTTATCTTTCCTCCTTATACAGTTTGTGTAGTACAGCCACGTGTGTGTGTGTGTGTGTGTGTGTGTGTGTGTGTGTGTGTGCGCGCGCATGCGTGAGAGAGAGAGAGAGAGAGAGAGAGAGAGAGAGAGAATAGGTTTCTGTTTGATATTAGTTGACAGCTAACTAACACAGCTATGTCTCTGACATATCCAAATACAGTAGAAACTATGATTTTATAGCTTCATACTATTGTGCTTGCCTGGACGATAGCCTTGCTATCTGGAGAGCCTTTATAGTCATTGCTATGGAGTTTGTTTGTTTGTTTTAGACAGAAATCTCTACTAACTCCAAAGATGGCATGGTCTGTCTCAGGTAGCTGATAACACAAGCATAAAGCAGCCACACTGCAGACAACTGGAAGGAACCCAGATTCAAGCTTCACAATAGAGACAAGGTGGCACAACCCCAAACACTTTTGACATCAACCTGCAGAACAGATTTCTGGGTACCCTGAGCATGCTTCTTCCAGAGCTTGTCACAGTAGATAAGAGGATGGATGTAAATGCTCCAAGAATAAACAGAATAGTCATGATTGCTCTTTCCATCTCTGCAACGTTTGGGACTTTAGGACCCAAGACCAGGAATTCAGGTACCTGAGTGGTGGAACTGGGAGGGAAGGAAAGGAAACAAGGGGATTAGAGGTGTTCAGAGGATATAATTCTGCTGTCAATACCTACTGCCAAGGCCTGAAGGCAGCTATGAATGATGATTTGCATCCATATTTACACAAACACACAGGCCAGTTATTCATGTATCTAACACACAGGTTGCTGATGAGGATGGAAATTATGTCCATTTAGTTTTCCATTAGCAACTCGCAGGAGCTTGGCTAAGTCGCAGAGAACAAGAAAACTAATTTCCATGTATTGTTTTATATTTATTCCCCATTTGAAAAAGAAGTGGCCACATATCGCAAACTGTTCTCTTCTGTAGTCCTTGGAGCCAACCCAGGGTAACAGGGGACTGTTTGCCATCGGCGAACTGGGAAAAATCCTGAGTTAGTTTTGGGTCAGACTGAACGCATTATTTCCAGGAAGAGGGGTGAAAAATATAAACAAGACAAGCTACACAGCGCCAGCTTGCAGTTGCTCTTTAGTTCTGTTTGCAAATCAGAGGCAGGCAATTCCAGGAAAGTTTACAAGGACCAAGAATGGAGCTTTGTTATAGGAGCAAAAGATCCTTCCCTCGTCCTTATCTACTGTATGATAAAAAGAACCAGAGATCAGCGCCAGAGCTTAGGGTAGAGACATATCTATTATACGGAGCATAAATAATGATAGAGGTGGTACACCTACCATTCAACTCATCTATCAAGGCTTGTTAGTGATAGGTAGACTCACTGTGTGCCACACTGCTCTGGTACCCAACAGAAGACCCTGAATAATACAAACCCAAGATGACTAGTTTAGGGAGATAAAAACAAATAAACAAACAACCCACTCAGTTATAGAGTGAAATATATTCCACTTGTTTTTGGTTGTATCCTCCCTATGACAAATTATTTTTAAAATGAAGCAGTTTAGTGCCACAGTCAAGTCCATAGCTTGAAGGTCACAGGGCCTTGAATGCAGCGACTCCAGGACTTGGGAGGCAGAGGCAGGCGGATCTGTGAGTTTGAGGCCAGCCTGGTCTACAAGAGCTAGTTCCAGGACAGGCTCCAAAGCTACAGAGAAACCCTGTCTCAAAAAATAAAAAACAAAAACAAACTTCAGTAAAATGAAAGGCGACATTCAGATTTTCTCTCTGGCCTAGGATGTAGGGGAGAGAGGAGGACAGACTTTCTCTGAAGTCTTCTGGGCATCGTGTAATGCAAAGCTGGCCCTACAGCGAGTCTCATCTGAGACTTTGGTGAGGCTGAGTCCCTAGCTGACACATCCAACCCGACATTGTGATATATAATGCTTCCATGGACAAAGTTCATGCTAAGAACTGTACAACAGAGTTTTTTTTTTTTAAAAAATCTCAAAATAAACCTCATAATATTTTATTTAAGTTTACAGTTTTTTGTTGGCCACTTTCAGAGCTACCCTAGGGTGCAGTTTGGATACACCTGCTTGGCCTAGGCATTGTGCTTTCTGACTTCTTTAAAGTAATGGGTTCTGACTCTCTCTCTCTCTCTCTCTCTCTCTCTCTCTCTCTCTCTCTCTCTCTCTCTCTTGGTTTTCTCAAGACAGGGTTTCTCTGTAGCTTTGGAGCCTGTGCTAGAATTCACTTGGTAGACCATGCTGTCCTTGAACTCACAGAGATCCACCTGTCTCTTGCCTCCTGGGTGCTGGGATTAAAGGCCTGCACCACCACTGCCTGGCTAAGAAATGAGTTTTCTTTTGGAGAGCCACATAGTTCTCTATGCTCTCTTTCATGTCACCTCTGAACTCCAGGGTTTAAAAAGAGCATTTGGACCCTGGCAGTGGTGGCACACACCTTTAATCCCAGCTAGTTCCAGGACAGCAAAAGCTACACAAAGAAACCCTGCCTCCAAAAACAAAACAAAACAAAACAACAACAAAAAAAGAAAGACTCCTTTGGATATAGAATCTCAAGATCACAAAGAATTTTACTCCAAAGCTTTTAGTAAATACTGTTAAGATACCATCTTTGAGGAAATGATCAAAAATCCATTTTAATTTTAGCTGTTAGTTGGTATCATGAATCAAAACATCAAGATCAAACCCCAGAAAAGATCATCTCAATCATTTAGGATCACGGCTATTCATAGTCTATAGCTCTGAAAGAGGTATGGAGTTTGTCTAGTCGCAGTAAGTATAAGTACTAGTACCTTTACTCAATGTTACTGGGGACTTTCAACCATCCATAAATAGCAAAAACTGGAATAAGGATTATAACAGCAGCGCAAGGTACTTTTATAGGAATTAAACTTAATATAAAATGGGGGTTGTAACTTATAAGCTTTTGTCCTTCCCTCCCTCATTACTTAGCTTCCTCCCCTCCCGCACTCCCTGCAAAATACTCATCTGGGATGACCTGGCGACAAAAAAGGGCCCTTTACAGAGGCCTGACAGGCACTGCAGAAGATGACAGTACACATCCCTTTAAGAGTTCTCAAATTCTCATTTCCATTCCACATTCAGACTTGGAAATTGCTAATTCACCCGTGTCTCGACATAAATAAAACACAATAAAATCATAGTTCCTTTTCTCAAAGATTATTCTTCAGAGAAGGCTCGGAAGACATTCTAGGACTTAACCTTGGATTTAGGTTCCTGCACCCCACCCTCTGCCAGCGTCCACGTGACGCTTCCACCTTTGCCCGCCCGCTCTCACTACGCAGAGCAAAGACCCCGCCCCGAGGTGACACCTCCTGCAAAAAAGGTCCTGGGGGCGGGGGCTGCCTTGATTGGCCAGGACTCCTGTGTCACGCGGCTCCGCCCCTCGGCCTATCTCACCCCACCAGGCCCCGGCGTGGAGAGAGGATGCCGGGTCGCAATTGGCTGGCCTAGGCGGAGACGGATGACGCAAGGGGAGGTGGGGCCTGGCCGAGCCTTGATTGGCCGTGGTGCGCAAGGGCGCGGATCGTGGTCCAGGCCGTGAGCTGCTGTGGTCGCCGGTGCAGATTAACTCTGCTGCGCGCCGTGCAAGATGCGGAAGGTGGTTTTGATCACCGGGGCGAGCAGGTGAGGCTTCCTACGGAACCCCGGAGGCTAAGTTCCGGGTTTGCGGGGAAGCGCAGGTCGGTGACTCTGGACTCACTTCGTTGGGGATTCCACAGAGACCCTGCCCTGCCTTTCTCTGGGCCTCCCAAGAGGTGTGGTCAGGCCTGCCCCTGTGGGTGCTTGGTAATTGGCGCTCTGAATTAAACATGACAGTGGAGAGGGAAACCAGAGCTCCAGTTACTGATCAGCCTGACAGTGATCCTGAGCCCTGGAGTGCTCTCAAGGGACCTGACGGTTCCATTCAGACTCTGCCATCCTCTCCATCAGAGACCCAGACCCCATTAGTTACTGTAGGTACCCTCAGTTTACTTTAACCCTAAACACGCCGTGTGTCTTACACTCCGGGAGTTTAAATGTCAGCCTCCACGAACTTTACGACAATGGGAGATTTCATTCCTGCAGCACGTCTCGCATACTCTCCCCAGAAACAAATCGAAGGATCAGTCGCCTCCTGTTTAAAGCTTGTCCTAAAGCAGTCACCAGTTCATACCTGTTCCAGGCTTGCTCATTTGACCCTTGCCCTACTTTGTTGCCTACTAGACTTCTTATTTGTCTGCGAAGTTTGTGTGGAGGATGAAACCGACCAACCTTTCTCCGAGCTGGTTACATTGATATTTTCGAGGAATTCATACAGATCTTAACTATGTCCGTGCTAACTAAGCCCCTGTAGGAGGGGTTTCTCATAGGCTTTTGTTGGCGGGTCCTCTCCTTTAGGTCAACTGTTTTAGTGGAAGGTGCATACAGAAGTCAGGCCTGATCTTGTGTTTCTTTTTTATTCATTGTGGTATGTGCAGTTGTATATTTATACTAACGGTCTTGCCCTTTTGAAGGAAGGATCAAGAGGCCTATATATGTTTGCTACTCCTGGCAGGGCCACCCGATTCTGTGAACTCCAGACTCACTTTGATGTTCGATTTGCTGGCAGTCTACCTGAGAATTTATTAGTGCGCAGGATGTCATTGCTGCCAGCAACTGGCCCCATCTGCTGGGCACTCTTCATAGCGCTCTTTCTGACCTAGTGTGTCTAAGGTTTCAGTGAGCTATGCTCATTCATCCCTGCTTCTCTGTCTTCCTCTCCTTGTATTCATACTTTCTGTCTACTTGCTCTGAGGGCCTTTTCTTCCTCTTGATTGTCCTGCTGTGACTTAGTAGTTGACAGGTCGTCAACCTCCTGCCATGCTACTGTGCTTTCTCCTGGGGGATAGGAGAGCGGAACAGAAACGCCCCCGTTCACTCATCGGGATTGTGGTCACCCTAATAGCAACAGCACCAAGAGGAGGTAGAACACTTGCCTTTGAGGGACCTAGACAGCACAAGAAAATGGGGACATAATAAACAGCCTATAAGGTCCTCTTCACAGCGTTTGCTGGTATATATTAAATCCCAACACAACAGGTACCGCAAACCCTACTTCCTGTGTCATTGAACTATTTTAGAGGGGAACAACTAGATGTGAGCCTAATCAAGTGACTTATGAGGGGGTTCCTTCCTTCACGTGATGTTTGGGTATTTTCTGTCTGCCCACGCTTCTTGTTGAAGCTCATGTTGACACAGGCAGGTGTCTGAACCAGAGAGAAATGTTTTAATGTCCAACCATTTCAGTGAGCTCACGCCCTGTGCCTGGATTGTCTCCTCAGTGGCATTGGGCTGGCCCTCTGCAGTCGGCTGCTGGCAAAAGACGACGAGCTTCACCTGTGTTTGGCGTGTAGGAACCTGAGCAAAGCCGGAGCCGTTCGTGATGCCCTGCTGGCCTCTCACCCCTCCGCCCAAGTCAGCATTGTGCAGATGGATGTCAGCAGCCTGCGGTCGGTGGTCCAGGGTGCAAAGGAAGTCAAGCAAAAGTACGTCACCTTTCGACAGATGCGGTAGTGCCGCATAGCGGTTAATCAAATGAGAAAGGACAGGGAAGTAAGGGGCAGTAAATGAGAAGTAAATGTGGGACTGGAAAACGCGTTGTGCTGAGGGAACCTGTGCAGAATGACCTCAGAGCCCTGAGAGCTTGGAAGTACCCTTTCCAGTGGGCAAACGCTCATTATGTCCGACACCAGGTCTCTCCACCCACAGTCCTCTGTTCGGCTGGAACCCATAAGAAATACTGATGCTGTTTTTATCTAGATAGAGACACTATGGCAATGCTTTCATCTTTGAATACACTGATTACATTGTTTGCTTGAAGCCAGAGCTTCATTTCCACATTTTACTAAGCCTTGCTTTTCCGTGCCTAGGAAAAGAAGTTCCTATTACTGAAGTTTGATAATAATTAACCTGGGGTCCCACTGGCTTCACCTCCATGATGAGCGGCGGCTATAGTGGCAACAGTGTCATCACTTAAAATAGTCGTTTCAATAGTTTGGACCATATGGTTATTATATAGCATGATCAAGAAATGCAGGTGCACAATCCGTATTGTCAGCCAAGCATATATTCCAAAGGTCCAGTTTTATTAGCTGTGGATGTGTCCTCGATTACGTGGAGGACACAGTGTGCTGCCTAGGGTTCCGGGAGATACTATGAGCATGTGTGTTGCTTGAGTATCATGGGAGCACCTACTGCCTGCTTTGATCCTCCTTCCAAAGGGATGTATTTATATTAAGGCTTATGAAGTTCCAGAACTGGAAAAGCTCACTCAGGTTTGCATTTCTCAGCTTCACCATGATACGCATTCTAGAGCAGGCCCACTGAGAATACCTAATTCCCACAGGGCATTTACAGTGTCAGGGTAGGAGAGTGGCCACTGATCAGTTTATGATACACAGGCCCTAGCCATGAGCACTGATTGGTTTCCACTTGGGTTTTCTGTTTTGGTAGATACCAAGCCATTCAGATTCTGGCGCTGATCGGTCCAGTCAGGCCTGCTATACATGATGTAAATTTAACTTGTCGACTATGGAAGAAGGGCAGTAGCTTTGTAAAAGGAGGACGGGGAGGGGGATGGTTTGATAGAGGATGTTCAGTGCCTGATTGGTGGGCCACAGTTGGATTTTTCTATAGAAATTTAACTTGAAAGCCCAATTGAAACCACCCAGAGCAAAGATACTCACTATGGCTAGAGAAACTGTTGAGAAAGAACTATTTAACCCTGGTGTTTCATGGCCTGCATGGACATCTTAATTGGTTCAGAAAGGGTTTTTCTGCCCTTGGACCTTCTGTATTCTAGGGAAGGAGTGCACTCTTGTCTTGTCTTTTCTAATAATGTCATTTTGGCATTTTGTTTGTAGGTTTCAAAGATTAGACTACTTATATCTGAATGCTGGGATCATGCCTAATCCCCAGCTAAATTTCAAAGCGTTTTTCTTGGGCATCTTTTCAAGGTAATTTTTATGTTCTAGATCAGTGGTTCTCAGCCTGTGGGTTATAACCCATTCATGGGTGGGGGAAGCTCAAACAACCCTTTCAGAGGGGTCGCATATCAGATAGCGTACATATCAGATATTTACATTACGATTCATAACTAGCAAAATTACATTTATGAAGTATCAATGAAAATAATTTTATGGTGTGTGGGGGGGGTCACCACAACATGAGGAACTGTATTAAAGGGTCGCAGCGTTAGGAAGATTGAGAACCACGGTTCTAGATGAACCAATTGCAAGAAAGGTATTCATTCATTCTGCTGCCATGGTTTTTGCCTTTGTTGGGTGAGGGGACACTGAGGAGGATGAAGATACATGGACAGGAGGAGTTGATCCATAGTAGGCACGTCAAGTACTCGTCTTTGTGGAGAACGCCACACATTGTCATGATTTTTTATAATGTTCTAAGTCTCTGTAACATTCCATATTATCAGATGGTTCATGCCGTCAGTGTTTGATTTGGCTAAATGTGCCGCTGGCGGAACCGTCCTAGATATGCGGCATTCTTAGCTTCCTGCACCTAGCAGGCTGCATCAGAAGATGCCTAGCTACATGGCAGGTATTCTGGCCAGTAGGCTAAGAGGGTGTGGATAACCCATGTCTGCCTGAGAGATTCTCAATATGCACAAGTCTAGTGGCTTTCAAAGCTATCTAGCCATAAACCAGAGTCAGAAATAAGTCTGGTTTGCAACCCAGTGAGTTTATTCATAGAGGTTTTTGATGTGAGCTACATGTTTACTTTCTCTTCACTTTTCTCCAGTGAAGATAAAACATGAACAGATCCCACTACTAAGCTGTTTGATGCTTCTAGAACTCCTAGTGAAAAAGACAACCTGCTTAACTTTTTCAGTAATCAAACACACTTGACATGGCTGAAGACCTTTTCTCAAAGGCGTAGCTGTGATTGCCCAAGAATAATTTACATGTAATCTGATTGGGTAGTGGGGACAGACGAGCATGTTAAGTACATTCGTGAATTGGTGGGGTGGGGGGACAAGCATTTAGTAACTCATTTAATACTCACACATGTCCAAGAAGTTGGTATTTTGTCATTATAATTTCAAAGAAGGTCTCTCTGTGTGTAATATCTTTAATATTTTCAGTTAAAGGAGCGTTAAAAGTCACCCCACTGTCTTCTGCTGTTTCAGAAATGTGGTTCATATGTTCTCCACAGCGGAAGGACTGTTGACCCAGAATGACAAGGTCACTGCTGATGGGTTCCAGGAGGTGTTTGAAACCAATCTCTTTGGCCACTTTATCCTGGTAAAAAAAAAAAAGGCTTGGGTCCTACTAATTCCATCCTGTTACTGTGATCGCTGCAGCATGAATGGACACGTGACTGTGTTGTGAAGGCTCCTTCATGTCTGGTTACCATGAAACCTTTGAGTCATGGAGTCTGTCCCCTGGCCTCTGGAAATGTTGCTTACCTAGAGAACAGAGGAAGCAGATTCCCAGACCCCAGTCACCTATTGGAAATGACGTGCATAACGGCAGAGAAAGCACGTTAGTTCTGCCCTAAGTAGTTCTACAAACTGGGCTTGGCATCAGATAGGCTAGGATAGCCAGCA
The DNA here is from genome assembly GCF_014885135.2 of Alexandromys fortis. Taxonomy (NCBI): domain Eukaryota; kingdom Metazoa; phylum Chordata; class Mammalia; order Rodentia; family Cricetidae; genus Alexandromys; species Alexandromys fortis. Next base: position 1,081,460 of record NW_026067980.1, read on the forward strand.
TGCTGTCGTTAGACACAGATAGCCCGGGATAGCCAGCATGCTGTCGTTAGACACAGATGCAGAGGTGGCTTTTCATTATCATGCTTCCTTCTTAAGAGCCCATACCTGGAAGTACATACAATTCCAGGCACATAGAGCAGGTTCAGCATGAGGTGTGTGACTTATCTAGTGTGTTCTGTGAGGTTGCCTCTGGCTCGCTCTTATGGGACAGCTTGCACAATAATTGAGAAGTGATGGCTCACACCCGTATCCCAACACTTAGGCTGAGATTGGAGGATTGCTGCAAGCTTGAGGCCATCTGGGGCTACAGTGTGAGCCTCTTTCTCAAAGCAATGCCTTCTACTTCAGTTAGGTTTAGGAATCCGACCGCAGTTCATGAATTTAGGGGTCGTGTAAATGAACAAACAGATCCATTGCTGGTTTGATTAGCATGTAAGAATGCTGAGCTGGCACCCATTGTGGTGGTAGAGTGGGGATTCTTTCTGTGAGCTCCAGGTTCAGCGAGGTCTTGCTGCTGAGGAGTGGGACTTGGTTTTATCTATGGGGTTCTTCCCGATTGTGTTCGGCTCATTTGCATGGGGCACATCTGGAGGCTTTGTTGGTAGATTTTTCTCTAATGAACTAATGTTTTCCAGTAGTTGTAGATTTACAAAACTTTTGCAAAGATAGTAAGTACAGCGAGTTCTTGTGCATCCTGTATTCAGTTTCTCTTATTAACATTTGATGTCAGTATGGTACATTTGTCAGAATAAATGATACAGTACTGGTATGTTATTAAGTAAGTCTATACTAACTTAAGTTGCCAGTGTTCTAAAGTCTCACTATCAGCTCTGGGATTCGATCCAGGGCACCACATACATTCATTTTATAGTCAAGGTCCCTTAGGATCTTTGTTGTGGGAGTTTCACAGTCTTGCCTTGTTTTTGAGGACCTCACAGTTCATGGGCTTGCTACCCAGGTGTTTCACAGACTGTCTCTCAGATTTCCTGATGTTTAGCTCATGGTTAGTCTGCAGAATGTTTTTGGAAAGACTGTAATATAAATTCCTTTCTCATCACCTCATATCAAGAGTACATGTTCCAAGGTTAGGCATGTTTGGCACGTGTTTATAATCCCAGCACTTGGGAGACAGAGGCAGGAAGATGGAGAGTTCAGAGCCAGCCTGGCTCAGAATGACGATGACAGAGTTTATGGCCTTTCCTTGTTGGCCTGATCACCTGACTTGGAGTGTCTTATCGGGTGTTTTAAATTGTTAGCATGTGCCCCTCAGTGGATTGTGAAGCTTTTTTAATCTGTGTCTTCTTCACTCAGATCCGGGAACTGGAACCCCTTCTCTGCCACAGCGACAGCCCCTCCCAGCTCATCTGGACCTCTTCTCGTAATGCCAAGAAATCTAACTTCAGCCTTGAGGATATCCAGCACAGCAAAGGCCCGGAACCCTACAGCTCCTCCAAATACGCTACTGACCTTCTGAATGTGGCTTTGAACAGGAATTTCAACCAGAAGGCAAGGCTGGTCTCAGAGACCCAGAAGTTAACCATCAAAAGTCGCTATTTCTAGAGCGTGGCTGGCTTCCCCTAACTCTCATAGTGAAAGCCTCAGGGGAGGGATAAACAGCTCCTGTCCTCTTAAGGAGGTGCAGATTGTTTACCAGGCTGTATTCTTCAGGAACGCTGGCCTCTGCTAACAGACGCCCTTGCCCACTTCCAGTGCTGTACTCTCCTCCTGTGATGTCACTGAATGTCACCCCTCTACAGCTGGGTGGCTTTCAGTCTTCCAGTTTTCAGAAGAGAACTCTTAAGTTTGGAGAAGAGGAGTCATGTGCTCAAAGGTCACATGACTTGTGAATGGCAGCGCTCGCGGTAGCGTTCAAGGCTAACTTTTTCCCTGCTAAGCCTCACGCCTTTTAGCCTCTGTCGTGCCAGTGACTGAAAGGCAGCCAGATGTCATAAACCTTCTGGAAGGTCATGATAAGATTCTGCTCTGTTTCTGTAAGGTTACGGAGTATAGAAAGGGGGAAATAACCTTGTCGGTCCTGCTGCTTCTACTGACCACAGCCACCTGGAAATCCCTGCTGCCATGGATCAACCGATTGCCCAGGTCCAGAATCTTAACGGGAATTCTTGTCTTTTTCCATGGGCATTTTCTGGTTTTCATTGCAGCTCGGAGTTCGTGTGTTGGTCCAACTATGCATTTCCTTCTAGCATTTTTGAGATCTTTAAAACCTGTCCAAATCCTGTTGATTCTCCCTTTTCAGAAGGCCGGGTCAAGCTGAATTTGTTCTATTTTTCATAAAAAGCTCTGGGATTTTTTTTACATTCTAGTTGTCAAGTAAGGTGTGGAATTTTATCTTTTTGAAGAAAGAGGGAGAGTGATTAAGTTGGTGAAGCTGTCTTAAAGTCTGTCAGATTTGTTTTCAGCCCATGATTTTTCTTTTTTCAGCATTCCCAAGCAAGAATTAGAAAGAATTACATTGGTGGATTCCATTTGAAGGCTTTCTAATGATATCTTCCATACTTTTGACTTACCTTTTCAACAAATTAATCATTGTTTTAGTTTTTTTGGTGTTGGGGATCAAACCTGGGGCTTTGCACTTGGTACCATTTCACTTGAGCTGTGACCTCAGCTCTCTGGTGACCTCAGCTCTCTGGTGACAGGTTTCTGTCTTATCTTTCTGTCTCTCTTTCTTCAGCATCTTTATATTCCAGGCTGGCCTCAAACACCATCACACCTGATTTTATACATGCCAGGCAAGCACTCTGTCAACTGAGCTACAGCCCTAGAGCAACCCAGCTTCCCTTTTGAGACAAGGTGTCACTATGTAACTTTGACTGGCCTTGGACTGTTATGTAGTTTATGTGAGCCTCAAATTCAAAATTCTGCCTCTTCCCAAGGGCTAGAATTACAGGAATGAGCTACTTTTTATGGCCATTTTCTACTTTTTATTTAAAAGGAAAGAGAGAGAACGAGATTAAAAGTTGCAAGAATGAGTTAAATTAGTCATTCTAACAATAATATAAAATGTAATAAAATTAATTACGGAGCTGTAGGGCTTACTATGGTTGGCACAGGGTAATTCTTATTACCTTAATCCCTGTATTAACTGAGGCTTTCTTTATAGAGACATATATATATGTATATATACATATAATATATATGTTTGTGTGTGTATAAATGTAAACATATACACACAAGTGTACGATAGATCCTTACATAGTGATCAGGCCTTCACTCAGGACCTGGCTAGAGATCTTGAGTTGAAGGTCTTTGTTCCTCCTGATGCCAAGAGCGTCCAACTCAGCTATGTTCCTATAGGTCAGTGGTTCTAAACTGTCCTAATGCTGTGGCCCTTTTATTTATGTATTTATTTAATTATTTATTTATTTTATTATTTATTTATTTATTTTTGTTTTTTTTGAGACAGGGTTTCTCTGTAGCTTTGGAGTCTGTCCTGGAACTAGCTCTTGTAGACCAGGCTGGCCTCGAACTCACAAAGATCCACTTGCCTCTGCCTCCCAAGTGTGCTGTGACCCTTTTAATATAGTTATCATGTTGTGATGACCCCCCAACCATAAAATTATTTTTGTTGCTACTTCATAACTGTAGTTTTGTTACTGTTATTTCTTGTATTATAAATGTTTTTGAGGTAGAAGTTTGCCATAAGGGTTGTAACCCACAGATTGAGAACCTCTGCTTTAGGGAAACAGCATATTTTTAAATTTAGCAACTGTATTTAATTAATCAGAAGCAAGTTGAAGGCAAGAATTAAACTCAGTAAGCCCATTATATACTTATTGGGGGTGATGAATTGGTCTTTAATTAAGCCAGTAATAGAAAATCTTTGTAGTCAGGCCCCATTTCCTTTCCCATCATCAAGATCGGCTCTTCTTTAAACTATAAGTGTCTTGAGAACAGACTTCATCTTGCTAATAACTTTTGCTTCCTGGTCCTAGGAAGTGATTTTAGACTTAAATGGCCCTACTAAGCGACAAAGACGCATGAGAGTGCAAACCTTCCATTCCCTGTTTTCCCGGCTTGTATGTGTCTTTTATTAACGGGCATCCGTGAACTGAGTCAGTATGCATTGAGTGACAATCTCAGACGACTCTCCTGTGTTCCCAGGGTCTGTATTCCAGTGTGATTTGCCCAGGCGTAGTACTGACCAATCTGACATACGGAATTCTGCCGCCCTTTGTGTGGACATTGCTCTTGCCGCTGTTATGGCTGGTAAGTGGTAAACATTGGTCTTTTTCTTTTAATTCTGGGTTCTGAAATATTAAGAATTCAACTCTGAGTGACAGACTTCTGTTCGGCTTGACGTTTTTAATATGCAGTAATCATAAATGCAAATTTTCTTTCTTGAATCTAAATGAGAAAAGCTTACTCTTTGTTACTGCTCTAAATAGCCACATAACAACTATTGTTTTCTTTTCGTCAGATTCGCTTTTTTGCAAACGCTTTCACTCTGACACCGTACAATGGAGCAGAAGCGCTGGTATGTTACTAGAGTTTTAGTCTACAACATGGCTTAGTGATGGGAGGGTGCACGTTCCTGATGGCAGTGAGCACTGTCTGGGTAAAAGGCTGTAAGGCGGTGATTCTCAGCTTCTGAGTTGTGATCCCTTTGGGATCTAATGGCTGTTTCCCAGGGGTCACACATCAAATATTTACATTAGAATTCATAACAGTAGCAAAATTAGAGTTATGAAGTAGCAACGAAATAATTTTATGGTTGGGGGTCACCACAATATGAGGACCTGTATTATTAAAGGGTTGCAGCTTTAGGAAGGTTGAGAACCGCTGCTCGAAGGGAACAAGCTCTGTGGACAAGCAAGTTCCATTTGGGACTAAGGTAAGTATTGTGTTACACACAAGATATCAGAAGTTTGACAATTAACGTCTGCTATGATGTTAGATACCTGACTATAGACAACACACTTTTATAGAAGCAAGCTGCACGAAGAGCCACAGGACACTGTCGAGTCAGTTAAAGCAAGGAGGTGACTCGTGAATGAGTTCCCATGGGGAAGGTGTGCCTTGTGGGATAAACATCAAGGCAACAAGCCCTCTTGTCACCTAACGAGTTTCCTTCCTGGAGCCGGCAGGTGGCTCTGTGGTTAAGAACACATACTCTTATAGATTCTCAGCACCCATGTGGCATAACTGTCTTTAACTCCAGTTTCAGGAGCTCCAACATTTTTTTCTGACCTCCACAGGCATCTGGTATGCACGTGGTACAGACGTGTATGCAAATAAAACACTCATCCACATAAAATATATCTAAAGAAAAAAAAGTAAAGATTTTTCTTCCTATCTTGGTACTAGAGGATCAAGGTATAAGAGGATCTTATTAGGAAAATAGGATTTCCTTGAATGGTGCCTAACGGTGGGCTGTGTGTGTTTCCTCGTCCAGGACAGGCATTGCTGTTGAGCTATAGTTGTATTTTCTTGTATATTACACTCAGAACCCCAGCGCTCCACGGACAGCCTCTACTTGTGGTTCAGAATTCTCACCCAAGACGAGACTTGCCATCTGTTCTTTATGCCTTCTGATTGGAATCCTGTTGTCTTAGTTCTCACTCGTGGTACTCAATCTACTGAGTCCTGACTTTTGTCCTAGAAACTTGAGGGCTAGTACTGTGGGGTCCAGGCTTGACTGCTTCTTAAATCTTGACCAAATTGAGTTTGGGGGAAACATGAAGGGAATGATAAGAATTAAAGAATCAAATACGTTCTTGTGTAGACACAAATTAATTGTGAAAACAAGTGCTTTTAGATTGGTTTGGTATAGATCCTAAGAAATAGGAAGCGTTAGTGTGAAGTCCTTGAGGGATTTCTCATTCTGTACATCTGTGTCTGGGGTCACATATGTTCTGAGCATCAGTGGTGTGGGATATATTTAGAAGAGAAAAATCCTCTGATACTAAGTAGCTTAGAGTTAAGTTTGTGAAAGTAATGAATCCATATAATAGGCTAGGAAGCAAGACATCTTGTCATTGGGTGGGGAATATGGGACCCACTGGGACTGGTGTCATCAGAACTGACTGATTAGAGTGGAGCTAGATCTGGGCTCTGAGGGACCAGGTGATTTGGATAGGATGAGCACCAGGATCCTAGTGTTGCAGTTGAAAAACTTCGTTGTGAAGGACTGGAGAAACAGCTCAGTGGTGAGTACTGCTGGCCTTGTTGAGGACCCAGCACTCATATGGCAGCTCACAACTGTAGCTCCACTTCCAAGAGTTCTGATGCCTCTGTAGGCATGTACATATATGCAGGAAAAATACCCATAGAATAAAAATAAATGTTAAAATCCATGGTGATCTTGCTATAATTTTCTGAGATGTACGTGAGTAGAAGGGCATCATCCCAAACATCATCCTCCGATGTCTGGAGATGCTGGCAGGGGCGGGGAGGAGGGGGGATGGGATGGTAGGGCATCATGTGGGCAGTTAGGGTCTCCCTCAATGGCTGTGTATGTTTTGCCTCCTCAGGAGGGGAGTTTGAGCTTGAGCGAAGGCATAGGCCAAACATGAGGATGTCAGAATTATGGTTACCATTCAGATCCAAGTTCTCTGGTTCCTGGCTTGGAACCCTCAAGCGTGTTTTTCATCCATCTATTTTATATAAAATAAGAACCAGAGGAGTGAATGGAAGCAGGGGCATTGCAGAGACTCATTAGATCTTTAACAATACAAATACAATCTGATGGCTCAGTGGCATGGAATAGGAAGTTTAGAAATTGGCCCTTAAATGTACGGAGATTTAGTGTGTGTTAATAATCAGAGTTGGAGGGAAAGGATGCCCTTTTTAGCAAGGATGTAGCCAAAAGAGAGAGTATGATCATCATTCCCTGCCTTCCACCAAAATAATGTTCTAGATAGGTGAAGGGTTTATATATCAAAATTAAAGCCTAAAATTCTTAGAAGAAAATATGGGGAATTTATGGGACATTTCAGAATGCAAAGACTTACCTAAGTGTGGACACTCTAAAAGAGTGGAAATTAAAATAAACTTTGTGTGGTCCCAAAGTCCACTATACATAAAGCAGAAGGCAGAATACAAGCATCTGTCTTAGATCAAGGTAAATATTTTCTTAGTAAATCGAGACTCCCAGCAAAGGGAAGACAGCACTTGTCGGAGTCACAGGCAAAAAAGTCAGACATAAGGATTCTAAACATTCTCAGTCACGTGAAAAGATTCTTCATCACAGTGATGCTGAGAGAAGTGCAAATTCAATCTATAATTCAGAGCTCAGCTCAGATGAGCAAAGCTTAGGACATCTGATCCAGGACTGTGGTGGCTGGTGATAAGGAAGTAGAACGCTTGTGCATGGCACAGCTCCAGTGGAGAACTCACGGGTAAGGTGAGCCAAGTATTAAAGGCGCATACCCTTCACCAGGAACTTCCATCTTTGGCATTTCTTCTGTAGATGTACTCATCATCCATCGTGGTTTAGTTTGTGATCATAGAGACTGCAGTCTGCTGCATATATCCTTTAATTAAAAGCTGAACATACTAGTTACAGCTCATGCCCAGGATGGGTTGCTGTGTTTCCAAACGCCACAAAACAGCTCAGTATACACGGACTGGAAAATTTGCAGGTTTGTTGTTCAAGAGAAAACCTCTGTGTGTTATGCTTCCATTTAAGAGAGAAGGATGTGTTTCTCAACGCAGGTATTTCTTGGCATTGCTCCCAAGAGTGGGTTACTCCCAGAGGTGTAAGCTAAGTGGCTGCAAAATAGGAAAGGAAAGAAGACTTCCTTTCTGTGCTGTGTACATCTTGTGGACATGTGCATCTTCTCACTGATAATATCCCAGCGACCTGTGCTTTGCTGTGGTGTGGGCAGACAGTAACACTGAACTAACCAGTGTCTGAGACACGGGTTTATATGGGGATTAAGTTTTTTTTGCTTAGGTTAGCTCTTAAAGTCTACTGTGAAGCAGGCTGCCTTATATTCTCCCTTCAGAACATGACAGCACTTTCCAAAGATCCTTAGGTTAGCTGCTGCTTTTTGAGAGGACTCTTGCGATTTCACGATGGCAAATCTCGCTTGCTTGGGGCAGGAGCGATGTCACTGACGTGCTTTATCCTTCCAGGTGTGGCTTTTCCACCAAAAACCTGAGTCTCTCAACCCTCTGACCAAATACCTGAGCTCCACCACAGGCTTCGGGACTAATTACGTCAAGGACCAAAAGGTAAGTCGGTTTGTGTTGTCATGTGGAACATGCGCCAGTCAGATACTCCGGACCCATGACGCTGACAGATCAGACACACAGCTCTGTGCCTGAGCGCTCACTCTGGCGTCCTCAGGGTCTGTTTCATTGTTTTCTTCTCCCTCCCGTCTCAGAGCATCTTCTCCCCACTAAGCTGCTCTTACCTGTGTTTCTGTTGGTGTCTGCTTATCTTTCAGGTCCCACCTTCTTCTCAGTCTTCTGTGTCTCTCTAGACTGGGCCCTGTGCCCTGTTATTGGATTTCTCAGACCTGTTCTGGGTAGCACTCACTCTCAGCTGCCTCTGTCAGCATGTAAGCTTCGTGAGAGGGATTGTACCTACTTCCCTTGTATGCTGCTTCACCTGGGAGACTCTTACTAAATACATCCTGAGTTGTATGGAACAGAGAACGTCTTTCTTTGTGACAATAATATCTCTTGGTATTCACATTCTGTTTGAGATTATTAGCAGCATTGTTAGACAGATGCTTTGAAGAGATGGGTAAAATAGAGAAAATCAATTTCGTCTTTTGAAATCTTATCTTAAAAGTAATCATATAAAATTACATTGTGGGGGAAGTGAGAATATTTGCTTGGGACTACAAGAACACGCTGTAGCTTTGTCACGAGCAAGGTTTATTGTAGCCGCCTGCTTTTCCCATCCCCGTACTGAGGGTGCATTGGTATAAAATACAACTAGATTGGGCCAAGTAGGTGACCTGTCCGTTTGGCAGCAGCGTGAGTCCAGTGACAGCCAGCCTCGAATGCTGCTTCCCATGTCACCTGCCGGTAAAAACCAGCCTTTCGTAGAAAGCGTGTATTGGATACCAGTGACTTGGGAGCATTTTCAAGAAGTGGTTTCTCAGGCAGGTAGAGTTGACCCTTCGCACTGTCTTTCCTTGCTGGGCTCCCCACAGTGTATTAGCCCAGGCATGGCTTTGAGATGTTGAAACAGTTAAGCGGTGCAGAGGCGATGTAGTTGATCATGGCGTTTACATTCTCTCACCTGGAGCCCAGCGGATGAGACTTGAGTGATTGGGTTCAGGTGCTGCCTGAACCTCCTTTTAGTCCTGGCAAGGAGGGGGGCAATGCCCCTCCCTACCCTTCCCCTCCCCTCTATGATTGTTTATTTGTTTTTGTTTGGTTTTAGGACTGAGTCTCACCACATTACTCTGGCTGGCCTGGAACTCTGTCTTAGATAGGGCTTTTGTCATAAATGCTACAACAAAAGCCACTTGAGGGGGAAAGGGCTTATTAAGCACCTTATACTTCCACATCACAGTCCTTCATGGGAGAAGTCGGGGCAGGAGCCTGGAGTCACACACAGAAGCAGAGGTCATGCAGAACTGCTTACTGGCTTGCTCCCGGTGGCTTGCTCACTTTGCTTTCTGAAGTTAGCACCCAGGACCGTCATCCCAGAGATGGCACTGCCCTCAGGGTTCTCCCACATCCCTCACCAACCAAGAAAATGTCCCACAAGCCAATCTTGTGGGATCATTTTCCTCCATTGAGGGTCCGTCTTTCAAAATGAACCATAGTTTGTGTCACAATGGCATAAAGTGAGCCACACAAACTGGCTGCTTAACCAGGTTGACCTGCAGAAGCGGATTGCAGGTGTGCCTGCCTCTGCCGTCTGCCTAAGTACCACCATGCTCCCTGCTCTGAGTTGGGTTTTTTGTTTGTTTGTTTAACTCAAATTTGAGTTAACTACTGATACTTAACATTCAAAATGATATATTTTGTGAAATTCTGTTGCAGTTTAATATGCTCACTTTAGACTTTCAGAGTTTATTTAAATTATTTAAATTTGCTATTTTATGACCTTACAGGGAGTAATTTACTTATCGGGGGAGAAAATGTTTAATTTTACAAACCCAGGCATTTTTATATAATTTTCTATGAAATTCATTGGAGAAGATATTTTAGCTTTTGATTCATTGGGAGAATTCTGCTCTCCCGTCTGCTGACTGATAGGGGGAACTAGGGACAGATCTTGGAGGAGGGCAGGTCATTGTCATCAGTGGTGTGTCCGTGAGTCTCCGTGCTGTGGTGACCTCCTCACCCAGGCATTTGTGGACCACCCTTAAACCCAGTTTGTCACCACGAAAAGACAAAACAACATGAAAGCAGGAAGAGGGAGGGGTGGGGGTGGAGGCATAAGGGAGGGTGGGATGAGTGTAATAAAGATGCAGAATTGTTGAGGAAGGAATTTAATTTTAAAAAAAAGGTGAGATTGGACAGGCGAGTTCTGTAACATCTCCAGTTTCTTTCTTTTTTTTTTTTTTTTCTGTTTTTGTTTTTGTTTTTTCGAGACAGGGTTTCTCCGTGGTTTTGGAGCCTGTCCTGGAACTAGTTCTTGTAGACTAGGCTGGTCTCGAACTCACAGAGATCCGCCTGCCTCTGCCTCCCGAGTGCTGGGATTAAAGGCATGCGCCACCACTGCCCGGCCATCTCCAGTTTCAAAATGAAGAACTAACAGGATTAAATGTGGATAAATGTTACATCCAAATTGTTAACAAGTTTCCTTAACCCTTAGTCTTTCATTTTTAAGACATCCTCTTTCACTGACTTGGAAAAAAAGAGCCTGATTGCAGCAGCTCAAAGTGGTTCTTCCTATCAGTTTAAAATAAGATTTTCTGCAGGAAGAACAAGAATGCAAAATAATAGTGACTTAAGATAAAATCTCCTATTTCTTACACACGGAAGCACTTTGGAGGGGGTGAGCATCTATAGGAATTCAGACCTGTAGCACGATTAATAAAAACCCAGAGACAGATATTGGGGTTCAACCTGAAGGTCAGGAAAACAAAATAGCCAGCCACTGGCTCTTACCTCTACCTCAGTTCGAAATGGCGATCCTGCCTCCAGGAATCTCAGAATGAGACTGTGTGTGAGAGCTGTCTCCTCGCGTATCACAGTCTTCTCTAGGGCTGGGATTAGGGGCGTGCACCACTACCTCTCTGTTTCTACGGCAAACTAGTCTGGCAACTGGAATTATAGGTGTGTGTCACCACTGCCTGCTCTGTGAGGCTGACCAGTGGGGCTGTTTTACTCTGATCTTTAGGCAGTCTTTATTTGTTAAAACACAAGTGAAACATCACTAGACTCTAGAGTTCCTCTCTCCCGTTTCCTTCAGCACTTGCTTGGGTGCTAGGAGACAGTAGGAAAAACACTTGCATTTCATATCTTTGCAGGCAGAGGGAGGTTTGGTGAGTGCTGAATTTACATGAGCATTTATGGCCTCAGTATTTCCCAGCGGTCCCTGAATGGTCCCTTCTGCCCCTTCCTAGCTTCCCGTTAAACTCATGGACGCCCTCCCTTCGCTTCCATGCGGTTTGTTTTATTTTTCTCTTGTAGTCATTTCTATTTGTGCTTGTTTTCCAGATGGACATAGACGAAGACACCGCCGAAAAATTTTATCAAACCTTATTGGAACTGGAAAAACGCGTTAGGATCACCATGGAAAAATCGGATCACCCCAGCTGATAGCGACATTCTCCTGAGCATCCAGTACCTTCTGTACCTTCCGGGGCACGTGGCTTTCTGTCGTGCTGGATGGTACACATTTGTCGTAAACCATAAGCCATGATGATCTCCTCTCCTACCTTTCAGAATGATCTCTATGACTCTGTGTGCGCACATGTGTGCAGGCATACACACACACGTGAGGAAAGATGGGCAAATAGAGGACCGAAGTAAATGCCCTCCAGAACAGTGTCCTTTCAGAATTGCTAGAGGCTTCCTGCACAGCATCTGCGTACAGCATTCTGTCACCTGGAGCCCAGCAGATGAGACTTGAGGGACTGGGTTCAGGTGCAGCCTGAACCTCCATTTAGTCCTGGCAAGGAGGGGGCAATGCCTCCTTTCCTTTTCCTTTCTTTTCCTTTCCTTTCCTCTATGATTGTTCCCCCCCCCCTTTATTTTCTTCTCCACGTTCTGCTTCAGATAATCTTACATGATCGTCCACCGAGCAGCCCCCACGTGACTGCCCACAGTCAGCCTCAGGAGCAAAGCGTGAGCACTTTGGGCCACGCGCATTATTTCTTTTCTTTCGAAGCATTTTGGGTTTTTTGGGGGTTTTTTTTTGTTGTTTTTTTTATCAGGGAGTGGAGGCCACGGTGAGCCTGGTCTTCAGTAACGTGCAGATGTGTTCATTATGAAGAGCTTATCTTCATGGTCGTATTTCACCGGAATTAAATTTATAGCAAAAATTATTTATTCACGTTTCAATAAAATGTCAAAACAAACAAACAGAAAAGTCTGAGACACTGCTACAAGGCCTAGTGCCGGCCTCTGGTGCACAGTGGAAGGAGGAAGAAATAGTTCATTTGTGTGTGTCAGATGATGAGTTTTCCAAATCCTTTTCTCTGTAAAACTGAAAGAGCCACACCTGAGCATCCTTTGGTGTGAGCCAGAATACTAAAGATGACTAGATATTTTTATCATAAATAAAGCCATTCCGTTACTTGGGATATAAGAAAGTCGGTAAAATTTTGAATAAAAGTAAAAAATGATATATTAATATAATTTCCCTACAGCTTGTGCTATGAAAATTTGATTTTGTTGACCAAGATTTTTTGTAAAGATACAGGTGAGAATGAGTGCATGCCTCTGTCCCTCCCCCATCTTTGGGAAAGGAGGGTGGAGCTTAGCATGGGGGCTGTTCTTTCTTCGCTTTCATCCACTCAGAACACCCATTTGGAAAAGGTTACTCCTACATGGTGAACTCACATTTCTCACGTGTGAACTCTTTGCTCTGTTGCTCACGGGTTTGCCGTGAGGAGGGGATTGACCACCTCGGCGTACTGTGAACATCCTTAGAGATCAGAAACCCAGAGCGTGGGGGTTCAGACACCCCCCCACCCCCCCACCCCCGTGAAGGGCACTGACCGACCACGGTCCTTTTGACAGTCGGTTCTGATCCCCAAGCATTTCCAGGAGACAGCATGGGGTGCTGCAGGATGGATTCTAGGCCCGGGGCTGGGTAGTCATAATCTAAACTGGCTTCAAGAGAGGGCAGTAGTTTGGGCTTGGGTTATTGGTGAGTTTGGAAAAGCATGTCCTTTTTCCAGTGTTGTCAACTTACGGATAGCAAGTTACTCATTTCTTTTTACCAGCTGGATTAGTAATTCCTCTGGTTTATTCTTGATACTGATAATCTCTTCATTGTCTTGTAGTGCAAGAGGTTTTCCATTTTGCTGGTGTTTTCAGAGCACCATGTTTCCGCCTCACTGAATTTTTTCTCTCCAGTTTCTTACATATTTTCCTTAGAGATTTTGGCTCTGCGTGTTTTAATTATCTTTTTAAAAAAACACTTAAGGTTACTTATTTAAAAGCTTTTCATCATGGCTGGTGTAAGTGTTTAATTATAAGCATTTAATGACAGAAGTATCCCTCTCAGCCTGGAATAACTGGGTCTCGTGTTTGCTGACATGCTGCCTTTCTTTTAGATTATTTTATTACTTTCTGTTGAGGTTTCCTTTTATGAATTATTAGAAATTATTTAATGTTGATACTTTTAGAGCTTTAAAAGGTTGGTACTTGACTGGGGAGATGGCTCGCTCAGTGGTTGAGAGTCCTGAGGACTCAGGTTTGATTCCCTGCTTAACCTGGTGGCTCTCAAAGATATGTAACTCCAGTTGCAGGGGATCCAGTGCCATCTCCTGGCCTCTGTGTACACCAGGCATGCATAAGATGCACAGGCATGCATGCAGACAAAACACCTGTACACATAGAGGTAAATAATTCTTATAAGAGTTGATACTAGCTTCTAGGTATAGTCTGTTGGGCTTTTCTAGTTTCAGCTTGGTATAGTCAGAGTGCATTGAGTCCTAGTTCTGTTTATGGCCCAGGATCTGATCTGCCTGGAGCAGTCTGTGGATTTTCCTTCACACCGTGCCTGCTCGTATTTCCTCCTTAGAACACTGGGATTGCTCTCTTTGTACCTTCTACAGAGTTCATGGCTGCTTTCCCAGCAGGTGTCGCATGGGAAGGCCACACCACTCTGTTGAAAGCAGTATTTCTCATCTTCGTATCAGTCTTCGTTTCTGCTATAATTTCCTGTGTTCAGTCCGCTTTTCTTGTTCTGTGTACATTTCTGCTTTCAGTTATTGCAAAATTTTGATGAATTTTATTGTTAATTTGTATTATTTATTTATTTTGCATGCTGGGGCACATTGAATTCAGGGCTGTGGAGTCCATCTTCTCCTCGTGGGTGATCCCTGGGCAGGCACGCTGTAGATGATAGTTGTCAGCTGAAGCTTTTAGTTGGTATTGTTTTGTTTCTTTCATGCCTCAGTGAGGTCTTTGATAGTTGATCAAATCTAACATTTCATCATGGACCTCAGGTTTTACCATCCTTATCAACCTTCTGAAAAACAAAACGAAACATTTACCTGAGGGCTGGAGAGATGGCTCAGCATTTAAGAGCTCTGACTGCTTTCCCAGGAAACCCAGGTTCGTTCCCAGCACACGCGTGGTAGCTCACGATCATCTCAAGTTCCAGGGGACCCTGTGTTCTCTCTGGCTTCTGTGGGCACCAGACACAAGTGGTGCACAGATATACATGCAGGCAAAATACTCATACACATAAAAATAAATCTTAAAAACAGAATCCCAAACTAAAAACCATTAATTTGTGGGGGGGGGGAGGAAGAGTATAAAGTTGTGATAAAACTAAAATCTCTGCATATCACCAAATGCTCCCCTTCTTACCCTAAAAGCCTCCTGATAGGCATCTAGGAGCAGGCTGCTGCCCAGGTTCCTTGTCCTGCTCCTCTCCAAGCTAACCTGGAGTGCACCCTCCCATCCAACCTATAGGAGCCCAGCCACATTTGAAGCCTTTACTCTGAGAGACATATACCAGTGTTGAATTACTTTTATTTTCCTTGTATTGATGGAGCGTGCTTTAGAAATCACCTATTTTTTTTTGTCAAGCTGTGTGTTCATGTATCTTACCATTTCCTGTTAGATTTTCAACCTTTGAATATAAGGGATATTATCTATATAATAAACAATGGAGCTCTTGTCTAAACATTTATTTATCTAAAGTTTGTACTTGTTTCTCTTGCTTATTGTCCTTTGACATACCAAAGGACCAGCTCCAAGACCTTTTGTTGTTCTGACTCATATTTATAGTTCAATCAATGGCTGGCATTTATGAGGCTCTTGATAAATATATGAACAATTGATTGAACAAGTGTTTATATGAATAAAAGAATCGTGCTATTTTGGTTGGCTCAGTTGATTTTTTTATTCTGCCAAAATTTTAAAAAGCTACAATTTATCTTAATTTGGAATAATGCTCAGAATACCAAGCTAGAGTTTACTGAGGCTCTGTCATGTTTTCTAATTTTAGAACATTATGTTACACTAATGAACATGCTTCCTTCTCATGCCGTTGTTGTCTGTACTTGCAAGTTAACGCCTAAAGGACAATTTGCCAGTGTTTATCAGAAGTTAAAGGGCATGAGCCTTCAGCAATTCAGCCTTTCTAAATGTATCCTAAAGATATAACTCAAACGCATACAGAGTGTCAGGATTACTGCCACCTTTTGGAAACCCTTGGTACTAATATGCTTCAAAAATTAAAATTGCTTGTATGTTGGAAGGATAAGTTGGTGCACACAATCTGTATGCTTTGTAACTGCCCTAGAGGGAGTTGGGATAACAACCTGTAATCAAAGCCAGTTGTGTGTCAGCGAAAAGGATGCGTGAATTCACATTAAAGTACTGTAAAACTATAAATAGCCTCGAAGCAGCTCAGCTGGAGCTTAGCTGCCAAAGGAGTGTGCCAAACATTTGAAAGATATTCAGCGTTCTGAGCTGTTCCGACTTTGGAATTGCAGATAAGGGATTTTAGGCCAACATAACAATGTTCACTGCGGCTTCTTTGTCCAGTCACAGCAGGAGAATACAGAGAACCTAAGCATGTTTCTCCAGCCTTTAGGACGCTGGACAAAGAATGATGTCATTTCCATAAAATTCAGTAAAAGTAATAGTATTATAAAACAAGCGTTTAAGAAAGGAATGAGGTAGTTTCATATGGATTGTGAGTTAGTTGGTTTAATAAAACCAGATTCTGTAGAAGACAGAATGTGTCCCTGCACTCACAGAGAAGAACAAGGGATCCTGGAATGTTGTGCACACAGGGCTGTTCCCTACACAGGGCTGTTCCCTCAAAGGGAGGGACATATAATTTGTTAAACCCCCAGAAGGCGAGGAGTGGACCTGATGCCTAGCCTGGTGACTCTGCGATAGAGACCGACCCTGAGTCTCCCCCAGACCCCTATCAGAAGTCTGTTTCCTCAGTTGATCTATAGAGCTTGTCTTTCTGGAAGGTGTCACATGGACTTTACAAAGATTTTTGATGTAGTCACATTTAATCTTTATCTAATCTACTTTGTTCCTCAAGATTTATGTATGCGTTAGCGTTCACACAGGATTGAATCAATTATGACCAGGGAAGTTTTCACCAAATTGTGCTGTGCTTAAATATGCCTAAAATAAACCACTCGGGGTCAGAAGAAACAACAGACAAGGGGAGGCTGTTTTCATCGCTACCTGCTCAGTGCAAAGGCAAAGCAAAAGAGCTGATAGCGGAAAGTGGGTTGCCCGTGACAGCTTCCAGATTTCTACATCCTCAGTGAAGAGGAAGACCAAGTGGAGATAATTCAGCCCTCCAAAACAGACAGACTGACAGACCACTCTGAAACAATCCACTCGTGACAGCAGCCTTTAAGAGGTGGTGGGATTTGTGGAATAGCCCAGGGCGATAGGTGTCAAGTTCTGGGGTGTGTCTTAGCCACCAGAGGTCACCCTTACCATGCAGCCTCTGGGTCAGGTGATTAGGACCCAGGCTAAGGTCAATAGGGCCTGAGTGAGGTACTTAGTACAGAAAGGATGACTGAGCTGTGGTGAAGGGATCGGGGCCAGTTGCTGGCGGATTCTTACTTGGGAAACTCCAGTCTGTGTTCCCTGTTGGGTAGTTGGTTTTTGCGTGCACCATGCTGATGACCCTGGGTGACTAGGGGAAGAGTGGAGGATGCACTCAGGGGTACTCCTTCCCCACTGTGCCCACGCCGAGGACAACTCGGAATTCTGGCCGTCTCACCAGACTCAAGTCCTAGTAATGATTCAGGAGTGATGACCACGTGGGTACTGGGTACTGTTGAGGCTAGCGCTTCCAGGCACTGGTCTAGCGTAAGCGTCCACGTTCCTGCTTTCAGTGTCTGATCCTGAGCCTCCCTTTTTGCTGGCCTCCGGGTTCTGTAGCCATTTAACACAGCTGGCGCTCCTGCAGTCCTGCAGATGTAACTGACTCTCTGGTAGTGGGGAATAATTTCAACAGATCCCCTTTGCTCTTCTTTGAATATAGTCGTCCTGGTTTGTTCTATTCAAACGAATGTGGAGCTGGCCAAAGTCAGAACATCTTACTTACTCTCTGAAGGAATCTTGGGGTTTTAGTTGAGTCATAATTGTCAAGGGAAAACGGGACATTTTAATATGTATGTGTTAATTTTTACATTACTCTGACCAAATACCTGAACGAAGCATCTTGGACTCCTCGCTGCTAATCTTGTCCTTTCATTCTCAATCCCATGCTAGAAAGGCGGCGGGAATGAACCCAGTCCCTCCCCCACTTCCAATTCTCTTCCTACATTAAGATGGCTTCCTCATACCTATGGCTACCGAGCAGGTCCAGGGAGTTGTACGTCTCATAGTGTTCAGAGATTTTGCTGCCTAGAACGTCCCGGAGTGAGGTGATGTTCCCAGTCCCAGAAAATGGACCCGTGTGCCATCTTAGAACCTCTTGATGCCATTTTTTCAGACATAACAGTCATCTATCTGGCTATTAAGATTATTATTTTAATTATATTTAATCATATTTAATAATCTCAGCTAAGATTATGATTATTTCACTCTTTAGCATCGTTGCAATCTGTCTCACTTCATCTGTACCCCCTCTCTTAACTGATCTCATTTTGACTGTGCCTCCAGCTTTGCCCTAATTCTAGTCCCAGCATTGGCTTCCCAGGTTCCTCGGCATCACATATAGCCAGGGTTGTCCATTTTCTGCCCTCCGTGCCAGCTTATTTTTAGTGGTATCCCCTCTCATTCTCAGAAGCCTTCCCGTTCAGATGAGCGACCACACTGGCAGCCTTAATAGGAAGCCTTTTGTTCTTCTGTTATCTGACCTCTTCCAGGTTCTCAGCTTGTTCACTCTTGGTTGCTTCCTGTTTCCTCTTCTGCCTGGAGCAAGTTGACCTCAACCAGGTCAGAAAGTCATATCCAGGTATGGCTGTGTCTAAAAGAAGGAAACAGCTACTCTCTTGGCTTCTTTTTCTTCAGAACAGAGATGTTTTTCCCCGAAGCAGTCAGTGGATGTCTCCTGTCTAATTGGCGAGTACTAAGCCACACACCCCTTTCAGAATAAATTACAGAATGACCGGGGTAGGCTTTGGTTGATTGCTTGTGGTAGAAAGGATGTTAGGGAATAATTTTAAAACAGTGACTTCCTGACTCAGTGCCTGCGTTGAATTTGTTCTGAGATCTGTTTATGTCACCAGCTGTCAGGATCCTCAGACTCAGGACTGCTTCCTTTTTTAGCTCTCGTGTGGGAAGAAGTGAGGTGTTGCTGGTGTTGTGAAGGGGCCTTGGAACCGATGGGAAATAGATTGGGTTCTTAGTCCTGCTTGCTGCCTATTCAGAATCGACCCAGGATCCTGACGCTCAGATCTCTCCCATAGATTTCTCACTTGTGACGATGACCCCTGACCCCGGCAGCAGTCGAAGCAGCCGGGCATTTTGTTTCTTTATCTCACTGTTCCTGTCTCACTTATGCTAAGATTTTAAACTGGGTTAGTGCTACATTTGCATGAGGATGCGTGTGTGCGCACATGTGTGTGTGTCTGTGTGTGTGTGTGTGTGTGTCTGTGTATTCATTCATGGGAAAACTCAAAGGCATAGCAAAGGGAAACAGCCCCTAAGAAAAACTACCTTCTGGAATATATGGGATCTCTGTTGTCTATTTGATCTTTATGATATAAAAAGCGTGTTCTAATCCAGCTTTTATTCCATGCTACTGTTCCTAAAGTGTGCTTATTGGCTCGCCGTAGTTCCTGGAGATGATTTATGGACAGAGTTTCCATGGTCACATCCTTGGAGCTAATTCAGCTTCGTTTCATTTCCCCTCTGGGTGCGCACCCTGATATTAGCATATTAAAGACTTAAGAGAAGTCCCATCTGGAGAAATTGATTCCAATGGTCTGACACAGGTTTCCCCAGGCTTATTTCAACTCTATGTCTTTCTTTAATAGCACTGAGCAAGATTTCTTGGAAAACCGATTGACTCTCAAGGTAATTCTTCCTGAATGAGCCGTCTTTACCACCAGGGGGCAGCATTGGGACATAGATAGTGAACAAATTTCCATTCTAAACCAAAATTCACTAATAAAGATTCACTCAAAGTAAGCACTTTCATATTTAGCTTCTTTTGGGGAAGTCATTTCACATATCCGAACTGAGGTTGAACTGGCTAACTTCTATAGCCTGTGCCAACTCCAAGGCCCTATGGCAAAAACCCAGGAGGAGAGGAAGATAACCTGTCCCCAGCATAACTTCGTTATGCTTATCTGTGTGATATTTAGGATAAAATAGCTAAGCAGGGATGAGCTGTGAACTTGTGAACCCAGGGATCTGATTGCTGATCTGGGGCACACCCTCCTGGGTGTGTACTTTTTTTGGCCCGAGGAGAGTTGGTTTTTGGGTAAAAGAAAAGTAGGTGTTTTCTGGTCCTTATGAAGAAGAGACCCTCACCTTGATGCTGTGACTATAATTATGGACGGTCTTGACTTTGTGGTTGCGGCACCTGCTGAACTTTCAGTACAGTGGTTTTTTTTTTGTTGTTGTTGTTTTTTTTCACTGTTTAACAGGACACTAATAGGTAGTGCTTTTGTGCAGAGACAAGCTACTGGGGACAGCCAGTTCACACCTGCAGGTTCTCTGCTCACTAGAGGCTCTGTTTTCTGGGGATGGTGTCAACAGTGATGTAACCTGTCCCGTGTCCTCGGAGCTCCCCGGAGAAGCAGCCAGGCTGTGCTCTGGCCAGTTCTCTTCCTATATAACTATTCCAAACACCGTTCTTTCTAATCCAAGTCTTATTTGCCTCATTTTCCTTCCCATTTAGGACCCGACTTACACTGAATTTATTATTTCAGATGGGCCTGGATGAAAACACTGGCAAATTTGTACCAAAATTTTCTGGAACTTAAAGTCTGGCTGACAAATGTAATGCTGACTAGAGAATAACCCCAGCACCCAGGAGGCTGCACAGTAGGACCTCAAGTTTGAGACTAGCTTGGGCTGTATAGCAAAAGCAGCCAAATCCAAACTGTGTTAGGACCACCATTCACACACAGGTTCTGAAACGATCACCTCCCGCTGGCCTGTGGCAAGCCACCACTTTGCTGGTGTGAAAGCCTCTAGTGAGCCATTATGTAACTGTGGGGTGCTTCCCTTTGCTTATATTCCCAAAGAAAGTGGTGTGTGTGTGTGTGTGTGTGTGTGTGTGTGTGTGTATGCACACATATGTATGCACAACATGGTCATATTCCCTAAGGAAATGGAGCATAAGAAAAATACCATATATATGTAAAACTTCATTTATTTGTTGACTTTTTAATTTTTGTTTTATGTGTGTGGGTGCTTTGCCTGCATGTACGTCTGTGGCCCATGTGTGTACAGTGCCCCACAGGCCAGAAGGGGGAGTTGGATCCCCTGGAACTGGAATTACAGTCAATTGTTAGCTGCCCCGTGGCTGCTAGGAATAGAGACCTGGTGCTCTGGTAGCCAGTCTCTTAACTGCTGGGCCGGCTCTCTAGCCCCTACATATATTCTCTAAATCCCTTCCTGTCTCTAACTCCAAACCTCCTCCCTTTCTCCGATGAACCTGCTCAACACCCACAGCTTTCATGGTCTGACATTGTCTGGCTCCCTTCTCCGCCTCCACAACTTCAGGAGGCCACTGGGCTGGTTGGGTACAGGCCTTCTGAGCCTGCTGGGAAGATGAATGTGGCAGGGTTGTGCAGAGGCCAGGGCTACGGGTTGCATCCCGCTTCTGAGGCTTGCCACTAAGAGATTCTGAACACATACTGTGACCTTTCTGGGTAATCAGAGTAAGGGTGAAAGCTTTCTTTTCATCAGGGAAAGGAGACAGAGACCTTGTCATCTCTCCTTCATACGTGGGTTCTTAACCGCTGATCCATCACCGGTCCCTGTACAACTAAATTTAAAAATAACAGGACCATTGCCAGACACAATGGGCATTCTCATCATAGCTTCCTGTTTTCTGGAGTCCAAGGGGAAGCTAAGAAGGAAATAGCTGAAGATTAGCAGAAATGCACTTGCTGGCTGCCTGTCTCCCCCTGCCCTCCACCAGCCGTGAGGTGTGTCAGTTTGGCCAACCTAGTTAGCATCATTTGCCTCCTCCTACGTCAACATAGGCAAAGAGGCCCCAGCACAAGCATACATCCAGTTTCCCATTGCCGATTGTACGGTGAGCTACTCCCTATGCATAGCTTCTGCACATTTCTCTTCATCTCAGATTAAATTGTGAATAGAGAATTTCTCCCTTCCATGACCGCGGCAATGACAGTGATCATGTCATGATGGGTCAAGTGGATATGTGCTACTTAGAGTCTTATTAGATTTCCCTGCAGTTCAATTCCATGGAACAAATTTTACAGAATTGAACTCAAGCCATTGAAGTTAATTTATACTCTGATTGACTGATGGCTGTTATCAGAACGCTTGACAGCATCCTGATCATAGTGGGGGTGGAAATGTGGGGAGCATAGGGTGTGTTTCATATTATGTTCAGTTCTCAAGTGATCCCTACTCTAACCCACAAGTGAGAGCAGAACTGTGTGATAAATTAATGTTGTTTTTTTTTTTTTTTAAATTTTGGGTAAGGAAATTTCTTGGGGCAGGGTCTCACATAGGCAGATTGGCCTCAACCTTGAACTATTGATAACTCTTGTAGTCTTGATAGTAAATGGGACTCAGCGCCTGCCTCTCCACCTCAAAACTGAACAGTCTCAGCTTGGCGAGGTGGAAACAGAATGTTTGCTTTTCTCCCGGGGAAGCTGTCATCAGTTTCACTTGCTATTGTTGGTTACAAGTCGTTATGGATAATGGTGAGGAAAAAGCTAAGCGACGAGAATTAGATTCAGGGTCTTGTGTTTAAAAGAAAAAAAGGGGAAATGCTGTGGGATATAATGCTCTTGTACCCTGTAAAGATTTGTCACTCGTATTGGTTTAATAAAACGCCAACTGGCCAGTAGCCAGGCAGGAAGTATAGGTAGGGCAACCAGACTAGGCGAATTCTGGGAAGAGTAAGGTCTTGGTCTGAAGTCACCACCCAGACACAGAGGAAGCGAGATGAAAATGCTGCACTGAGAAAAGGTACCCAGCCACATGGCTAATCATAGATAAGAATTATGGGTTAGTTTAAGCTGTAAGAGATAGTTAATAATAAACCCAAGCTAATAGGCCAAACAGTTTATAATTAATAAAAGCCTCTGTGTGTTTCTTTGGGACTGAACATTTGTGGTACTGGGTGGGACAGAAACTTCCATCTACAACTATTGGCCTGATATGTCCTTGCATTTTTGCTTTAAAGACTTTATTTTTGCATCTGTTCAGTCACTAGGTGTCACCTGTGTGCGGACATGTTTACTCAGGCTGGAGGGGGTGGAAGCCAGAAGCAGATGTCCAGCGCCTTCCTCGATTGCTTCTCCACTTTACTTTTCGAGACAGGGTCCCCCACCAAGCCTTGCCATTTCTGGCAGACCAGATGATCAGTGAGACCCTGGGATCTAGCTGTCTCTGCCCCACCCCCACCCCATGCTGGGATCACAGGTGTGCTTGGTCACACCCGGCTTTTGTGTAGATAGCGGGGATCTTCACTCAGGTGTTCAAGCTCGCACAGCAAACTCCTTACCCACTGAGCCATGGTCTCTTAGGTGCTGCTTTTTATTATTCTTGGTCAGCTTTAAGGCTTCCTTGCAGAACTGATAGAGCACCTGTGTTACAGCTTAGAGTGGGTTGAGGAGAGAGGTCCAGTCATCACCTCTGTGAGTGTCCGGATGCCTCTGCCTGGGCAATGTGGTGACAGATGCCTCCACACAGAAGGCATTTGGGTAATACGGTAATAGATGTCTCCACACAGAAGGCATTCAGATAATACGGTAATAGATGCTCTCCACATCTATTAGATCTCTCTATCTAGAAGGCATTCTGGGAAAGCTTTTCTTATCAGGGAGCGGGAAGAGATCATCTCTCTCCAATACTTGGGCACTCTGTAAAGGGGGTTCTCTGTACTGGGAGCCCCCACCTTTATGACCAGTGTAAATAATTTGTGAATCACCCAGTTTTGTCCCTGACCTGCCTTCCGCATTAGAGAACACCCTGAAAGAAGGTTTCTTGTGTTTCTTCAACCATAAACTATTGCCTTGCCATTGAAGACCAAAGGCTGGGCTAAAACAACTGAATTGTGCAAGATTGAGGGAAGCTTTTGTCTTCAACTAAGTGGCAGCAAGGTAGATGGGGTGTGACAGAGGTGTGACAGTGTGCAGACCAAGAATGTGTTCTGATTTGCTCTGATCGTCTGTAAAGCAGGAACTAAAAGACAACTCTTTCCAGAATTCTGAGGAGCAATTGGAATTGATATGCTGTGTGGAAAGTCCGGGAAGGCAGGAGATGCTGGAAACTGGGAGCTATTATGAGTTATAAATTTAAACACCAGGCATCTCAAATGGGAATTAAATTGTGTTATTAAACCAACTGCAATTAATTCGTACTTTGTCATTAAATTCAAATTAATTTAAACCCTAGGAGCTTTAGCATTAGAAGATTGGGTCCTTTATCATTTTTGATATAAATAGTTTTGTTTCTTCAAGATAGCCTTGAGCTAGAATGCAACAAATATATTCTCCTAATTGTAAACAGATTCTGGGGATAAGAGTTTGCAATCCAGCTCACTAGGAGTTTGAGGCAGGAGGATCACTGAACGTGGGAGTTCAGAGCCAACCCAAGGCAGCATTGTTTAGCCCCGTCTCAAAAAAAAAATTAATTCAAAGTAAATAAATAAGTCCAAAATAATTATATAGGTCCTGAATTTATTCTTTTGGTTTCCAAATTTGCTATAAGGTTGAAAAATTGAATTAAACAGTTGCTATCTGACTTTGGATTTCTAACTACAAGCTAGTTTTTCTAATGAAGTTAATATAAACAGTATATGATAAAGGGGGCAGTTTTATTTGGTGTGTATTCGGTGAGCAGAGGATTAAAGTATTAACAGTGAGGCTGTTGTTCCTGATGACATATGACATCATTTGTTTGAAGTGTGAAATCTGGACCATCTGGGTGGGAAACAAAGTTTCTCAATCAGTTTACAGTGGGACGCACGCTATGCAGACCTGCTTACCTAAAACAGCGGTCTTTGTTTTACTGAGAGGGCTTTTCTAGACAGAGTCTCGATATGTAGCTCACTTTGGCTCTGTAAATCCTCCTGCCTCCGCTTCCCAAATACTGGAATACCGGGGTTATAAACATGTGACACCACCCTGCCTTAAAGCAGCAATTTTTAAATGAAAATTATTCTTTCACTGTGAGATGGTTGGTTATTGACTGAATGTGGTATAGCTTTCATAGTGTGCTGGACGTTTTAAGATATTTTGATTTGGGAGGAGAGGAAAGGACACAGATTAGTTTCTTTCATTAGGATCCAAAAATGTTTGGTATTAGGGTTAAAACGGGGGCCGGGGAGAAATCCAGCTGGAACTACTTGAAAAGGAAGAAATGAAGTAAGGAAATGAAGGAGAGGAAGGGAGAGAAGATTGGGAAGAAGGAAGGAAAGAGAAAAAAAGGAAGAAGAGAGAGAGGACCTTCAAAAAAAGAGTACGGAACTGTGGCAAGAACAGGTTTTATTTGGAGACCACAGCGCTACATAATTTCAGTGCGGTTCCCATGCAAACCCTAAAAGAAAGGAAGACAAGGTGACTAGCTGCGCCGATTGGCCAACAGGCGGCGCTATAAGCAGCGCCTCTATGAGACGGACCTTTGCATAAACAAGACTTTGTTTCCATCAAAGCAAGTCCAGGCTCTCAATTTAAAGTATTTTCAAATATTCCCCCCCCCTTTCATAGTAGCCTTTATTATGAGCAAGTTTATTCTGAGAAAATCATATAAAAGGGCAGGAGGCTCTAAGGATGCAGAAGAAAGTTGTCTTGGATTTCCGCTTATTTCTTTCTGTGCCTTGCTTATGGCAGCTATTTGAGGGTCACATTCCTTAGCGATTATGGTATCTTATTGTCAAGCTACATTTCACAGCCAGGTAGGAAGGAACTTGGTACCATTCTCACAGTTTTTTCACTGCTCTGGGTAGTGAGGCGTTTCTGTGTCCAAATATCTCCCCAATGCTAAGCATCCTCTCGGACTCGGGGGGCACCCTGTGGCGGAGATAGTGGGCCTCTTTGGCCTTTGCCAACAGCTCGAGGAAGGTTGACTTTGTGCACTTGCCGTTGAAGCTTTCAGCACATTCCGCAGAACATGGGGCATTTTGGTCCCCAGCATCCTCACGTGGCTTTGGATCGGCATTTTTTGATCTAGTCTCATCTGCCGGTGCCAACCCCTTCGCACCATCTGGGCTGGACACAGGGCTGTCTTCTGTATTGTTGATGGAAACCTCTTGACCATGACACGGGACAGGGACATTCCTGTTTGAGTCCGTGCCCTTAGGTGGTTTCGCAGACTCTCCCTCCTGGGCTCCTGAGTACTCTTCCTTGTAGCCGCTGGTGCTGTCACGCTGGGATTGCAGGTGATCCTGGCTTCTCGGGGCAGCTTTGAGGGCAGTGCCAGGTAAAGAGGGCCCATGAAGCTTAGTTTTAGCTTCTTGGGTCATATTGGTTGGCGGTACCCTGGGGAGGCGGGAGAAGGGATGAAAAGAAAGAATTAAATGTCATTGGAAAATGAAGGGTCTCCTATTTAGGCCTTTCCATTTACTAGACTGTGTGTGTGTGAGTGTGTGTACGTGTGTATATGTGTGTATGTGTGTGTGCATGTATGTGTGTACGTGTGTATGTGTGTGTACGTGTGTATATGTGTGTACGTGTGTGTGCATGTGTGTGCACGCATGTGTGCGTGTATATGTGTGTACGTGTGTATGTGTGGCAGTTTTGTTGAGGTGCTAATGTGGGTGCGAAGGGGCGGAGGGTGAGGGGCAGAGGTATATCTCTCTCTCGGAAGGAGATGGCAGCATCTCCTTACATGGAGGGGAATGTTTTAAAGAGCTTGGTTGGCACGTGGGAGTCATTTACTCATTTTCTTACCTGATTTTAGACTGCGTGGCTACGCGCCTCTGTCCTGTTTGTGGTGAGAACATGAGAGAATCTCTTGGTCTCTTCTGAATTCCATTCTTGGCATAAGAGGAGAACCTTTTCTTGACGATATCTGCTGTGGCATAATTAACAAATGATGGGCTGGAGGGATGGCTCATCTGTTAGGAGTGCTCCGTGCTCAACCATGAGGACCAAGAGTTTGGAGCCCAGGCCCCCACATCCACGACCCACAAACATCTTTAACTCCACGGGATCTAACACCCTCTTCTGGTCTCGGCTAGCACTTGCATACACATGTCTCATACATGCATTCAGACATATACACAGACACATGTCTACACAAATAAAATAGTTTAAAATGGGTTAATGTGGATTGAATTGTATAAAATTTTATTCATTAGGGTCCTAGTCCTTAGTTCTTGAGACTGACACTCTTTGGAGGTGGGTTCTTTATAGATATGATCAAATTAAAATGAGGTCATTATGGTGGGCCCTGATCATTGTCATGGCGTGCTTATGATAGCAGCAGTCCGAGCAGACAGGCAGAGAGGGCAGGGTTGGGGGTAGACCTGTCCCCGACGCACCAAAGAGAGAGCCTGCTCCTGCTTCATTCCCGAGGAAACCCTGCTCACACTCCCACTTTGACTTCAAGGCTTCAGAGGTTGAGACAACGAAGTTCTCTGGTTTGAGCTGTGCGGGATTTGGGACTTTGCTGTGCAGCCCTAGAAACTGAGTCTAATAGGTAGGTAAGGGAAGTGAAAGCTGGGCTCTGGGCTTTCAGAGAGCTAGCCTGTGAGCATCCTGGGTCCCCATCGCACGCTGCCCTCCTCTGTCACAATGGACAAAAACAGAAAAGCTTCCCGCAGTTCCTGCTGTTTGCCTAGAACGTGTCAGAGAGGATTTAGACACCAAGATCAGATGTTGCAACCGCCCCAGCCCTGGTGGGTTTTGTTTGAATGTTTTACTTGGCAAGGGCAAGTGTTTAAAAACAGAAAACACCTGGGTGTGGACATTTTGTCTGTTTACTACCGTTGTATGCCTTACTTCTAATTGTGGCAAGGGTTTGCAACTGCCAGAGGCCAGGATTAAGTGGACTTTCCATTTTCCCAGTTGATGTTCCGGGCTCTCATAGTCATAGCTTGAAGAGAACACACTGACCCTATTTTTTTAAGGCATTTAAATCGTGCATTGGTTTGTGTTTTGATGGGAATCATTTAAAGTCACAGTGGGTAAGGCCAGGGGTGTTGTTTAGTGGTAGATGGCTTGCTACACCTGTACAAGGCCCTGGGTTCAATCCCTCGCAGTAGGCCATCTGCTCCCCTCCCCACTAAATCCAAACCAGAAATCCCAACCAAGGATAACAAACAAACACAAACATAACCACCAGCAAACAGACCCAGGCCACTTCCCTCCGAGAAGCATCCTACTGAAGTTAGAATGTATGAGGCAGTGGGAATGAGGGTACCGGACCATGCAAGAGGCATGACTATCTCATGAAGCACATAGATTACTTCTTTGAGTCCTTTGCTTTATTTTGAGGGGATTTCTATTTACAATAAACTAAAGGATTTCAGCTACTTCTCCAGGCAGCCCCCTCTTCTGCAGTTGAGACAGCAGGGTGATCATCTTTTCTCTGTGGCATCACCGTGCCCTGTTTTCCTCCCCACAATGGTGTGGTGCTGTGTCCACCTAGTTACCCAGTTCAGCCTGTATGTTTGACGGCCTACCTTGAGCTGGCAATACGCTCTTGTTTCCTTTATGTTGGACATATAATTAGTCGTGGGAACCTGACGATTCTTCTTTCCAAACATCTTGAAAAGCTGGTCTCTTAATTTTCTCCTCCTGACAATGCTCTAGTTTAAGTTTTACATCGAGCCTCCATTTGGAATTCTATCTGCTCTACTCCGGCTATGTCCTAAGCTCCAATTTCTCATAGGTACCTGCAGTCAGAGCGAACTCTCTAAAATGTGAACATGGAGTCTCCCTGCATCCAGACCCTGCAGGGTGGGATCTACCTTTGTGAAGCTCTGGCTGGAGACGACGCCTGCTTAGTGGGAGTTCTGCACCTGTGCGTGTACTTCGCCAGCATGGAACTTTCTGGCAAACCATGTTCACTCCCATCCCTTTGCATACACCGTTCTTTTTCTTCCAGGAATGACCTCATGCTGTACATCTCTCTGCAACCAACCTCTGGCTCCCTACATCACTTCACTCTTCTCCTAGGCTCTGTTCACACACCGGCTCTTTGGGGAAATTCTCCTAAGAGCCTTCTTAACAGGGGCAGGAGGCTTCTGGTTGACACCTCCTTACTTGGCAAATAACTCCATGTTTTGCAATTAAAATTTTTTATGAGATTTATAAAAGCACAGTTTTTTTTTTAAATCAGACCTACAAAAGCTCAGCTATCTGACAGTATAAATAAGCATCTTAAAGCGAAGAGACCTTATCTGTCTAAATTTCTATCCCAGGCCCTGAGGAGCCTGCCCCAGAGTCAAGTGGGTGGCACAGATTTGTAATCTCAGAGTTCAGGAGAGTGGAGCAGGGAGACCCTGAGATTGAGGTCAACTTGGGCTGCATAGTGAGACTCTTTTTCAAAACAAAACAAAACACAAACAAAACAAAACACAAACAAAACTCAAACAAAGCTACAGTGACAATAACAACAAAACCCAAACAGCCAATCAGCCAGCCAAACCACCATCCAATCAATCAAACCACCATCCAATCAATCAAATAAAAGCACATGACTCAGAAATTTAGCATCAGTGAAAGAACGATGAAGTTTGAGCCTAACTTCTATGCACTGATCCTGCTGTCTAAGATGAGGGCTGACAATACGCACACAAAGCAATGCACTAACGTGCAAATAGTTGCACCTCAGTGGTAACAGTTCCATTAAATAAATCACCGGAACTCTTGCTGAATACAGCGTCTGGAGCGCACCAAGAGGGTACACAGTCGCTCCTTCTCCTGTCTCTGACTTGACCGTTCAGTGTGAGATACAGAACCTGGAGACCGAGGCCTCTGAAGTTGTCTGCCCCTCGGTCCTAACCCTTTCCACACCGCTGTGAATGAGACTGAGACAAGGTCTCTATGCAGCAGGGGAAGCTGCAGTGACAGGGGTGGGGGTGCTTTTCTGCAACCCCCTGGAGGATGGGCACCTGCTCTCAGTTGCTCTTTTCTGAGAATTAGAGGGATAACCAACTGACCGGTTTCTAAGATGCCTTTCCAACGTCGTTCTTATTCCAAGTAAGCTTAACCTCTTACTGTGGACAGGGGAACTGAAAATAGAGTTTGGTTCGGAACAGGGTTGTCATTCAAGTTCAAGGAAGCTAGAGACCATTATGTAATTAGGAACAGCTGAAGATTAGAAAGAATCCCCAGGCCAGTGTGGACACTGCTTTGGGTTTGTGTGTCTGTTGTTGAAACTGTGCAGCCCTGGAAGGTTCTGCGTTTAAATGTGTCTTTAAAAGCATCTGGCTTTCCTTCTGGATGGACCACGTCCAGTTCAGGCTCTTGAGTTTGTTCTGGCACCTGGCTTAAGTCAGGGGGGAATGTCCTGAGAAGCTGAGTTTACCGACTTCCATGTAATTTTGAAGGAATGTTGAGACCTAATTATTTGACGAAGAAAACGAGGAGCGCTGGTTCTACAAGGCACACAACTGAACCTGTTTCCAGCAAGACAGCAGGAGCGCTTTCACTCCTAGATGACTCTGCACTGCTGATCTGAGTAATTAAAAGTTGTCAAACCCTAGGCGAATGCTTTGTGCTTAGGTTTGTGCCAAATTCGCACTGAGAGCTCAGATAATTTCACAGGATGGGCATCGCCACTCCTATTCCTCACCAGAGGTCAGAATCCCAGAGAAAGGGTTTCTGGTTTCCTTTTTAACTTTCATTTTATAACATGGGCAAGGGAAGTGGCTTATACCTTCCTTCCTTCCTTCCTTCCTTCGCTGGTCAATACATGGCCACTAGATCCCAAGGAGAAAGGCGGTGATGGTGAAGGAGAAAATCCCTGAGGGAGGGAAGAGAGCACTGTGTGAAGAGTCAAACAAGGCCTGGGGGAGGGAAGGGGAAGGAGAGAGAGAGAGAGAGAGAGAGAGAGAGAGAGAGAGAGAGAGAGAGAGAGAGAGAGAGCGCTAATTGGAAACAGGACAATGATGGAAGCCTGGGGGAATGTCAGCTCAGAAAGATTGGGGACCAAGCAGCAGGAGGAGCTATGGAGTTTGAGGACAGGGTGAAGGACCAGGATGGTGAGGCCTGTTTAAATCCAAGGAAGGTGGAGGCACTTGTTCATCCATCCAGGACCCTGAAGGACCCTGGTGTGAGGCAAACACTCTCCTTCCCTTCCCTCAGTGAGATGGAGGCTGCTACGTGCTCCCCTCCACCCCCTCTGGGGTAGACTGCTCCTTACTACTGGAAGTCAGGTTAGATTAGGACCAGAAGTGGGGTGGGGGGCAGGTTGCCCTTTGGGACAGGGCCTCACCTTGCTGCAACCGCTGCAGTTCTTTCTGAAGCTGTCTCTGCTCCCTGGCCAGCGTCTTCACGTGGTAGAGGCAGATGACCTCTAGCCTTTGCAGGCTCAGGCTGAGTCTAGCTTCAGCTCGCCTGGCATTCTTCCTCTCCGAGTCGAACTGCTTGTACAGTGGTCCCCTCGCCATGTTTCTGTCCATCCTCCTCATGGTTGCAGACAGTGAAGCGCGTGTCTTTCACAACCAATCTAAAAGAGCCAAGATGCTGCTCTCTGGTGACTGGTCGCCAATTAGTTTGAAATCGAATTTTATTGAACTCCAAACTGCCTCATCGGATGAAGTTGCGATATCAAAACCCACACTTTCACCTCCTTAAATCCAGGAACACTCCCATAAAGGGGACACACTTTTTCTCTCCTTTGGGTCTCTCCCAATACTCACCTCAGGGCTTCAGCACAGAATGTGTGCAGGGTAGCAGGCGGTTGCTTCTGCCAAGGTGGTAGTGGTAATAATTCATTAAAGTGAGATTAGCATTAAGGAAGGGGACACAGTCAGACACAGGGCAGTTCAACTTCAGAGACTATTGTAAGTCAGCTTGATTTAGACTCTCAAGTACAGACTAAAGCGTCACCAGAGAACCAGGTAGGCATCACTTACCTGCAAACCCAGTTCTCACCGTGAAAATCTTCGTTTCTTGGGCTGCAGTAGGGCTAGGTCTGTTTTACTGCGTTTGTTTTCTTCATTAAGAAGGGCGGGTGCAAGAGCAGGAGGCAGCTTCGGAGAGGGCCACTGGCACAGTGTCAACTACACTTGAGGGCTCTCTGCTTTTTCCTGTCTCCCCGGGTTAGGAATGCCACCTCCTCAAGCCGTGGGTACCAGTCAGTCCCTCTAGAAGAGGCCACATCTCTAACGTGCTTTGAGAGTGAAGGAAGCTTGCCAACTTCCAGCCCTGCCCAGAGAGGCCTGCAGCGCTCCTTGCCGTGACCATGGGAGCCAAGAATGAAAGAAAGCAGAGAGTCCCTCACTGTTTGTCACCGTTCTCTTCTTTTTCACCTCTCTCCTCCTCTCTTCCACCCCCCCCCTCCACCCTGGCATTCTTCCCATCTCCCACCCTCTTTCCTGTTTCTTGGAAACCAAAAGAAAAAGCACCCTGTCTTCCCACTCACGCCTGTGCCCACTTTGCACTGAAGGGCATTTGATTTGCTTATCCTACATTACTGCAGCCCATGGCGGGTGTTTCCAGGCTGCTAGACTTCTTAAGTGCATTTCGAAGTTTATTTAGATTTGCAAAGTATTGGACATAGCATTAGACGAAGCGATTTTTTTTTTTTAAACTATTGGTTATAGAAAAAGCTACTGGGCAAGGCTACTGTTGTTTTCTTGGGGATCCTTCTGGAAATATGAGGCAGTAATATTCCACAGTCTAAAGACAACCAGCAACACTGGGGCCCAGTAATCCCCTCAGGGTTTCTGAAAGGTGGCTAAGCAGCCCCTATGACCACAGCCAGCACCCTGCAAACAAACTATTATAAAGAGATTACTGAGGAGACGAGAGAGGGAGGACCGGTTCTCAGGCTCTGGGTGAGGAATAATGCCTTCTCAGAGCTTTCCCATGGCGTACCTTCTTCATCTCCAGGATTTAAACAAATGGGGTGCAGGTTCCGAGACAATTAGGACAGAAAGTGGGGTGCCCCGTAAGGGTAGACAGGCACTCTACTTCCCCATCAGGAAAGCTGATAAAGTACACGTAACAGAGCAACCATCATGCTTACTTTTGTGCCCCCCGGGCCCCCACCCAGAGCTGAAGACATTGTAGCATCTCACACGACTTGTGTGTCACCTTGAGAAACTGCGGCTGGAGAGAAGTTTGCGGAACTAACCCTATGAAGGGCCCTTAGTGTGGTGTGCTTCGTGACCCTCTGGTCCCCACGAGAGCGCCTTGGAGGCACAGACGCCAAATGCGGGAGCGGAAACCATGCTGGACCCATGCGCTGCTGTCTGTGGGAGGAGAAAGGCTTCAACAGAGAGGAGCTGGAAGCAGGAGCCGGGCCTGAGGGATCTGGGTGAAGGTGAGCTTCCTCCAGAAAGCCGCGCTTCTTAAAACAGAGGCAACCCGGGCACACACACCAGTGGCGGAGAAATAGTAAAGCCCCAAGCAACAGCAGCAGCAAGAAACAAGCCCTGCTGGCTGGGTTAGAAAGACAAGGAAGGGAAGGAATGGAGGCATAACAAAGAGTGCCTTGGGGCTGGGAGATGGCTCAGTGTTTGCCACACAAGCCTCAGGTCATCACTCTGGACCGGCAATACCCATGTAAAAAGGCCGGGCATGGTGATGCATTCCTGTAACCAAACCACTGGAAGAGGAGGGGCCAGAGAAATCTCTGGAGCTCACTGACCATCTAGGCTCGCTGAATTAATGAATTATAGGTTCTGTGAGAGATTCTGTCTCAAAAAAAAACAAGGCAAAAAGTTGCTGAGGAAGGCACTTAATGCCTTTCTCTGGCCTCGGTGTACACGCACACGAACATGTACACACACATATACATGCACATGCGTACACAGTGTTCCCCACTCTACTCCAACAATGGGAGGAGGAGAATGACAAGACATCACCCTTCTTCCTCTTCCTCCACATCCTCGAAGCACAGGGAGGAAAGGTCTCACCTGCGTGTAAGACTGAAGCTTTAAAGTGAGCGGAAACTTCTTATACACAGAGTGGCCAGAAGCATGGAAACTTTGTCCAGTCTCATCAGGGAGAAGAAATAAAAAAAGAGTCAAGGAAGATGGTGGTGGCTGTAGGAGTCAGCCATGAAAAGCTAATTATGAACAGATCACCCAAAGGAAGTTCTTAACTTCCAACCAACCATCATCACCTGCCAGAGTAGGACTCAGCCATCGATAAGTTTAATGGAGGCCTGAGTCTCAGTAGTTTATTCGGAAGCCATACCTGGTTGTAGGAAGAATCATAAACTGAGATTACCTGAGCACCACCCAAGAACAGACCACCCAAAGGAAATGCCTAATGTTCCAACCATTGTAGATAGGATCACCTGCCAGCATACATGCACCAGGACACCCCTAGACAAGTGTCAGCCCATCAGGGGTCCTGAACCTCAGAAACCTCTCACCCCCACCTTTACTACTATAAAGACCCAACTCTAACTGAGCTCGGAGCTCTCCATTTATTCCAATGCGTTGGATGTGTGGAGAGACCGAGTTTGCAAACTTGCATAAAATAAACGCTATTTGCTTTTACATATGGGACTCAGTCTCCGTGTTGGCTTTTGGGGGACGTCGCAGATTTGGGCATAACAGCGGCAAATGTGAAATTATGATTCCAGGATCATGCCTTGGCTACCACCCACAGAGAAAGACTCAGGGATTAGAGAGCATGGAAAACCTTATTGTGAGGAGAATTTTAGGCTGCCTGTTCTTCTCGTGATAATCTACAGAGTCAATCACCATCAAAATCTTGGCAGACTTTTATTATTTCCTGGTAAATATTGAAAAGCTAACTGTAAATTCAAAATGTTCATGCAAAGGGTTGATGATGGTCAAATACCTTTTAAGTGGGAGCACCAAGAAGACAGCTAAAATTGTGTGACTTCCAGACCTACTCTAAGGCCACAGCAAGACTGTACCGTGCCAGAATAAAAATAAACATGCAAGACCACAAGACAGAAAAGAGATTTCAGAAAAGACTTGCACATCTAGTTCGTTTGCTTTTGACAAAAACATCAACAATGAGGGGAAGGCTGTGTTCCCCGCAGGGTGTGCTGGAGGAGTTGGTACCCATGTTGAGGAATTCACCTCAATGCTTGTGCTTCCCCAAATGAAGACAGTGAAGAAGAGGGACTTTATGTCTTCATTTAAGGGCTAAAATTACAAAATTTCTACAAGGAAGAAAATAAAATGTTTTTGTAAACATAGGTTTAGGCAAAGAATTGAAAGTAGACAAAAACAGATAAAAGTAAAAGTTAATAAACTGTCTCAAATGGTAGCAAATCTCCTTTTCTTCAAAGCGCACTGCCAGAGAAGAGGGATGGTGTGCCAGCTCTGGAGGATGCTCCAGCAGCCTCCTTACCTTACAAGGAGCCTGTGTGTGCAACAGCCAAACAGCGCATGACCACGTCAACAGCCCCATTCCAAAATGGACAAAGGACAGAACAAACAATCTAAAGGAGTACGCAAGGGGAGATGAGAAAAATGGGTATGTATGCTCAGTGTAGTGAGCTTTTGGGAACCCCAGATCAAACCCACAGAGAGATGCCCCATCTTAACTGCCAGTGTAACACAGACAGCAAGAATGGCTTCGCAGACAAAGGTGCTGGAGGGGATATGGCCAACTGAAGCTGTCATGGATTGACTATTTAAATATAAATTATATAACTATTTGGGGAACGAGCATGGCAGTTTCTTGTCAAATTAACACATAGACAAGATTTAGGAACTCCGTTTCTAGAGATTTAACCAAGAGAAAGGCTAAGTGCACCAAAAGACCTGTATAAGCCTGCTCATGGCAGCTTTTTCCATGGCAGGCCCCATCTGGGAACAAGCTGAATGGCCAGTGAGTCAGCGAATTCAGAAACAAACTGTGATTCATTCACACAACGAGATACTGCTTAGTAATAAAGAAAACACAATACATGAACCCCATGAATGGATCCCTCAGACACCATGCAGATGAAAGGAGCTAGATACAAAAGGGAAACTGGCTCCAATCATTCAAAATATTATAGCAGGCACAAATAATCCATAGCAACAGAGATCAGCTTAGCGGCTTTCTGGATGGAGAGGTGAAATATTCAAAATACTGTCACAGGCACAGTTAATTTGCAACAACAGAGATTAGTTCAGTGGCTTCCTGGATAGAGAGGTGCAGACGAAGACTGACTGCCTAAAGGGAAGAGGGAGATTCTGGGCAAAAAGAGGCGGTGATTATGTGCTGCATACATTTGTCAAAGCCAACAACCTATATGCCTAAACTCTGGCATATTACTGTATATGAATGAGCTGGGCAGTGGTGGCACATGCATTTAATCCCAGCACTAGGAAGATCTCACAGAGGCAGGCAGATCTCTGTGAGTTTGAGGCCAGCCTTGTCTATAAGAGTTAGTTCCAGGACAGGCTCCAAAGCTACAGAGAAACCCTGTCTCATGTATATATATATATATATATATATATATATGTGTGTGTGTGTATGTATATGTGTATATATATATTTGTTTGTAAATTACATCTTAGTAAATTTGATTATTAAAAAAACCCCACAATTTCAACCAAGATTCAGGGAGCTTCAGCTTGCACAGGAAGAATTGTTGCTTCTGGTAAGTACGGGACCAAGCAAATGTATGAAAAAACTGTTTTCAGACATCGGGAAAGAGGTGATGCTAGTGTGGTTCCTGTGAGATAAGAAATAACACAGGGAAAACAGAAGCAAAACAGAGCCCAGCCGGGAGAGAATGGAGTCTCAGCAGGCTGTAGTGGTGGCTAGGACTGACAGAGTATCGGCGCAGAACTAAATGCATGTACACAGTTGCGTGGGAGAACGGTCTTTTATCCTGTCACTTGTATTTCAATAAAATGCTAATTGACCAGTAGCCAGGCAGGAAGTAGAGGTGGAATGTTGAGAAGAGGAGAATTCTGGGAAGAGGAAAGCTCAGACTGCAGTCTTCACCCAGACATAGAGGACGCAGATGAGAATGCCCCGCTGATGAAAGGTACCAAGCCACGTGGCTAACACTGACAAGAATTATGGGTTGAGATGTAAGAATTAATTAATAAGAAAGCCCAAGTTAATAGGCCAACCAGTTTATGATTAATGTAGACCTCTGTGTATTTCTTTGGGACTGATCGACTGTGGGACCTGGTGGAACAGAAACCTCTGTCAACAAATGGTGCCCAACATGTGGACACCACAGGCTGGCTACTTTCAGACCATTTAGGCAACAGTCTACTGTCCATAAAATAAAAGGAGAGGATCAAGCATCCCGCATGTTTCCCCTCATGAACTGTATTTACAAGTTAAAGCGTTGGTGAGGAAATATTTTTGAATTTGTAGCTCACAGATGCAGAAGAAATCATGTGAGTGGGAAGCTTCTGGAGGTGATGGATCAAGGCAACAGCTCCTGTCCAACTTTAGGCGAAAGGTTCAGGGAAGGATTCATAGTGAGGAATCAGCCGACACCCCTGAGCCCTCTGACTAACTGCAGCATCCCTAAGGGAAGGGTTGAGACATGTACTTGATTTTATTCTAATCTTGGGTTCTGACTGCTATCCAGAGACTTATGAAGAAATTAATAAACAATATCAGAAATCCTATTAAAACACATAGATCATCCAAGAAAACCACCTGATTTTGCTGAAAAATCAATAACTAGATACTAAAAAAACAGTATAGAAGCTGCTTATATTAACAACCAAAGCAGTATGTGACTTGCTTGGATCTGGATTCCCATAAACCAACTGTGAAAAACCCCTTTGGGACAAGTGTGGGATGTGAGCAGAAAATGGATGTAAAAATATGAAAGTGCTCTTGTTAACTGTACTTGGTGTGATAATGGTATGTGGTTTCCTCTGTTCAAGCTGCTTTGGCACAATGTCATAAATTGAAGAGTTTATGAACAAAAGATGTTATCTACCCCTACTCTCCCCGTGTGTGTGTGTGTGTGTGTGTGTGTGTGTGTGTGTGTGTGTGTGTGTTATGGATACCTGGGAACCCAAGACTCAAGGTGTTGGCAGATTTAGAGTCCTGGTTCTTAGATGGCCATACAATGTCCCCATACAGTGAGAAGAACAAGGCAGTTCTTCACCCATCCCATGCATTGCGTCACCTGTGTCGTGATGTAATCAGCTTTGAAGGCTTCACCTTCCAACGTTAATACATTGGTGACAAAGGAGTTCAATGCTTGTGAGGGTATTAAGACCTGGCAGCATGGTGATTATGCCAATATGGTCCTTCACAGCTGGATATATATGTTAAACGACAGAACATTTTGTATGTACTCTCAAATATGCCATTAAAAAGTCCTAAAACAAGTATACAAGTGACTGTGTACAGAAATGGATGGCACTAAAGTTGTAAACACTGATAATTGTTGAAGCTGGAATATGGGCACAAATAAA
Organism: Alexandromys fortis; assembly: GCF_014885135.2. Classification (NCBI taxonomy): domain Eukaryota; kingdom Metazoa; phylum Chordata; class Mammalia; order Rodentia; family Cricetidae; genus Alexandromys; species Alexandromys fortis. Next base: position 1,119,666 of record NW_026067980.1, read on the forward strand.
TGCATACACTGGGTGATTCTTTCTAATTTTGAGGATGGTTTGAGTTTCCTATATTTGAAAATGTTAGACAGATATAGAGAGGCAAACATTAATGTTCTAAGGAGTTATTCTGCCTGTTAGCTGACCTTTCAATAGCAGCAATGTAGGTTGGGAAACACATTATTTTCAATGTTCTGAAAACAAAACAAACCATAACTCCATGTATCAACTTAAAATTCTATACATGGGGTAGCAAGAATAGTTTTAGACAAAAAAAAAAAAAAATAAGGATCAAGTCTTGCTAAATCAGCTTCTCTAGGGGTTGTGCTTGAGGCAGAAAAAGAAAAGTTTCCAGGTGTAAGGCTGGGTGTAGAGGGATGATGGGTAAGGAAAGCGACGTGCGTTTGAAAATCCGTGAATGAAGGCTGGATGATTAAAGTTGGGACTTGGAAAACGAAATGTCCAATGCACAGTAACAAAGTATGGGGTTTTCCAAAACAGACCAGGTTAAGTTTCCAGCTTTCATGCTTACTGTCCAAAGGGAACCAAAGGACAGCCATACAGTCACCAACATTTTACTTTCATAAGCTAAGATCACACTGTCATTTCTTGGAAGACAACCAAGGAGATTAATACAAGGAAAGCTACTGGGGAAAAAAGAATCAAAACACACTCCCAAGGCCACAAAGCTGACGTGGACGACAACGTACAAGATAAGATGGGGTCTGAGTCTAGATGCTTCCGTAGTTATCCTCACAAATAACTAATCACTTTGCTGAGCAGTCAACAGCTTCCAGCTGGAACTGAAAAGGCAAAGCAGCAGCATGTGAAACAAAATAGCTGTGGCTGTAAATTCAAATGGAAGCAGCGAGATGGTGTAAGATATTTTCTTTCAGTTAAGTGGTGACTACTGAGGTAATTCAGAATATTTTGATATTGTTTTCCTCCAAGTATGGAAAATGAAAGTTGAAACAACTGTAAGAAAAAAAATGTACTCCCAGAATCATAATGGAAAATATTAATTCACCTGTAACAGTAACAGCAAAATCAGTTGGGAGCCTGGGAATTAGTGAAGATATGGGACATTTGAAGGTTACACACACACACACACACACACACACACACACACACACACACGCCTTTAAAGACAAGCTCTCAAAAGCTGCCCAAGATACTTGTATCCAGTTTATAGTCACATGGTCACATCTAGCTGCAAGGGAGTCTGGCTAATGCATGTTTTTATTTTGTGGACAGAAAACCATGTATCTATTTAAATATTTGGAGTTTCACTACTTTAGAGAAGGAGGGAGTTCGTATTAGGAAACAACCAAATTCTTCTGCCACACAGACTAATATGTATATATACAATTAGATTCATTGCTCATCACTTTAATGTGTAATAGACTATAGCTAACTAAATGCTGTTCATCACAAACACTCTTATAAATGCAAAGTCTAAAATTAAGTGGCAGTATTAGCACATAACGTGGTTATCCAAATGTTCAGGCTACTTCTAAAGATTACATTTGAAATGAGGCAAATGTGCTCTCACATAAATATTCTTGTAAATAAAATAAAAATAATAGCCTCATCTGACTGTAAATACCAGTCTGGAAAAAAAAAAGACAGACAGAGAATGACACATTTTAGGATATAACCTCTGTCTCATTCCCCCTTGAAATGTTTGCATCTTCCTAAGGCCATGTGAACCCCAACACTCTTGATTTTGGCACATGCTAACTCATTTCCTTTTCTTGGCCATCCTACCTATGTTGGCTTTCTGTGCCTGGTAGAGGAAGGGAGTGTCTCCAGGGGACAGACAGGTGGCCTTGTTTCCCAGAGAAGATTAGCCATAGTCTCTTTGTGCTGCATTTACATGTTTGAAGCACAGAACAATTTGGTATTAATGGCACACTAAGTCTTTCAACAACAACCATGATACACTATAATTTAAAAAAAAAGATCAAGTACCTTCAACTATTCATCCACTCACTCCGCTGTTGCGCCAACTCTGTTGAGGAAGAGATTTATTTATTTTTCTTCATGGAGCAGAGCTCCTTGTTCATGATAAGTGTTTGATAAATGTTTGCTGAGTGAAGTATTAATTAGAAAAAAAAAGGCAGCTTAAATAGACGCCCCTGGAAACGTATGCAACAGCATTTGACTTTCCTATTAAATGCTAAAAAAACATGCCCACTAGTTCTTAAATGAAACTGGAAAGATAAGCATGCTTTGAAAATAACGCCAAATATCCAACGAGTGTTTCAAACTCGGGAAGCCATAGCTGTTCTGATTCTCAGTCTCTTTGTGAATCAGATTACATTGACAGCGGGTTGGTTCATTTCCCAACATTCCCCCCACACACACACTCCCCCTCCAATTTGCTAGTTCTGGGTTCGCAGCCCATTTCTCTCCTGGTGGCTTTAACGCATAGGGACCTTGCTGGGTTTGGGAAATCAGGTGCTTTGTCCTGAGAGGGTACAGCCGGGACAGCCAGGGTTAGGGTTACCGTGTTTCTTTTTTGGGAATGGCTCTGCCAGGAAAGCCGCTGGGCAGGCCTCCTGTGTTCTGGTAACAAATTTCAACCTGTAGTCATATAGCGATCAGATAACAGCAGGGGCCACCCTTATCGGAGACAAAGTACACCCATTTATTAAACTAACAAACTCCTAATCTCTTCATGGGTTTAATGAGTAACTTTCGGTAAGGCAGCATCTCTATAGAGACACAGTCCTGTAATACTCACCACGCGTACAAAGCTAAGCATCCATCTCTTTCGCCTGCTCTGCGTGCCGAGCAGAAACGGCATGAATTTTCTGTGGCTGCTATAACAAGTTACCTTAACTGGCTGGTTTGAAACAGTAGCAACGGTTTTCATTTTGCTTTGTTTATTTTTCTCTTAGTGGCGGAGGCGGAGGTTGAAACCCAGGTGTTGCGGCGGCCACGCGCCCCCTGCAGGCTTTCAAGAGACTTAACTCCTGTCTCTTCCAGGTCTGGAGGCGGGCTCAGGTGAGCACAATTCTAAGCCCTACTTGGAATTTTTCATAGCCTTCTTCTTTTGCCTTGTAAAAAACCCCCAGCTCTGCTGGATTAGCCACTGCCTTATGTATGCAGTCGTCTCGATTAGATCACTTGCACCTTATTTCTGAACAAGTTATTCCTAGCTTAACCCCCCCCCCATTGCTGTAATAAAACACTGCAGCAAAAGCAACTTAAGGGAGAAAGGGCTTGCTTTGTCTCACAGTTCGCAGGGCAGTCCTTCCCAATAAGGAAGTCAAAGCAAAGGGAGCAGAGAGCTGCTAGTCAGTCACAGGACGTCCACCTCAGGAGAGTAACAAATGCGTGCATGCAAGGGCTCAGCTTGGGTTTGTCCACTGTACAGTCACGAGGGCAGAACTGTCACTGGTGAAGAGTGGAGCTCTGCTGTAGCAGATCCAGAGAGTGCTCTCAGCCCTCCTGTCAGGGGAAATGGGCCTTTTTCAGACGACAAATCTGCCTAAACTTTAATCTTGGGTTTCTCCATCCCCAGCACTATGAGAAATAAGATTTATACTGGGTCTGTGAACACAGTATAAAGGGACTAAGACAAGAAGCAGAAATCTCCTAGATTCCAGAAGACATTGTTGTTTGGAAAATCTGAGAGTTTTGTCAAGACTGATCAATTCTTTTCATAACTGTCCTTTCTTTAAAAATATTAAATTTTTTTGTTTTAAATCTTCTGTTTGCACATGTATCTGTACGTGAGTATATACACATGTGTGCAGGTGTCTGTTGTAGCCAGAGGATGTTTGATTCCCTGGAGCTGGCGGTCCAGGCGGTTGGGAACTGAACTCGGGTCCTCTGAAAGAGCAGCGATTGCTCTTAATCATTGAACCATCATCTTCTCAGCCCCTGACTGTTCATGCTTAAGTCCCAGAGCCAAGGAAAGATTCCATTCCTTCTCTTAGCCACTTAGGAATGGCCGCTGCCACCATCAAGGCGTTTCCCCCACATGCCGCTATCATTCTTCCTAGGTTGGTTCCACATAGAGGCCTTGGGCACTGTGGTAGCGAGGCAGTGCTGAGAAAGACGCAAACGGCTCTTACTGCAAGGAAGTGGAACACTCCGGAGGCAGAGGCAGGGAAATCTCTGTGAGTCTGAGGACAGCCTGGTCAACCCGGCTAGTTCTAGGACAGCCATGGCTACCCAGAGAAACCCTGTCTTGAGAAACCATACTAAACCAAACAAAAAACCAACCCCCCAAGCCCCCCCCCCCACCCCACAAACAAGCAAACAAAAAAGGGGGATCGGGAAGTGGAACCATGAAGTATTCTGTTTTCTTTTTAAAAGTTATTTCTTTCAAAGAGTCTGTGAACATGGAATGCGGTCAAAACAGGTCACATGCTAACAAAATGATAACCAGCGGGAACTGTCTTGACCCTAACTGCTATGCATTCTGGTAGCAGCAATGGCATCTCAGTTAACGGAGGTGCCATTTGTAATTCAAGTCCAGAAATAAAATGTACCTTATCACAATGAGGTCTGGGGCATTGATTTACACATAGGATTAAACATTTTAAGGAAGAATTACGTTAGTCTCTGTGAGCACTGGGAGGTGAATTAATAAGGACGAACACTCTGGAATATAAATGTCTGCTCTCGCCTTTCTCCATCCTCGTGTACCCCAGCACGTTTCCCGTTATGATCATCCCGTGCTCAAGGCCACCTTCAGCTCCTTTCCTTCATCCCTAGGTCCAAAGGTGCAGCAGAGATTTCGATAATATGCGGCGAACATTTGCTTGAAGCTGAGCTGTTCTTTGAAGGGTGGAGTCCAAGAGAGGCTGGCGGAACTGTGAAGAGAAGTTTCGGTAGAGAACGAAGGGTTTCTCTTTTTAAAAGCCAGACCCTGTAGGATGCTTGTACTGAGCGTCAGTTTGCTGTAAGAATGTTGTTGAGACCCAGCTCCGGGACTTTCTTGTGTTTCTCGATAGTGTGTTGAAATCATTCAATTCAGAACTATTGAACTTTGAGCTTGTGTTGGAATTCCGGTGCTCGGGCTACAGAAGTAACCAAATGTCTTATAGCACACCATGGCTAGAATTTTGGTTGGAGTCCTGCCTCGTGACAGTCTGTTGTAGTTACTGATTCTGGCACCGGAGGGCGCTCCAAAACCACTTACCCTGCTCAGTGAGCGGAAACTGGGAGTTTCTGAAACTACTGAACCAGAGCCTAGGAGAAGGGGTTAGAACAGAAAAGAGACCTAACAAGTGACTATGAGTTATTTCTTCTGAAAGCGTAAAATACTGTTTCACAAAATTAGGTTTCCACGCGTTTAGGTCATTTGTGTGGAAGCTTAATTTTTCCATGTTAGAAGTCACAACGATTTCAAACTCCGGTCCTTTTCACTACTATTGACTGGTTTTTGAGACAAGGACTTGCAGCCTGGGCTGTCCTGAGACTTGCAATATTTCTGCTTCAGCCTCTCAACTGCTGGAATTATATGCATGTGCCATCGCCCTTGGTAAAATACAGGCTGGTGTGCTGAGAGTCGTTCTCCATTTTTGTGGGAGAAAAAAGAAAGACTGCTTCTTGGTGATGATGAAAACCAATTCTGTTTCTAGAGGGCCCTGCCTAAAAGTTCATGTCAGTTCTTCCTTCTGAATCCCTGAAGTAAAGTTCATAAAATAAAAATGAGATGAGACCTTTAAAAAATACCCTGAATGTCCAAAATACCCCCCACAAACAAACAAACAAACAAACAAGCTTGGTTTTAGCATTTACCTCAGCCAGAGGCCTGAGTGCTCACCATGGCTGAGGACTTTATATTCCCTGCCACTTCCCTAACGTCAGCCTCATCCCTTCTTCCTAAAGCTTGCTTTCCTCTCTGGTTCTGGGCTCCCCCTCAGTGGAGGGAGATGCCTGTCAATAAGAACTGAGATGTCCTTCTCTTCCCGGCGTCAATGAGGATGGCATCCCCACTTCGCCATGTAGCCATCCTTTCTGTTTATGTTTATCCCCCAGGATAGCCTCCGTGGGGATGGTCCCCCACCTCCCTCCAGGTGATTGTCACCTGTTCCTTCAGCTATAGGATGAGACTTTGTCAGTTTCTACTGCTGGAAATAAGGGTGCTCACCCAGCAACCTCGCATCCCACTTCACTGGATTGTGTTAATCCTGCTTCTCATTTTGAGGAGCACCCCAGTTTTTACACTTCTGAGGGGCATAGTCCTCCCCCACTTTTGGACATAGGTCTACCTTCCCAAAGGCTGCGGTGACCCAGTAGTCCCTTTCTTTTATGCTACTGGCCTTCATGTTGACAACTGTCTCTTCCCCGTTTCAAACTGTACACGGGACCACCAGGTCACCACCTTTATTTCTCCACTTTGTTCACGTTCTTTCCTTAGGTCCTCAGCATCTCGCTTAGCTTAGCAACTGTCCTTCACGGATCTCAGAGGCAGTCTTAAGAGCCAAAGTTACTAGTAACATGCCTAATGCGCAGCTACCACCCATTAAAGGAAAGCTTTGACCAGCTGAGGTGTCCCAGTCAATCCGTTTCACTACAGTTTCAAATTATCTGCTTGATGGTACCTGCTTTGTACGGGAGGTAGCAAGAATCAACAGTCTTCAACCTTGGTCCCCCCACCAGCTCAAAGATCAGGGAAGAGGCTGATGCCTATAATAACTGATTTACAGCATGCTCCTTTTAATTAGAAGTCATGCATGGGCAGGGGAAGATTCTGGATGGTTGTTAAGGAACAACCTCATTCTGGCTTCCCAATGGAACAGCAAGGTGGGGGATTTCTTCGGTATTCCCATTCATGTGTGACTTTCTACCTGTTTTCCTGTTTTATTTTGACCATCTACGGTGGGTGGGGGGACACAGGCATGTATGCCCACCCGCAGTCCAGACCTCCCCCTACCTCTACATCTAAGGCCTGGGCTGCCTACGGATGTGACTTTTCACTTGACAGACCTCGATGTTCTCAAGTCCCTCACCTACTCCTATTTTAAATAAAGCGTCTTTGTCTGCAGTGCTCCTGAAAATATAACTCCCAAATTGTGTACGTGCAGGCACACACTGCTTACAGGTAGGCATGCTAAGATTAAAGAATAGGGTGAGAGATGAAAAGAGCCTGCTTGGCTTCTGCCAGAAGCCATGTGCTGCCTGGGCCACCTACTCCCAGCCACCTCCTCTCTGAAGCCCATGGGAGAGGAGTCTTCTGTCCCTAACCCAGATGCTTCCCAAGTGCGTAATTTCAAAGTGTGAGACAGCTGGCTTGAGAGAGGCTGGTGTTTATAATCAGACTTTAGTTGCCTGTTACGGCGCTAATGGGCTCTCTGAGTCCAGATGGCCACCCCCTTGGCCAGCTTACATCTGGCTGAGAATGCAGAGAGGCACGTAGTTGGCTGGAGGGATGGAGATGTCCCTCTGGGGGACGTGATGATGGAAGGGACTTAGGGGGCTGTTTACATTGCACTCCTCAAGCATCTGGGATTCTTCTCTCCCGATGCTCAGTCTCACTGTCCCTCCCCCACCTCCCCAGATCCCAAATGCACAGACACCAAAGCTCACACCAGACAAACCGTTCCCTTTGGTTCCTTTCCTATGACGGCAGAACACAGGCTTTCCCTAGGGAAAACTTGCTCAGTCTCCACTTTGAGCATCCTTGTGACACTGTCCCCTGCGTCTGTTGACCGGTTTACTTGTAGGCTTGTCCTTGGTAGTTCAGAAGATCAGGGTTACTTCCCATTGATGTGACGACCTTGAAAATATTTATGAAACCAATAGGTCACGTACAGCCAGAAATGGGCAGGCATCCTGTATGTTCTCACATGTGGAAATCAAATCTCTGTCCATCTGTCTGTCTGTCCCCCCCTTTCCATATATATTTATTTTTCAATAAAATATCCACTATGGGAGACCTCTGATTTTGAGATTAAAGAGTTAGGTTCAGGACCATCTAATACTTCTTCTCTGACTGCCTCATCTCCTAGGAGACAGAATATAAAATGACTGTGTAATTGTCACACAGTTAAAGTAAGATAAAGACAAAAGTCCAGGTTTCCAATTCATTCCTGTGTGTGTGTGTGTGTGTGTGTGTGTGTGTGTGTGTGTGTGTAATTTTCTGAGAAAGCGAAGGCAGGTGTGGCAGACACACAGGGGCCAGTGGTAGAGAATTGTATGCTGTTAGAACCAGGGATGGTTTGGACCTGAATGAATTTGACAGACCGGCAATGACAATTCACAACACTGCCCAGAGCTGCTAGGTCTGCTTGGATCCTTCAGCTTAGTTCTCTGTGGTCCCCCTCATCCTCGCTTAGAACAGACTCAGTGTGAGAGACCCTTCACTTAAGACATGGATCAATGGCTGTGATGCTTAGAGCCAGCTCAGTACCAAGTCCCCGTGGTAAGTCCCCATGCTTCTTCCTGTCCCTCACAATATTCTCTTCCTTAGTGCGTGCCCAGACTGTGGGTTCTTATTCCTGATATTTGCAGCATTGTTTCCTGGGGCTTTTGAAGCTGTTTTCCCTTCTGCTTTTCTCTTCTCCGACTGAGGCCATTCCTCTGCTTGCTCCCATGACACTTGGCTGCACAGATCCACGCACCTGCTACAGTCCTTTATCCCCGCTCTCCCATTGCCAGGACTGGCACCTCTCAGAATTTTCCATTCTGTTATTGCACAGGGGAAAATAGTAAATCTTTTCTTGAGCTCAGAGAATCTAAACCTTTGGAGGGCTGTCCCTGATTAAATCAAGGCACAGGTGTACCGGGTTGGGGCTGGTAGCAGGCAAGTTAGGAGGCTTTTAAGACAGAGCCTCCTGGAAGTTGAAGTTAAATTGCTGAGAAAGTTTTGCATTTTGTGTTTGGATAAAAATACAAGACAGAATGAGATAGGAGAAGAACTTAAGGTTAGTGGGAAAGTTATTTAATCATATCAAATACTTTTATGTTTCATTCCAGGTATTACTTTAAAACAAATGGTTAAAAATTAGTGTTAATAGCTGCTGTTTATTTACTTGGTTCAATAAGGATATTTTCCAAAAATTATTTAATATCTATATATCTCCATAGGTTTCTGTGTACTTGTGCGTACAGGTGCCTGCAGTGGCCAGAGGGTGTTGGGTCCTCTGGAGGAGGAAATACAGTTGTTTGTGAGCCATTTGATGCGGGCTCTGGGAACTGATCCTTGGTCCTCTGGGAGAGCAAAAAGCACTCTTAACCACCTCTCCAGTTCTCAAGGAAGATATTATTTAAAAATAAGTAGCAGACATATGGCAAAATATCTTTTGGTTCTGAGCCTACACCTCCTACAGACTCAGGAAGAACCACTGTTTAACCCAGGCCAGAGCACCAAGATGTCCCCATAGCCGCCTTCCTATAAAGACTTAACAGTCTTCCTATAACTCCTTTGAAAGGTGAGTGGCTAAACACTAAAGAGGCTGCAAATACCAGCAACAGGGAGTTATCAGAGACTAATGAGGGAATCAGTTACTGACCCAGCTTGGTGGTTAACATTTCGGAGGCGAGCCTGGCATGGCAGTGCCTGCTCGTCATCCCCACATCTGGAGGTCCAGGCAGACAGAAGAAGACTGCAAGGTCATCCTGGGTCACATAGTGAGCTGGAGGCCAGCCTGGGCTATGTGAGAGCCTTTCTCATAAAATAAAACAAAAATTGGACGAGCCAATGGGATGGCCCATCTGATCAAGGCACCTGCCCCTGAGATGAAGACCTGAGTTTGCTCCCTGGAGCTCACTTGGTGGAAGGAGAGAGACAACCTCCTTAAGCCGCCCACAACATTCCCTACAAAAAAAAATAAATTAAAAAAATACTTTTAATTGCCCGGGCTATCTTCCACAAATTTTGATTCCTACATCTTGCCTGCACTAATTAAATAAGAACACTGTGAAGTGGGCCCAGAAATGTATATGCTAATCAGTGTCTGTATGACCTGTCTGCGGGCCATGTACTTTGTGAGCTATGACTATGGGACTTCTCTCTCCACCAAAATGCCCCCATGATTGGAAAATTTTCAGTGATCAGAATATTGTAAATGTTCTCTGGCCTAAATTTGCATCTTCTCCGACATTCTCAATATTGGATCTCTTTTGCATAAAAATGTTGGGCAATGCATCTTACCTATGTTGTAAGGGAGCATGTTGTAAGGGAGTATGTTGTATTTCTGTGGGGGAAGTAATAAACATGCACACTCCTTAAAAGAGCAATGCCCTCCAGAGTTGAAGATTGAGTTTCCTGTCCTGTAGGGAGCTTTACCCAAGAAGCAAGCAGTGGCGACGCAGGCTGGTGTTTGTGACTTCCAGTTTATTGCTTCTTAGATGGCAAGGGTGCATTTGTGCCGAGGGGGAACAAAAAACAGGCTTGCAATTTTCTAAGGCTAATGTCTGTGTCATTAAAAATCCTGACGAGTCTTTCCCGGGAGGGCTCAGGGCCAGGCTGTCCCTTGGAAGGAGATATTTGCTTTGCTCAAGAGTCTGTTGATGACAGATCCCCTTCCGGGTTCAAGAGGGATCCCCAACAGTTATCACTTGGTTCCTGGGGCACACTGGTGAAGCGCCCCACTCTATCTGGATCTTGCTCCTTTGTGTTTCTATTTCGGTATCACTCCTAAACAGACTGGATCAGATTAGTGCTGTCTGTTCTACAATTGCAGTAGAGTGATAAGGATAATCCATTCTCAGATTAGTGGAGGTCGGTCTGTGCATTTTCTCTGATGAGCCAGAAAGCGATTCAAGTCAAGAGATTTTCTGGAAGCAAATGGCAATGTGGCCAGGACAACTGTTCTGAACAGAGCAGGAGTCCCTGAAGATCGGAGTTTGGTCTCTGATGATGCTTGTCGAGGTCAGGGCTGCCTGCCAGTGTCAGTGTTGTGTTTGACATTCTCATAGGCACAGGGAGAAAGAGCAGAAGAAGCGGCAAAGGGGGTGACCGAGTCCTCTGCTTGGTGCCGGTTAGTTCTGAGAGGCTAGTCTGCAGACTCTTGTCCTCATCCAGCTAAGAAGGGTGGGTCTGCAGGGATAACAGATACCAGGAGCACAGGATGCTACCGATGAGCCACCAAAGGGACCCATCAGTCTGGGATTTTCCTGTGGAGCCTAAGAGTTTCGTGATGGAATTCACGCACAAAGTCCAGTTCTGCTGGAGGGATGGCTGACCTGACCCCTGCTCTCTCTGAGGCTAATATGTTGTCATTTCAAGAGGGGAACTGCTGACCTCCTTCTGTGTCTGGCACCATGATCAGCAATGCAACACAAAAGGAAACCCGTGGGTGCCTCGCCTTGGGAGAAGTCTCATTCTCATCCCATTCATCCCTCCCTGTACATAAAACAAATTTCAGAAAAAGTTCTTTTAAACTGGTGGTAGATATTCCTCTTTGGGAAGGAGTTCACATTCACCATGCTGTGATTGTTATGGAAAATTTGGGGGCAGGGGCAGCTTTTCTGGTTTGCTGTATGATACTGGGGAGATCTACAACCTTTCTTGGGGTTCTTAGCCTCAGTAATAAATGATTTCAAGAATGGATGCAAATGGAAGCTCAAAGATAATTTTATAGATGTTTAAAAGAAAAATTCCAAGACAAGCAAGCCATGTGGGAGAGAAGACTGAAGGAAGAGGAGGAGAAAAGTGGAGTTCAGCTAGCACAGAAGTAGGTTAGCCACATGCTGGGGTGGGCAGCTTTGGGGAAACTGAGACAAAGAACAAAGTGCAAAACAAAACCAACAAATAAACCCCACAAAAACAAATTATAAACCAGCCAAACAACAGCAGCAAAAAAGGATGTTTAAGCTCCCAGCACAGAGAAGAAATGAAAGAAGAAGAATTCATTATAATATTTAGCTCCGGGAAGGAGCGGTAGAGCGTGAGATGGGATGGCTCAGTTGAATTATGATACTTTTAGTAAAGTGCACGATTTCTTAGAAAGCCCTTCATCCGCCACGTTCTGTCGGAATGGTGGATGGTCCACTGACATCTTTTGGTGGCGATGTTTAATGTGCTAAGACCAATGAGATCCTAAGCACGTTTAAAGAGCCCTGGAAATTCAATGAGATAATATCTAGAGTCTTATTTGTTTTCCAGAATCTGATGATGGTGCTGATGCTGCCCACTAGACATTAAGGTCAAAGAAATTATCTGACGGTTGGCCTTAATTATGTTTATTTTCTGCTTAGAAAATGATTCTGCTGCACAAATTTTTTCCAAGGCTCCATAGAGCTGATTGAATTAATAAGATCTTAGCCTAATTTTCTTGGCAGTCCCTTCATCAAAACTGCCCCAAGCAGTGAGTTTGCTAATGGTTGCCAGATGTAGGAGAAAGGAGATGGCCTGTGGCTCTCTCTGCTGCTGTTGTTAATAATACAGTGGGACCCTGAAGTGATGGATTCCTGTGGCCCCTTTTCAGAATTTCAATACTCTGCAGCCACATGGAGTGCCTGTGATTTCAGATTTACGTGTTCCTTTTATGGGTGGTTGCAGACAGATCCAAAGACCCAGTCTTATTGAGATTATCATAGTTAATCATACTTCAGGGTAGAAATGAAGCCATAGTGAAGGCAATTGCCAAGGGTAACTGTCCTGAAGACATGTCAGAGGTCAGAGCCTAACGTGTTAGCCCAGTGTAAAGTGAAAATGTGGACCATAACCAAAGGTCAAGAAGACCAATGTCTCCTCCCATGCCCCTGTGCTTCATATGCTGGTGGACAAGGACACCAAAGGATCACAGTTTCTGTGCAGGGGCATGGTCAGAGCCACTCACTTTTCCCAGAAGCCACCTCCCGCAGTTATCCACCAAGTGTCTTTGATGCTGCCAGCCTGGTTGCTGTTCTGTTCCAGCTCAGACATCCACCAACACCACTCTCTCCCTGTCCACGTTAGGACCGAATGGGCAAACAGGATGGGACAATGGCCTAGTCATTCTGGATAGCCAGAGCTGGTGGTCAGGGGATACAAGTGCTAAGAAGAAAGCTGTGAATCTCTGGATCTGGAAAGTGGTAAAGGACAGGGGGACGACGTCCTGTGTGAGGCAGGGTTCCAAATACCCTTCACATGGCCACTTCCCTTCCAAACTCATAAAAGACAAATTACTGAGATTCTGCAGACTCCTGGAGATGCCCGGGATGACATCAGCATATTGCTCTCTTGTTTTGATTGCGAGAGTATCCATGGATGATCTAATTATAAGTGCCACTAAGCACACAGTTCTGAGGACCTCTCAGGTCAGGGAAAGGGGGTTGGAGACAGATTTGTTCATCTTGGCAGATGAACAGTAACAGTTAACATGAATACTTACCTTTCATTAGATCCTGTCCAAGGCGTTTTATATATGTTAACCTGTAAGACTATTACTCTTCTCATTTCCTAAGTGGGAAAACTGGCCTATAGAGAGGCAACTTTCCCAAAGACCACATGGCTCATAAACAACAGGTCAAGACGTGGGCTTGTGCATTCTGACCCCACACCTGCGTTGGTAACCGGTCTAATATGCTACGTAACAACCGAGCTTGTGCTTTCGTCTCACATTAGGGGTAGGGTTATATATTGTGATGTCTGGACTTCAGATTGCTACAGCCACGAAGACAAAGTTAGATCTCCTTATACCTTGTAGTTCCAAGGTACCTTCATTAGCGGTTCCTATTCTATTCCTCCAATCTCCCTCACCCGGGGAATGGTGAGGGAGGATAACCACAAAGCCCTGGCTCTGCCACTTACTGTTCTAGGACACGGGGAAGCTTATTTAGTAGCAGAGTTTGTTTCCTTAATCCCCCCCCCCCCCCCGTGTGTGTGTGTGTGTGTGTGTGTGTGTGTGTGTGTGTTTCTCAGGGGACACTGTGGAGTTATTTCTTCCCCTGAAGTTTCTGGATTGTGATGGAAAACCTAAGGAGTTGGGTGGGGTACGATGACAGGCTTTTCTCACATGGCGGGCATAAGTACTGTATGACTGAAGATAGTGTATAATTGAATATATTCTTAAGTATGGGCTTAGTGACCATAGTCAATGTGGTTCTATTTTCTCTGGGTCCAAAACTCAGGCTTCTTTTCTTCTTTATACTTAATTGCAAGTAGTTTTAATTGGATAAATTTCATGAATGGCCAATTAAGTTTCAATTTCGAGATCATATTTGAGGCCTCACCATAGCTTGGGATCTCTGCAAAGTGACCCATGTCTGGGCTTCCATCTGCTTAATGTTGCTTTGCCCATTGAGAGAAAAGTCAATGCTTGCTTAATTGTTTATATTGGGAGAGAAGCCAAGTCCTGCCCTTCCCTCAGCAGCTGCACTTCCACAGTTGTGACAGGAGCTGCTGGGCAGGGAAAGGGGAAGAGGCCTAGGCAGCAGGGAGACCCAGGGACTGCCAGGAGGAAGGGAGGTAGACAAGTGTCGTCTCGGAGGGGTTGCGGGAGCCAGTGGTTTGAGACATAGCAGGACCTTCAATTATGACCATGTGTCATGGAGACAGTGATTGTACAAGCTGCTTCCTGGAGAATGCTTGCTTGTTTCTTCAAGGGTGGCTTGTCTACTGTCAGCACACGCTGCAGGTCAGCCAAGAGGCCTGTGGATCGTTGTTGCCATTCAGTTTCCTGTCTTTTTCTTTCAAAAAACTGCCACTGGAGCAGTGAAATCAATGCTCTCCACTGATGTGGGATTCCCCTCTGTATGCTGTGAATACCATTGGTCAATAAAGAAACTGGCTTGGCCCGTAGCTAGGTAGAACTTAGTTATGCGGGGGAAACTAAACTGAACGCTGGGAGAAAGGAGGTGGAGTCAGGGAGAAACCATGGAGCCACTGCCAGAGACATGGTAACCTTGTCGGTAGGCCACGAGCCTAGTGATAAAATATAAAATAATGGGTTAATTTTAGTTGTAAGAGCTAACTAGCAATACATTTAAGTAATTGGCCAAGCAGTGATTTAGTTAATACAGTTTCTGTATGGCTATTTTGGGAGTCAGGGTGGCCAGGAGCACACTAGCAGCTTCCTCCAACAAGCCACAATCACTATGTGATATGGCAGACTCTTAGAAGGACATTAGCGGGATCATCTTGTATAAAGGTCAGAATGAAACGGAGAGTAAGGTGCTGCTACTAATTTTGTTTTACAGTAGAAACTAAGGCATAGAGTGCTTGCTTTTTTTGAGTTAGTTCTTCTTACACTTCTCAGAATCCAGGGACCGTGATGAGTCCACATGGTGCCTAGGCAATTAAAAGGGCAGCTGAACCCTTTTATCAAAAGGAGAGTCTTAGTCAGTGTTATATGGCTGTAAAGAGAGACACCATGACCACAACAACTCTTGCAAAAGGAAGTATTTGACTGGGGCTGACTTACAGTTTCAGAGGATTATCCTCATGGCGGGGAGCACGGCAGCATGCAGGCAGACAGGGTAGGTGAGAGTTCAATATCCATATCTGTAGGCAGCAGGAAGAGAGAGACTCTGGGCCTGGCTTGAGGTTTTGAAACCCTCCCCAAGTGACACATTTCTTCCAACAAGGCCACACATCTTAATCCCTCTCAAGTAGTGTTACTCCCTAATGACCAAGCATTCACATATATGAGCCTGTGGGGGCCATTCCTATTCAGACCAGCATAAGGAGAAATGCTTGTCTTTGCTTTGGAAAATGGCAAAAGCAAATAGGGTTTATTTTGAGCAGATGAACCACCAGCTTTTTAGCCAAAGGTAGAAACACTTCACTCTTAGATAGTAAGAGAAAAAGGAAATTTAAAAAAAATAATGAGAAAATAGTAGGTATTAGAGTCTTCTATTAGATGCAAAGTTCTGATGGAAGGAAATATCTATCAATGTCAAATAACCACAGGGCACGTATTGAGCAAGAATAAAGCCTTGATGGAGAGTCTTCCTTTCCTTGTCCCCACCACCACTCCCTTCTGCAATCTGTTTGCACCTTCACACACAGGACCCTTTTAAGTCCTGCCAGGTCTGTGAGGTGCAAGGGGTGAGGCACTGCCTTCCCTGTTGTCCCAGTGCTCTGCCTCACGTCAGCGTAAAGCACATGCCTATCTCTTTGATTGTCTATTGATGAGAGGAGACAACTTGTGAGGTGAGAACCGGAGAAAGGTATGAGACCCCAGGAGGTCCCCATGTTGTGGTGGAAGTGATATATACAGGTTGGTAGGAGGTGGGGAAATCAGCAATGATTTAACCTCAGCCTGCAAAGACTCAGTCCAAATACCAGAAAAAAAAGAAGTTTGCTTCTTAAGCTTGTCTTGAAAGTATTCTTCTTCTAGGGACCAGGAGAGATGGCTTTGTGGTTAAGAGCACTGGCTGCTCTTCTAGAGGACCTAGGTTCAATTCCCAGCAATCAAGGAGGCTCACAATCATCTGTAACTAGAGGTCCGGGGGATCTGGTACCCATTTCTGGCTTCTGTAGCCAACACATGTGATGTACAGACATACAGACAAAACACCCATACATACCCAGTAAAAACCAAGTTACAAAAGAAAATAAACCTCCTTGTTCATCAGTTATAGCAGAATAACCTTTAATCCACATGCTCAGATCCCAAATATTGGAATCCTTGAAAGATGCTTAAAAACTGTTGGGTAAGCACCCTAAATTTACAGCTGAGGATATGAACGGCCCACAGGGTGAGCCATCTGTCTTGGTTTTGAGGTTGAGAGTGGCAGAGTCAGACTTAAATCTCAAGCCTCGAGGTCAGAAAGGCCAGAGTTTTCCCCACTGTTCCAGAGTTTTCCCCACTGTTCCAGAGTTTTCTCCACCCTGCTTGTATGACCTTACAGAAAAGAAAACCTTAGTGTCCCCTTTCTCTCACACCGGGGACTGATGTGAGTGCACTGCTCTTGTCACCTTAAGGGCAAAGCCCAGCTTCTTACCCTGTTTCTGTGTTCCCGCCTCTGCCCCCTGCTGCTGTGCTCTCTGGGCGGAGCTGAGGATAAATAGTCGAAATATCTGGTGACTCTGTGTTTGACATTCACTATGCATTCTGGGGGCTGGGTGAGTCACTTGGTAAAGAGCTTGCTGTGCAAGCATGAGGACTTGAATTTGATCCCTAGCACCCTAGGACCACACCTACATCCCAGCACCCCAGGACCACACCTGCATCCCAGCACCCCAGGACCACACCTGCATCCCAGCACCCCAGGACCACACTTGCATCCCAGCACCCTAGGACCACACCTACATCCCAGCACTGCAGGAGCACACCTGTATTCCAGCACCACAGGAGCACACCTGCATCCCAGCACCCCAGGAACACACCTGCATCCTGGCACCCCAGGAGCACACCTGCATCCCCAGCACCCTAAAATCACACCTGTATATCTGGCACCCCAGGAACACACCTGCATCCCCAGCACCCTAAAATCACACCTGTATCCCCAGCACCCCAGGAGCACACTTACAACCTCAGTACCAGGTAAGCAGAAGTTAGAGATGGGAGGGTCACCAGGGCTTGCTGGTTGGCTATTCTTGCCCTTTTAGTGAGCTCCAGGTTCAGTGAGAGTCCCAGTCTCAAAAACCAAAGTAGAAAGTGATAGAGAAAGACACCCAAAATTACACACGAATGTGGACATCTACACATGCACACAGACACATACACAGACTCAGAAACACAGACACAGACAGACAGACAGACACACACACACACCACACACACAGAGGAGACAGAGGCATTTAGACAGTCAGATAGACACACACACACAGACTACAAAGAGAGAAAGCAACTGTAAACACTTGTTGCTAGATATATGAGATTTCCATGATGAGAAGCTCAGTGGGTGGGTGGACTGAGGGCTGAAAGAATGAGGATAACAGGCAGGCAGGGATCCCTGTTCTAAGAGTTTTCCTGCATTTCTTGGATAAGATTTACATAAATTTAACCTGGATAGTTAATCACGGATGGAACATATGTAACAAGTATTAATTTACATTTACAAAGTTTCACAATAAGGTTTTATTATCCTCTATTTATAGATCATGCTCATTTCCTGGGACATAAATAGGTAATTGTGGGGCTAAATTAAATGTTGAGCCGCAAACCTTCTGTTATGACTCTGCAAGCAGAAGGCTATCCCTGTAATCAAGTTTACAAACACCCTCATACGTGCTAGGGCCAGAGAGGTGCTCTGGACTACACGTGATTCATTCTGCTTCTCCCACATTGAAGGTGGGGTGGCCAAGAACTCGGAAATTAAACCATTTGCTCAACTGAGACTGGAACTTTAGGGGCCAACCAGATATCGGCATTTCCTTCCTGCCACTTATTGTCTAGGTTTATAATTGTGCCAGATTTCTTAACTTTTCTCAGAGCTTCAGGCTTTCACCTGTACAATAATGAACACACAAAGCCCGTGTGTGATGTTCTGATCCAGTCTTCTTCCTCTTGATTTATAAACTCTTAGCGACTTCTTTAATCAACCAGTGGGAAGAATCTACTCATCAGAAAATCCTGGAGACAGTTACAATGTAATAGCCCCCATGTGTTCCCTCCCAATGCTGCTTCCTCTCATGAGTGTCCACTAATGAAATTAAAAGCAGAGATAACTGGCTTCTTGATAAATGACCACTCCCTTAGTGATCTCTGTCTCAGTTTACTTTCTATTGCTGCGATACATACCACAACCAAAAGCACCATGGGAAAAAAAGGGATTATTTCACCTTACAGTTTAGAATCTCTCATGAAAAGAAAGACAGGAACCCAAAGCAGGAATCTGGAGGCAGGAACAGATGCAGAGAACCTGGAGAACTGCTGCTTATTTCTTGTTCTTCATAGCTTGCTCAGTTTGCCTTCTTATACATCCCAGGAGCACCTGCCCAGGGATGACATCATCCACAGTGCTGTCTCCTCCCACATTACTCATCAATTAAGAGAATGCCCCACAGGTTTGCAAACAGGTCAGTCTGATGGAGACAATTCTTCTGTGGAGATATCTCTTCCCAGATTCGTCTAGGCTTGTGTGAAGCTGAGAAAAACATCTAACTATCACAGTCTCTCATCTCAAGATTTAGAGCCTATGCTCTAACCATTGCATGTTTTCAGGCCCATTGAGAGGAAGAGTCAAGAGTGAGACACAGGTTCTGTCTTCTTCCTGTTTTCCTCTCCTCTGCATTATCCCCTGCTAACTCTGAGGATTTAAACTTAGGTCCCCTACTCAAGAGACAGCTAGGACCAAGACACACCTATCCTTTTTAGATCATAGTAACCCGAAGGATAGAGTGTTCTGCATGGGAGTGGGGATTTCTTTCTTTGCATTCTCTGTTCACAGGTAGACACAGGAAACTGGTTGTGTATTTTTATCAGAACAAAAAGTTTTGAAGGCTTGAAGACTTTAAAAATTTTTTTCTTTAATCCTTGGACACTCCTGGAGAGACATATTTCCAGGAAATCATGTGGTATTTAAAAGGCTCCCAACAATAAACCATTTGTCATCCCTCAAACTTTCAGAGATTAAAAGAACAAAATGAGTTTGTGGTGCGGGATAATTGTCTGTATTCTGTCAATCATGTTTTAATAAATGCTGATTGGCCAAACAGGAAGTATAGGTGGGAAAACCAGACAGGAAGTTGAGGTGGAGCAAAGAGAACGGGAGTATTCTGGAAAGCAGGAAGCTCCCTCTGCACTCCTGCCCAGATCACCGAAGAAGCAAGATGTGATCTACCCCACAGAAAAAGGTACTGAGCCATGTGGTTAACATAGATAATAATATTGGGCTAATATAAGTTATAAGAGCTAATATGAAGCCTGAGCTAAAGGGCCAATCACTTTATCATTAATGCAGACTCTCTGTGTAATTTTCTTTGGGGCTTACCGGCTGTGGGAACTGGGCAGGAAAGAAACACCAACAAGCAGACCCTTATATTACAAGTTTGAGGTGAGTTCTCTTAAATACAGTGGAAATTATTGTTACATATTGGAAGTGGAAGATATTGAAGATATTCTCAACATGTGAGAATCTTTGATTTCTTATAGTTTTGGTTGTGAGCCTGGCCTTTAACAGCTGAGCCATCTCTCCAGGCCATGGTTTCTTAATTTCTTTTACTGATCTACTCCCAAATTGTTGGCATGGTTACCATTTTACTAATGCATGTAAAATATTTTATAGCCTTTTAAGATGCTTTTATATGCTTTCAAAGATTCCTTAGTGACAGAAGTCTACAACCCACTGAACGGATAATAAACTAATAAAGTTACAAATCAATTGTATATAATTGTATGACCACAGTTTTAGACAAGGTTATAAAGATATGTCAAAAATAAATCATCACATCCATAGTAATATTATCTCTTATTGGTATTACTTTTGATTTTTTTTGTTTTCTTTCTTATGCCTTCCTGTATTTAGCAAATTTTCTACCCTAAAGGCTATATTTGTAATTTAATAGAAATTATTATGCAAAATTAGAGAGAATATCTGGTCCTTTTCCTTCTGGTTTGATGGGATGCAGGATATTTCAGAAAATATTTTAGAAAAAGAGTGTCTTGTTCTTCCTGTGAAAGTAAAATTGGAATTACAGATGGCTTACAGCTTTAAACATAAAAGTGACTCACAAAACTTCCCAAAGAAAGCATTGGTTGGTACACTGATTGGTCTTTACGTAAAAGAGAAAAATCCACAGCTACATAGAAAAAGTGGGATAATTTGCTCAAAGAAAAAAGTTTAGTAAAATAAAAAGTATCAATGTCCAAAGTAAAACCAGTGACTATAGGAAGATGGCTTAGTGGTAAGGAACACTGGCTGCTCTTTCAGAGGACCTGGATTTGGTTCCTAGCACCCATACAGTGGTTTACGAAGGACTGTCTGTAACTCCAGTTCCAGGGGATCCAGTACCCTCTTCTGGCTTCTGCAGGTACCAGGCGTGCACATGGCACACAAACATTTATGCAGGAAAATCATTCATACACACAGAATAATACAATAGCATAAGCTTATTAACACTTTTTAAACTTTATGTGGGATGGGTGTGCCTGCAGGGCCTATGGAGAGAAGCCAGAGGATAACCTGGGGGAACTGGTTCTCTCCTTTGCCCCTGTGGATCTTGGGGATCAAACTCAGGTTGTCAGGCTTGATGAAAACTGCCTTTTATCCCCTGAATTGTATGCAGAGTCTGGGAGAAAGACATATAGGGACAGGAGCTGATTTTATTATGCCTTGTTTCCCTAGAACTGGGGCACCCGAAGATGTTGCTATGAAATGGATCCTAGTTTAAGTCTATGGGACCATAGTTTCCATATATATTACAAGAATGGACATATCTGTAGCAAAATTCCCACATTTTCTCTTTAAGCTGTGGAACGAGAGCTAACACATTAGAGGGCTGATGGTCCTATGACAGTTTTTGAAATTTCCTGTATCCCACCCACGACACCACTACCCTGAATTCTGAAAGGGATGGCTGCCACTCTGAGGACATCAGGGATGCGTGGGTGGTGATCTTCATCATGTTAACATTTGTCAGTCTGGTACTGCAGGGTTCCTATGGGTTTCAGTAGATACCAGGGGACTATTACAGCTGTACCACATCTGCCACACTGGGGCAGACTGCCACAATGTTGTGCTCACCATACACAAGCATAGAGATGACAACAATGCCTTGGTGTGAAAATAGAATTTCCCGTTTATATGGAAGAGACAACTGTACACACTTAGGACCTCGTGTTGGGCATGTTAGCTGTGTAACCTTCAATTGCAATACAGTCTAAAGGGATGAGGACCACCTGGGCATTGGACAGCACATCACACTAAGTCTATGCATGGCGGTTTGTTCCTATCAGATAAGGAAGAAGTAGAAAGTATGACGAGGGCGTGAATACGTCCTAGAATATGGGACATAAACTCTGCAAAGATTCAGGTCTGTGCTAATAGAGGAGGTCCTAGGAGTCTAATAGTGAAATAATCATAATGGTGAGGTAGTCATTCCTAAGCAAAGACAAACATTTGTGACTTCCTTCTTCCCCCATGAAGCCAGAAGTGTTCTGAAATCCAATAGGCTTCTTCATATCTTTAAGGTGGAATAGTCCACACTGGAGGATATGCTCTGACCTATTTACTAGGCAGTGTGCAAGGCTGCCAGCTCTCAATGGATCCCTAAGCAGAAGTCTCAGCAGCAAACCCAAGTCGCATCCCGAAGCGGTCCTTCATTTGGGTCATATCATGTGACAGACTGTAGTACTGCAGGTGTCCACAGTAGGCAGCTGTGATGTGTGCATGGTTTCTATCAAGCTCTGATAAGAAATCACAACATAGATGCCTAGGGTTCTGGCATATAGTCAAGTCATTTACAGCGCAGAACTAGACATCATTTTTGAAAATAGTTCCTGGCCGTCTACTGGGCCCTGGCACAGATGAGACACCTGACTATAAGATATCAAGTTACCAGGCAGCCAGAATTTTCCACAATGAACTGCGCTTTTGACAAACCTCTCAAAGCATAATGCTGGAGGGACCTTAGAGCAAGCAGTGCCTTTAAATATGTAAGTGGTATATTGATAATTGGGCATAAATAGGCATGGGCACAAGGAGGCAGAGAAAATGGACTTCTGTGCCACCCACTGCTCTTGCAATGCACCTGTTCTGTTCATCCTTATGGCCACTTCGGTAGGAGTAAGACAAGGATGACTTTGACTTCTGGGTAGTATAGTAAGTCTAACATGGAGCACAGGTCTTGGATTATCCTTGTTGGTTTTATATCCAATGACACGTGTCCTTACAAGATACAAAAGAGAAGACAGAGACACAAAGGAGAAGGCCATTTGAAGAGAGAGGCAGAAAGTGGGGAGTTGCATGCACATGCTGAGTGATGCCCAGGACCACTGGCAGCCACTACAAAGTAGAAGAGAGGAAGGCAACGACTGCCCCTCAAAGCCTCCAAAAGAGTGAATCCTGCTGATTTGTTCATTTGGAATGTTGGGATATTTAAAAATAAATGTTTAATATTTAAAAGTACTTGTTCTGTGTTAATTGGTTATGGGAACTGAAGAAACCTATGAGTCATTCTAGTGTTGTGGTGCAAGCAGAAAATGGTCCATGGTTTTATGTCACCAGAGATATGCTGAGAGACAGCAGGAGGAGGAGGGGCAGATCTTTATATGGTATAATGGATTATTTACTTTATGTGGAGGAGATATGTCCCATATTAAGAATATGAATGGAATTTAGGGTAATGGAGGGTGGTGGAACCAGCTAATCAGATTTGTTCAAATGAATTCCTATTCCCTGAAATCTTGATTGGAGGGATGATAGATAGATAGATAGATAGATAGATAGATAGATAGATAGATAGAGGATGAAGTCCTTTGTAGCAGTGTGCAGATGTAGATATGAGTAGGCATGTATCAGTTTTCACTCTAGCAAATTATAAACAAATTGTCACCAAATTAGAGGCTTAAATATTGCAGATTGTCACCTGAAAGCCAGCAATGCAAAACTGGTCCTATAATAGTACAATTTCTTATAAGAAACTAGTTTTCTTTCTGTAGGCCTCAGAATTCCAAAAAAAAAAAAAAAAAACAGGTTGCTCCCCCTTTCCAGCTTCTAGGGGTGGACTCCGTCATTGACTCCTAGCTCCTTTTCTTTATCATCAAGACAAAAAACGCTGGTGAGTCTTCCTCACACTGCATTACTCTAACGTGGATGTTTAAAGACCCCGGTGGTTATGAAGAACTCAGTGGGTTCACTGTATAGATCTGGTCTAGGAGAAGGGGTATACGGATGGGGTTAAAATTGTGTTCAATGTTACACAAATGGGAGGTGGATTTGGAGGGTTCCACCATCTAGACCTCAACTCTACTCAGATTTCTTGTTAAATCTGTGAGATTTACAATCTAGTGGTAAAATGTAGTAACAACATGAAGCTCTCAGAATCTGAAGAAGATGAACTAAAACACAAGAACGTGTTTTATTACTGGAGATGTACTCAGACGTTATGAATCGTTAATATTTTTTGAGGGCAGAGCGTATGCTGGGCAGTGTATTTAGAACAGTGTCATCTGAATTCCGCCTATAAGGTAAGATAATTATTACACCCTCTTTACTGTAGAAAAGACCGAGGTGCTGACGGTTGTGTGATATTCTCTCCGCTTCATAGCTTCCAGGTGATTGATGAAGCCAACGATTTACTGACTTGGTTTGTAAGCAGAGCCCACTTTATCTCGTGGTCAGTGTAAGACACTTTTTGTTATTCATTAGCTTAAGTGATGGGCTTACGTTCATTTTCTATGGATAGTATAACAAAGTATCATAAATTCGGTGGCTTCACAAATGAATATATTCTCACATTCTTTTCAGAGTTCAGAAGTCAGGGTTGGCAGGGTCGGTGTATTCTGAGGATTTTTCAGGAAGAATGTTCTTATTGGGCACCTCTCCTAGTGCCTGGTGCTTCACCGCCAACCTTTGGAGCCCTCCGTTTGTGGAATTGCCATCTCTATCGCTTCCTTCATCATCACATCATGTTCTCTCTGTGTGCGTGTGTGTTCTGTGTCCAGATTTCCTTTTTTAAAAAAATAATGATGCCTGTCACTCTACTGCAGTTTGACGTCATCTAATCACACCAGCATAGAGCTTGTTTCCAAATAAACTCACTTTCTAAGGTCCCAGGGGTTAGGATTTAAAGGTATGAATTTTGGGAAGACTTACTGTAACTCACAACAGGGGACATCAGAATAAAACTGCCAAGAAAATCTTCTTTTGATAACTTGCAAATGAGGAAATTCTTAGCAGATGGTGCCGATGAGAGTGCCTCCTTCATCCAACCCCACAGCAAGTCAGTGACTGCTTAGACGGTCACCTTCTGATGTTTACCAGTGCCAACAGTTCGTGTTAGTGAATTTGGTGTCTGGAGCAACAGCTGACGGGGTGTAGGAGGGTTGTGTTCACACTGTGTACTCTGGGGCATAAATTTGATTGACGTGGTTTCAGTCATTTCTCTTTATCGCTGGTTTGTCCCATCACTGAAATAAATATACTTCCTTCTTTACGTAATGTCTCATTATGTAAAGACAAAGAATGAGTTTTGAGTGTCTCGTTCTTTCTGTTTCATGAACAAAGACCAGGACCGAATGTCTGGAGCCTGTGGTCCCAGGGGAGGCGTGTTAACTTGGTAGTCAGGTTCATTGTCTGGAACTTTGCAGAAGACAATTGTGTCTGTCATCTTTCTGACACATTTTTTTTTTCTCCTGGTGCTCCGAATCATGGATCTCTGCTTCCAGATTTTTATCCCTAACCCCGAGTCCAAACAGTTCAACAATTTTTATAAATGATAACTTTTAATTTCTGGGACATCCCATGTAGAAAAGGTTAGACAAACCTCAGTTTATGACAATTTACCATTTTCATTTTGTGTAAGGGTTCTGTGATGGCTAATACTGACTGTTAACTTTGGCCAGATCTAGGCTTGTCTAGGTGATGAATTTCTGGGCATAGCTGTGAAGGAGTTTCTGGACTGGTTTAATTGAATCTGGAATGAGTTTGGCGCCATTTCACAGGCTATGTCCAGGACTGAGTAAAAGGAGAAAGTGAAGAGAGCACCCGCACTCACTTCCTCTCCTTCGACGGCAGTGTTACCAGCTGCCTCACGCTTCTGCTGCCATGCCTTCCTGGTCACATGGACTATAGCCTTGAACTCATTCTCCTGTGCATTCTGGGGATGGAACTCAGGCCACGAGGCCTGCACAGGTGACTTTACACAATGAGCATCTTGCCAACCACGCATGATGAGCCTTTAAGCCATGAGTGTATGTGGAATTCCAGGTTACAGCCCATCACAGAAGGAAAGTCAGAGAGCCTGAGGCAGCTGGTCACCCCAGAGTCAAGAGCAGAGAGAATGTACCACACTGCCTGCCCTGTTTCCTATTCCACAAATGATGAGCTAGCTGTATGTGCATGCCTAACACTAAACCCCAATAAACAATAGCTCTTGTTCAATGTTTTATTTTGGGATACATTATTTATTTATTGGAACAATAGATTTGATAAACAAGATTCCTTAACAATATTAGTCATCAAACAAATGTCAGTAGAACACTTTCAATGTGCTCACCATGGTTTCAAGCACTGAAGGATACTTGAGTGATCAAAATACACCAAATGAGATGAGTCCAGTAATTAGCACCCATAACCATATCCTTAGGCAAGTTTCCCCAGAGTTTTTAAAATGGCTTCGAATCAGGTGTACATCTGGATGAGAGGGAAACCAAGATTCTGGATTGTTGTATCCTGGACTTCTAAAGGAGGAATGCAGTATAGTGTGAGGCTGTAGCTTGAAATTACACATACTGATTCTCCCAGAACGTCATTATTATATGAAGTCATTTAAAGAGTAGGGGGCTAGGGAGTTGGTCCAGTTGGTAAAGCAGCTGCCATGCAATCTTGAGACTCTAAGTTGGAACCCCAGCACCTACAAAAAAAGCTAGACATGGTGGCACTCATCTATAATCTATAATCTATAATAGATATATATCTATGGTGGTACTGGGGAGACAAGTGGACCCCTGGAGTTCGTTGTCCAGCCAGTCTGGCCAAACCAATGAGTTTCGAGTTCAGTGAGAGTCTCTGTCTCAAAATAAATAAATAAATAAATAAATAAATAAATAAATAAGGTGGAGAATAATGGAGAAAAACACCTTCCAGTGATATAGTGGGGAGAGGGCTGGGGGAGAGAAAAGTGGAAAGGAAAAGGGGGAGAAAGAAGCAATTTTATCATAAAGATCAACCCAGCAATATTTTGAAGATATGTAACATTTTACAATAAAATAGAACACAAAAGAAGTTTCTCAGCTGTGATGAGTAAACTGGGCCAAATGCCGAGGCTATTTTGAGACGTGTTGTGTTTTATAAGGAGACCAGGGTTTAATGGGAAACCCTGGAGGGAAGTATGTGAAAGAATTGAATTTTCCAACATATAGAAATTGTTTTACACTCTGATGTCACACAAGCTGTTTCTTGCTTCTTTGGAGAGCTGAGCTGCACAGATGCCAGATTTGGGGAAGGCTATTGTGTACCTGTCTTATGGAGTAGGTCCAAGATAAGAGACTGAACACTTTCAAATCTCTGCCTGAATACACACACACACACACACACACACACACACACACACACACACACAGTCTTGCTAGGCCCTTGAACTCACTCTTCTCTGTCTCCCGAGTGCTGGGATTATAACCGTGTATCACAATGCATGCTTTGTCTGAATTTATAAATCAAGGCTGGGGACTTTTATTCAGCCCTACATCAGCTATATTTATTGCTTCTCTTTAACATAAAAAGACTTAAAATCCTCCACAGCAATGAGGAACTATGTCCAGTCAAGGCAAGGTCGTCAGAGAGAGAGAGAGAGAGAGAGAGAGAGAGAGAGAGAGAGAGAGAGAGAGCGAGCACTTAAAGACTGTGAAGGTTCTTTTGTAATTGGCCAATTCCGGCCATTGTAGTCCTTTGCTCTCAGAAAGCCAGAGTCTCATCAGCCTGGTGGAGAAACATGCTCCTGTTCTTGAATTGAGGCTAAAATGTTGGCCAGAAATGGTGACTTCAATACAACAAGCTATTTTTTTAGTGTTAGTTCAATTAGAGGCTGAGTCAGCCTTGGAGCTAGCTAGAATGTCTGCCAACCTGTCCAGATGAGCAACAGCAGTGACTCACCTTTGGAAAATGCATTCTAAATGGCAAAAGTCTTACTCCATGTTATTGCATTTTGTCCCCACAAAATCCTACGTGGCAGAGGTTGATTGATACACATCCTCTTATTTCTATTGCTTTGCTTCCCAATAGAAACATAAACTGCATTTTTTAGATAGACCTTCAGAGCAATGGTACTGCTATAGTACATCAGAGTTCTGACCATGTCCCTCAATGCCAAGGTATACGCATGAGAAAATGATGTATGCAGTTATTGAAGATTATTGCCTTATAATTTCTTCTGTGATATACTGGTTAGTTAGGAGTATGTTGTTTCGTTTTTTACATCTCATGAATCCCCAAAATTTACTTCTGAAGACTATGCCTTACTTGATTTAAATTTCTTTACATCTTTTGATACTTTTCCTTTACTGGCTAACTCAGGACCCACCTGGATTTAATTCTGTATACCCTTGAGAAGGCTGCATGCTCTGCTCTTATTGGGAGGAGTTATTGGCTTCATGGGTATGCACTAGTCTTGTTGGTTTACATAGCTCTTCAGGTCTTCTATTTCTTTGTTGGTCTTCTGTCTGTTTGTTGAACCTGTTATTGAAAGTGAGATGGTTGAATTCCTATTATGTTCAGTTGTTTGTTTTTCTCTTTGATGCTGATGATTTTTACTCTGCCTTTTGGGGTTGTGTTGTTAGGAATGGATGGGCACATATTATATCTTTTTGACAAAGGTGTCCTTGCAGCATAAAACGAATGTTGTATAGGGTTTGTATTGACTTCCAGGAGCTGAGTCCTCAAATCCTTAGAATGTCCTGAATGATGTGAGTGACAGGAATGTCACTTGTTCTACTGAATGGAGTCTGCTGTCAGACTGTCAGATAGCTTCAGACTGGGGGCTGTATTAGAAAAGTCAAGTCTTGATTAGGAA
Organism: Alexandromys fortis; assembly: GCF_014885135.2. NCBI lineage: Eukaryota > Metazoa > Chordata > Mammalia > Rodentia > Cricetidae > Alexandromys > Alexandromys fortis. Next base: position 1,148,155 of record NW_026067980.1, read on the forward strand.
CTTAGAGATTTCAGCCATCCACCTCACACCCAGGCAGGAGGGAGGGGTTGTTGACCACCAATGGCCGGTGACTTAATCAAACATACCTGTGGAATGAAACTTTCTTAAAACCTCTAAATGGTGGGACGCACCAAGGGCTAGGACAGTGCTGTATTCAGAGGGCATGGAAATTCTGTGCTTCTCCCATCTTATCTTGTTTGCCTTCTAATCAGCTGGTCTAGAATTACATCTCTTGTGGTCAACTATCATATTGAGTTCTGGGACTTTTTCTGAAAATTGTTGAAATTGAAGGGTGGGTATAATGGGGAAACACAAATTTATAGGCTGTTTATGTAGTGATATTTGATTTGTATTTTAATAAATAAAGTTTGCCTGAAAGTCAGTGAAAAGCAGTCACACTAGTCAGTCATACAGGCCAGGCAATGGTTGTGCATACCTTTAATCCTAGCAGCCACATTAGCTGGCCATAGAGGCTGGGCAGTGGTGGTGCACATCTTTAATCCCAGCCCTAGAGAGGGATATAAGATGGGAGGAGACAGCTCTCAGACTCAGTCTCATTCTGAGGATTCCTGGAGGCAGGATCGTTAGATTTCAGACTGAGGTAGAGGTAAGAGCCAGTGGCTGGCTGTTTTGCTTTTCTGACCTTCAGGTTGAACCCAAATTTCTGTCTCTGAGCTTTTATTAATAGTGCTACAAGGAAATCTGAATTACTGTTATACTTGCAGTGGCGTCTGAGATGAAGGTGAGTCTGATCTCTTAACTCATTGAGCCTGAAACTAAAACAAAATTATAAAATTTCAAAGTAAATTGATGGAACTGGAAAAATTATATAAAAGATGGTTACCAGGCATAGAAAATAAATGGTACACACTTTCCTTCATATGTGGATCCTGGCTAAGAATTTCTAATTTTGAGTGTTCAATATGGAAGTCATGAAATCAAAAGGCCATCGAGAGAGGCTACCTTAAGAAAGGGAGGACTATAGGACATCAGTAATATGAAAGTAGACATGGGAAATACTAGGGGTATGAAGGTTTAAGCAAGAAAGGGTAAGGATGATGGGGACACAGGGGTGGGAGAAAGAATTGTCCAAATAGAAAGATGTTTGAAAAAGCCCTATAGAGATATATTATCCTATATCCCAGTTAAAATATGATGATGATGATGATGACGATGATGATGATGAAGATGACAATGACAAAAAGAGCTTGAAAGGGTGATGCAAGAGTAGAAAATGGTCCCTACAATCTACGGGTTATTAAACAAAAGCTTCAGTGCCAGGTATGGGATGCCTCCTTATGAGTTGTTAGTTGGGAAGGCTACAGAGGGCCCTATCCCCAAATAAAACAAGCTTGTACTGTTCCTCTTGGTTGTTCACCAGAAACAGTTGATGAGATTCTATGGCTGAAGATACCACACACTTTGGCTTAAGGTATAAAAATGTTGAGTCAGAACTAAATTAGATGTTTCCTCTCTGTTGGACAGCTTTCATTGTACCAGGAAGTATTGTTCAAGCTGATAGGGAAGAAAAAAACATCAACAGTCTTACCCATCTGTGAACCCATACATACCCAAGTCTACTGGGTCAGTGGGGTAAACCTATTACTGTTGTTGTTTAGCTAAATTGACAGTGTTAAACTATCTTCTAAATATCTATCCTTACATTCATAGACAGATACTGCTCTCAGCTATACTCAGGGAAACCCCTCTTTCCAGTGAATGGCAGTGAAATGCAGAGACTCATGACAACTCAAGGTGCTGAGAATAACTCGCAATTAAACACCCAGTCCTGACCAAGACCACGCCCTCTAAGGCCCGAAGAACGCTGCAGAAGTAGAGTGGGGACCTCTATAAACTAGGAGGTAGGTAGTGGGGTGACAAAACCCTACCTTATGAGCAAGACACAGCCACAAAAATCACAAAATAACATCTATTGCTGCAAGTGCTGGGTCTGCACAAGAATCAGCTCTTAACAGCTAAGCATGGATGGAGGATGCGCTGAGGAGCCTCCCCCTCCTCCTGCTGGACTGGTGGCAACTGATGGATTCTGGGAGAGGAGAGGTCATTCCTCTCAGTTGTGCACTCACTGGTGAGCCTATCAAGCTCCAGGGGATATGCCTAAACCCACGGTCACAAAGACAGCCCAGATTAAACTCCGTGCTTCACAAAACAAGAAAAAGACACGGGCAACAGTTTTACATGGTTTCAGTTTATCATACTAGTGCGGCATACAAATGACTTTTTTTTTATTTTATTTTTTAATCTATTTATTTATTTATTAAACATTTCTGTCTCTTCCCCACCGCCGCCTCCCCTTTCCCTCCCCCTCCCCCA
>NW_026067980.1:1151985-1185636 GCF_014885135.2 Alexandromys fortis
TCAGCTTTTCACCAACACCGTTTAAGTGTTTCCTGGCAGGAACTCTTAATGAGCTGCAGGGTTTTGCAGCTGAAGCTGAGTCAGGAAGCCTCTCTTAGATGAGAGCGCTTGCTTGCCTCTAGCAAGCAGAGTAGACCCAAGAAATTTGTTGCTACCAAGAAAACATGCTTCATTCCATTCTTTCCCCAGCTTTCTCAGGCTTTTTGTGGATTCAGTTAGCCACACGTCTGGGCGCCATCTGTTGAAATAGGAGCGGCGGCGGGGCTGCGTCCCCAACACCCCAGCCGCTTGGCTAGCTCACGCCCGAAATAACAACACACAAACTGTATTCATTTAAAGAACTGCTTGGCCCATACTCTAGCCCTTATAGGCTAATTCTCACCCCTGGACTAGCCCATTTCTAATAATGTTTGTAAGCACGCCAAGGTGCGCTTACCGGGAAGATTCTAGCCTAAGTCCATCGTGGGTTGGAGTTGCCTGGGAGAGCTGAGCATGGCGTCTCTGCTCCAGCAGAGCTGTTGGGTCTCCAAATGACTTTGTATTCCTAGAAAGATGTCAGATTTTCAAAGCCTCCACCGAGATCTTATTTCCTAACTTTCCATTTTGAGTTTCTTCGTTAGTCTGCTGACTGGTATAATTGTTAGTCAGTGTCTGAGATTGCTGTGAGGTAAATAATTGCCTATAATTACGTTTAATCAAAGAGCCTAGGAAAAAATGCTTCCTGCCCCCACCTGAAGGGATCCATCTGAGTCATGTTAAATACAGACATCCTTTCGTGAAGAACCTTCTAGAGAAACACAAGACAGCACAAATAATGATAATCCTATGTACATGGGACTTCAAAAAAGCCGTAGCTCTATTCACCTCCCTCCTGTGACTGCCGGGTTGCTAGTTTTCAAAATTACTATGGAACCTGAAGAGAGAGAGAAGAGACTGCAGGGAGTTAAAACCCCAAGAAGCTTATTGTTCTGCCGAAGCTTTTGTTGCTGCTTCTGATTAGGTGTTTCCTGGATTGTGCAAGTCTATGGTTCATTTTCAGAGTTATGACAAAGATGGTTTGTAAGTTTTGCTGTTTTTCTCATTTTTGTCGTGGAGGAAAGAGTTCATGGATGTTCTTTACCATTTTCTCTGGTCCCACTCCCCTGTTCTTGGCTTTTAAATTATGCCTCTATAAATAGGACCACTTATTTCTCTGGTTTTTCTTTCCTACCTGTAAATATAAGGCAGATATAACATAACCTTGGGGGGGGGGCAGTCAAAATCCTCTTACATTAAGAAACAGAACTGTAGGCTCCGAAGTTGCAGAGAAACCCTGTCTCAAAAATCAAAAACAAAAACGAAAGAAAGAAAGGAAAAGAAAGCTGCTCTTCGGGTATTGTAGAGCAACAAGGTAGAAGGAACTCCTCCTCAACCGACTATCTAGACATCTATATGAGGATTAGGGCATGTGTGTCATCTCAGCTACTCTTAGTTCAGGTTTCCTGTTACACTGTTGAATCAAGTTGAAGTTGATGTGTTACTGTGACATTTTTATAGGAAAAAAAAACCTTAAACTGAGAAGTTAGCGGCCTCCTCAAGGAAGAATGACTACTATAATACAGTCATATTCACATCCAGGATTCTGATGCTATATTCCATCCTCTTGCCCTGCATCTCTGTTTCTCCGTCAGACACCAGTAAGAGCAGACTCCATAGGGAAGATGTAGACATAGGGTGGCTTATAAATAAGAATCTGGGATGAAGCAGATGAACGTTGTAAATCTAGAAATAGCTCACCCAGATGGAAGGGAAGATGGAAGAGAAGAATTATCTGGAAGAGACTCAGAGCAGAAGCATCCTTCCTTTCCCCCAAACAATTGAAATGTATTCAATGGAGACCTTGGGTAACAGACATGCCATTGTTCAATTATCCATGCCAGAAATAGTATTAGAAAGACGGAATCATAAAGAAACCTTTACAGATCAATAGTAAGAAGATTGAAACCATAACGAAAACAACTTCCATCAAAGCAAAGTCCAAAACCAGATGACTTCACTGCCATATTTTATAAAATTTTAAAGAATCAATATCGATTTTTCTTGAGTTATTCTGACAAAAACGAAGAGGAAGACATTCTTGCAATACATCTACAGAGTTGACATTACCCAGAAACTAAAATCAAACAAGAATGCAAGAATTCAATATGTCAACATCATGAATGGGAACAGATATAAAAATTTTCAGGAAAATGCCAACAAATTGAATTCAATAATTTAGTGAAAAGATTGTTCACTGGGATCAAGTGGGATTTATCTCTCAGACACATGGGTGGTTTAACTGAAGTTCTGCATATGCAGGACATTAAGTCTGACACAACACAGCAACAGAATGATACAAAATTCTTATGACCATCCAAATGCATGCAGGAGTGGAATTTAAAATCCCCATAGATAACACCACACTGAATGGAAGGAGGCTGGGAAATGTCCTTCTATTAGGAACAAGGGAAGGGCGCTTTTTTTTTTTTAATGACTTTTCTTCAGTATTGTTCTACAAGTCCTAGCCAGGCCATTCAGAAATAAAAAGCACCCAAACTAGAAAAGAGGAGGTTACAACTTATATATCAGCAATCTCAAAGACTCAACAGAAACATTACAGAATTAATAAAGCCATTAAAGCTTCAATATATAAAATCAGCATAAAAATCAGTAGGGCTGCTGGCAGTAATTTATCCGAAAGAGGAACCAAGAAAGCAATCTCATTTACAACAGTCACAAAAATACTTAGGAATAAATCTAACCAGTGAGGTAAGAGTTCTTATGAAAATGTAAGACATGAGTGAAAGAAAAAACTGAAGAAGAAACAAATAAAAAGACATCCTCTGTTTACGAAGTGGAAGATTCAATATTCATAGAAGGTTCTTGCTACCCAAAACAATCTACAGATTTAATGAAATCTGGGGATGTAGCTGAGTGGTGGGTTAGTGGCTTAGCAGATTCACTCCAATCCACAGCAAAATGCCAATAACATTTTCACAGGACTATAAAAAAATATCATAAAATTTGCATGTAGCCACAAAAACACCCAAACAGCCAAAGCCATCTAGAGCAAAACCAGAAAAGATGTAGCGATCAAGTTAGCATGGTGCTGGCAGATAGGCAAATATGCTTCCATAAATCACAGCAGAGGGTCCACAGATGAACCGTGCAACTTCAGCCAACTGATTTGGACACAAGCGTAAGGACCTACGACAAAGAAAGGACCGTCTTCACAAGAAAGAGCCCTGTGAATACTGGCTGTCCACACACGTAAAGAATGCAATTAAAGATACATCTTTTGACAGTTACAAACATCAGCTTCAAACAGTTTAAATATTTGCATCTATTATTTCAAACTGCAAAACTATTAGAGGAAAATACATAAAGGAAATAGCTCAGGGCATTAGAATGGGTGAGAATTTTTTTGGGGAGCAAGACACAAAAGGCCGGGAAATGAAACACAAACAAGGATTATACCCAAGTAAAACTCAAATGTTTGTACACTGTGAAGGAAAAAGCCAACTGATTGAACAGACAACCTACATGGTGGGAGAAAGTATTGGCAAACTGCACATCTGCTGACGGCATAATCCCCAGGAAATGGAAAGAGCTTTAAAAAACTTCAATAGCATCAAAGGAAAAAAAGAGGAATAGCTTGATTTTTAAAACTGGCTAATTGACTTAAAAGAGACATTTCTCAAACAAGACAAAGAGAAGATGGTGTATGTACCTCACCACCAGAAGAGAAATCTGCATTTCATGTTCACTGACAAACAATTCCCATGAATTAAAAAAATAGAAACAACCAATATGACTATCAGCAAAGACATTATGGTACACACACACACACACACACACACACACACACACACCACTATTTGGTCACAAAACAACAAAATGCTGCCATTGGTGTCAACATGGATGTAAGCAGAGATCCTTAGGTCAGTGAATGAAACTGGGTACAGGAGGATAAGCATCACTTAATTGTGATAATATTTGGATTAGAAAATGTTGATCTCAGAGGAGCTGAGAGGCTGCATGGGGGAGATAAAGGATTAAAGGGAAGGGGGAGAGACTGACCAGTGGGAACCAAGTTACAGTTACATGGGAGTAAGTGGACCCTGTGTATTGTTGCACAGAAATATACTATGTACTTCAAAAAGCTGTAAGAAAAGATAGCAAATCAATAAATGTCAGAGGAAGTAGAATTAATCATTTTAATGCACATATCTTGGAGCTGGACTGGTGGTTCAATAGTTAAGAGCAAGTACTGCTTTTTCAGAGGACCCGAGTTTAGTTTCCAGTATCCAATGCAGGCAGCTCACAGTTGCCTATAACTCCAGTTCCAGGGGATATTGTGTACTCTTCTGGTGTTGGTGGGTATCTACATTTGTGTACTCATACTCACACACAGACACACATATGTGTATACATGATTAAAAACAAAACCTACAGTTGATAAACACTTTCAGCAAAGAAGCAGGATACAAAGTTACACATACAAGAGACACACACACACACACAAACCCAAAACAAAACAAACAAAAAAGCAGTAGCCCTCCTATATAAAAAAATGAAAAATGGACTGAGAAAGAAACCAGAGAAGCAGCACCTTTCACAATAGTTTCAAATAACATATAATGTCTTAGGGTAACTCTAACCACGCAAGTGAAAGACTCATATGATAAAAAGCTTTAAGACACTGAAGAAAGAAACCGAAGATGCTATCAGAAGATGAAAAGCTCTCCCGTGCCATTGGTAGCACTGATACAGCAAAAGTGACCATCCTACTAAAAGCAATCTACAGATTCAATGCAATGTCTATCAAAATTCCAACACATTTCTTCACAGATCTTGAAAGGACAGTTTTCAGCTTCATATGTAAACACAAAGAAACACAGAATAGCTAAAGATCCCTGCACAATAAAAGAACTGCTAGAGGTCTCACCATTCCTGAGTTCAAGTTGTATTTCAAAACTATAACAAAAACAGCATGGCATTGGCTTACAAACAGGTTCATCGATCAATAGAATCAAACTGAAAACCCAGACATAAATTCACACAGCTTTGATCACCTGATTTTTGATAAAGAACCTAGAAACACAAACTGGATAAAAGACAGCATCTTCAGTAAATGGTGCTGGCCAAACAGTTCAGCTGTATGTAGAATAATGTAATAAATCCATACTCATCACCTGCACAAAACTCAAGTTCACATGGATCAAAGACCCATCACAAAACCAGATACACTGAACCTGATAGGAGAGATAGTGGGGGATAGCTCTGAACTCACTGGGACATGAAAAGATTTTCTGAACAGAACACCAATCATGGAGGCACTAAGATTAACAGTCAATAAACAGGACCTTATGAAGCTGAAAAGCTGCTGCATGGTAAAGAAGACCTGTCATTGAACAAAGCAGCTGCCTACAGAATGGGAAAAGATTTTTTTTTACCAACTATACATTGAATAGAGAGCTGATAACCAAAATACATAAAGAGCTCCAAAACTAGATATGAAAAAAAACAACACAAGTCTAAAAAATAGGTTACAGACCTAAACAGAGAATTCTCAAAAAAAGGAATCTCAAATGGCTGAACAATACTTAAAGAAATGTTTAGCATCTTTAGCCGTCAGGGAAATGCAAATCAAAACTACTTTTGGGAATTCATTTTATACCCTTCAAAATGACAAATGACAGCTCATGCTGGGAAGGATGCTGCTGGTGGGAGTGCAAATTCATACAACCACGGTGGAAATCAGTCTGGTGGTTCCTCAGGAAGATGTAAATTGATCTTAAGATCCAGTTACACCACTCTTGGCCATATACCCAGAGGATACTTCCTCCTATCACAGAGACACTTGCTTAGCCATGTTCATTGCTTCTTCATTCATAATACCCAGAAATTGGGAACAACCTAAATGTCCCTCAACAGATGAATGAATAAAGAAAGCGTGGTACGCTAACACAACATACTATTAGTCAGCTGTTAAAAAATTGAAATTGGCAGGTAGATGGATGGAACTAGAAAAAAATCATCCTGAGTGAGGTAGCCTAGACCCAGAAAGACAAATATGATATATATTTGCTTATATGAACTCACAGAGACTGAGGTAGCATGCGTAGGGCTGGGTCTGCATCACATAGGGTCAATATCACATCAGTTTCCTGTGCCTTTTCTTGGTCTCTTTTTCTTCTGTTTTGTCCTATTCCAATGTACTAGTTTCTTATATTATCATATTACATTTTATTACTATCCCTTAGAAACCTATTTGTTTTCTAACAAGAGACAGAAAAAGAGTTGAATTCAGATGGGAGGGATGCGAGGAACTAGTAGGAGTGGGTGGAGGGGAAACTGCAATCCGGATATGTGAGGGAAAAAAAAAAACATTTTCAGTAAAAGTTAAATAAAAAGAAAACTAAAAGTGATCCAAATTAAATTTTAAGCATGAATACCTTGAGACATCGCATGATAATCTATAATATGTTTATTTTATGTATCAATTAAAATGTATTTAATTAGAAGAAAGTCTAGTAGTAGGAGAGTGTGGAGGTGGAGGGGAGACTTCCAGAGTGTGGCGCAGCTGTCACTGGTGAGGTGGCCAAAAGGAAATGAAAGAAAAGTGTAAGGAGAATGCATGCAGCAGGAGGAGAAATGACCCCCTATGAAAGGAGCCACGCAGAATAAGCAGGAAGGAAGGGGGCGACTTTAGACTTTATTTCCCTTGGCTGCTATTAGTTTTAGCCACTGTGACTTGGGACCCACAGCTTCTATCTCTTCAGTTGTCAATAATGTCCCTATGGATTACCTGTTTATCTCACAACTCGTGGGATTTTATAGGAGAACGTCTGACGACAAGATGAAATTTCCCCAAGGTCTGCTCTTTTAAGACACTAGGACTTGTAAGTAGTTTAACACTGCCTTGTCTTTTGAGGCCTCTGTTGATGGGGGCATATGAGACACTGTAGGGAGAGAAAATGCATACCTTCCTGTTTTCTCTGCTGTAAAGCAAAGCATAGTTCTAGCAGCGAGCTCACTTCTGTGTGCTGCTGTATGTGGGACAGAAAGCATCATCTGCCGAACATTCTCTAGAGACCACCATGTGAGAAGCAGGCGTTAGCTCCCTCAGACCACAAGTTTCAAATGAGTAATGACCAGACAACTCTTGGCTTGAAGTCTAGAAAGATCCAGAAGAACTCTTTCTCTGTTTCCTTTCCAAGTTCTGGATATTTGAAAAAAAAAAAAAAGATAAAAGAGCAAGTCAGGCGAAGTTCAAGTAGTGCGGACATCGTTGACACGTCATGATACAGGATGATACGTTTTGTGTCTGTGAACAAACAAACGTCTTGATAGCGCGTTCTTTATTGTAGGCAAATCGGCTCACTCAGTCATCTCTCTCACCCTGGGTGGGAGAATGTACACAAGGGGCAACAGAGCAGAATCATGACCCCTTCTCCTCAGCAAGGGAGGCAGAAGCCATATGGGCATGCAAATCCACGGTCAAAAGTGAGCGAGCAAGTGGAAGGGAGGCAAGAGGCTTCCCACCCGCCCCCAGGGATGCAGGGAAACATAAGGAATATGAAAGATAAATCCTTCCCACCACCCACTCTCTAACAGATGACATTTACCCAAGCTACCACGCTAATTAAAGCAGCGCTGGGATTAGAATAGAGGACTTTGGTATGATTCCCATTCTATAGCCCCGTTCTTGTCAATAAGCAGCTAGTTTTGAAAGCATCGCATTGTCTTCATTACAGATGACAGGCAGCCAGGAGGCCAGAACAGATGTGGCTCTGAAATCCTCACAACAACGCTGTACAGTTGATATCATTATCAATCATCTGTAGATAAAGACACGCGAGTCTGGAGGGGTAAAATAGCTGGCGGTGATCACGGAAGCCGGGTGTGGAGAATTTAGGATATGAGCTCAGATTTCTTTTACGTTCAAAAGTCATGCCTCTTCCTACAGCATCACGAATCCTCATGTTGGAAGGCAGTTGGGTGGCATCAGCTGTGCAGCGGTGCTTGGGAGGAGGTGTCCCTGTTAAAAGCAAGTCACAGAAATGATTGCGATGACTATTTTGATAGACAGAAGGCCAGAGGAAGAGAATTCCTGAGAAATGCAATAAGCTAAGACATGCAGAGTTAGAAATCAGTACATCATAGCTGGGGTTGTTAGTTAAGTGAATTCTTCTGAAGCGCAGGTTTCCCTGACATGCGCTAGAAGAACAGCAGCTTAGTCAGTTTTCTGGATTAAGAATGAACCCTGACTTGGGTCAGTAGGAATATGGGTCAGGATGGGAGATGTCTCTGATTTTAATGATAGCCCCCCCCCAAGGTAAAGCAGGGGAGAGAGGGGATGGGGACTGAGTCAAGGGGATGGTAATGGGAAGACTTGACTCCAGAGGAAAGGCCACACGGTGCAAGAGGAACAGGAAGGTTCCTTGCTGTTGCTCACGAAGTCCAGTGAGAGAGTGCGGTGGCCCTGTGTGATTGGGGGTATCACCAAGGTGTGGTGGGAATGAAAGCTGTTTCTTCAGTCTCACTGGGGAGCACACTTCAGCCAGTATTTCTTCCCCTGGTGTTACCAGTGGGTCCAGCCTCAACCTGGATCAGATTTATTAACTCAAAGCGAAGAAATCATGTACAGACACTACATATTACCATTCGAATCAAAGTACTGCCACAAACAGAGAATTTCGGAGAATTCTTAGTGGAAAAATCTTGGAAACAAAGAGAGAATTAGTCATCCTTCAAGGTTTTTCTGATTGTAGAACCCCATGTTTCATTTTTCATTTTTCTGACTTACTTCCTGTGAAGACCCAGAGTCATCCATGGTCTCTTCCTGGGGGTTTTTGTGAGCAGTGAACAACAGTCCGCCACTGCTACTGAGCTTGTTACTACACTATTTTAAAGCAATAAGGAAAGTAGAATTCTGAAATATTTTCTTCTTCTCCGAGCACCTCCAATTATCTCATAATTCTTCCTTATTTGGGTAGCTACATTCTAAACACTAACAAATGGCACACGGGAAGAAGGGAAAGACCTAGCGTTTCAGAATCCTAGGCTTTGAGAAGTAACAGAATATGCGACGTGAGTCAGACATGTTTCTCATGCCTGACATGATTTAAGACGTATCCCAACAGGGAGAAGGTGCTGCAATAAGACAGAGGAGGCAAAGCCTCAGAGGAAGCTAAGGATGAGTAGGTGGAACATCCATTTGCAGAGGGGACACAGGGTCCTCCATGTTGGGGGAGACAGGGGAGATGGGTGTTCATGAGGGGGTCAACTCTGTGGCATGTCTACTGTCGTGGGCCTGAGAAGCTCTGAGGATCTCCATTGCTCATCATGATATGGGGGTGAAAAATGAAGTCAACACGAAGTGGGGGGGCATTGGTCCAGGTCTGTGGGTTGTTCTGCTTATGTGGTTTCCACAGATTGAGTGACAGGGACCCTCAGAAGACCCTGGCACATTCAGAGAGGACACCAGCTGCAAGAAATCCTGAATCAACAGCACTGGGGAGTTAGCAAGGACTTAATGGACCCAATAGTTAGTCCCAAAGGCAGCAGGTGTGAGCCTTCCCAGAGCTCAGGCTGGGCACTTCTCTCCCCTTTGCCTCCCCTGGTCTGTTTCAGACCCATAGCTAAGCTCTAGGCAATCTTTCCTCAGAAACTGGACAGGAAGTGGTTGAATGTAGGTCACCAAACTGGTAAAGTTCCTCCCTCTCACATATATATATATATATATATGAGATATATATGGATATATATATAGGGATATATATATATGTAGATTTTAAATTAAATTACAGAAAAGTTCATTGCATTTCAGCACTTCACCTTTCAGCTTAGGATTTCCTCAAAGACCCTGGGAGATTTCTCCTCTTTCTTTTTACAGATGAGAAACTGAGGCCATGAAATAAATGAAATGGCGTTCTCAAAGGCACACCACTGGAAATGGGGGTGGGAGACCCGTCATCGAAGTGACTGCAAAGACTCTTGTTATTTCTATGGACCGTGGCTATTTTTTTTTTAAAAGACATGCTCACCCAAGAAACATGGCCTAGACAGATAATGAGAGCAACCGAGTACAGGCGCCAAACAAAAATAGTTATGGGGCCACTTGACAAATTCTCTTTGAAATAACTATGATTCACTCGGAGGAAGGAAGGAATATGTTTAAAAAAAGACTCAAATGCATCTTGTATAAGAGGCAGTTACATTTTGGTCCCTGTGGGTCAAATCTCCTTTACGGCTCTTTGGTGTATGTATGACTATGTTTAAAGAAAAGGTGTTTAGCCTTAAAATTGATAGATAAGCCCAGGGCATGCTCTATCAGCTCGGTAAACAGAATCTCAGAGTTGACTCCCAGTAGCAGATTTCTCGGTATCTGTGATGAACAGGACACGATCTAGGTGGGTCAGACACAAGGGTCTCTCGTCCTGGCGCAGCCGAGGACAGTGATAAAATGACTGTCAAAGCCAATAGTTATTTTAAGTTTGCGTAATCGAGGTGGTTGGATGGCTGTTGGATGGGCGTGGAGGTGGCTGTTATTTTTAGTTTGTACAGAATGCTAAGGGGATAAAGTCTATTTTCATTTTGAAACATATTGGTAAAGGGTCTGAGGTTGCAGCGGGTAAGCGAGCCAATGTCCTTCAACAGTGAATGAGCGCGAAAAAGAGAGGTAGCCCTTATAATTCAGATACGGCTGCCATTAGGCACCTTTTCTAGGTTGGCAGTTGTGAATACACAAAACAGTGAAAGCCTAAGACAACACGATGGAACTTTTCTGTGGTTTGTGGCCCAAAGAGACAGACATTTTGCCTGAGACATTCACTGATTGCTAGGATTAACATTAGGGGTTTAAACAAGGTTCTATTTGGTTCTTATTCTTGCTTTTTTTTAATCTCCATCCTTGACTTAAAATTCCTACTCTTTCCGTTCCAGAACACACAAGCATCCATCACGCCTGTGAGCAGTGCCTTCCACGCGGTTGACCTTCTGGGTCTATGAGGGAGACTTCTGCACCTTAAATTTCTGTGAAAAGTCTCTCACTCACAATGTGACATTGCTTGTTATTTGTGCTGTTATTTGTGGGGGACCCACATTACACAGTCCTTCTGCTATTTGTGGGGAACCCGCATCACATAGCTCTTCTGTTATTTGTGGGGGACCCACATCACATAGCTCTTCTGTTATTTGTGGGGGACCCACATCACATAGCTCTTCTGTTATTTGTGGGTGACCCACATTACACAGCCCCTCTATTATTTGTGGGGGACCCACACTACATGGCCTTTCTGTTATTTGTGGGGGACACACACTACATGGCCCTTCTGTTATTTTTGAGGAACCCACATTACATAGTCCTTTCACTGACTCATTAAAAACTCACTCTACTCAATATATCTGGCCTCCAGATTTACATTAAGCTATTCCCAGTGAACTGTGCTTCAATTAAGTGTTCTGGTCTCAGAACTCCTCGCTGCTGGCCCCTGCTCTATGATGCGTTTGCTTACCCAGAGTGCATTTACATTGCGCTATAGCTGTCACTCAAACAGGAAATTCATATGAATGATATGCTCTAGATTTTTGCAGCACAGCAGGCCTGCATCATATTCCCTTTCCTGTCTAATCTTGCACAGTCGCATAACAAACCTAGTTTGCCAATTAAGCCTGAGCTCCTTGTACTTTCTGGTGTCAAATCCCCAATCTCTCAATTTTCTTATATGGATGAATCAGTTGTTTTCTGAAAACAGGGCTGGTAGTTTATAATCCAGTGTTTTCGGCTTGTGTAGATTTAAGGTAACTATCTACTGAATTAGTCCCTGCTTAAATGAGCCCATAGATTGTCTTTGGAAAGCAACATTTCCAATGTAAATGGCCATAAAAGAGTGTTTTCATGACTCACTTGCTTATTGAAAATTCAGTACCCAAAAGCCTTCATCAGTTGCCCAATTTAATCAGCCTGTGTCTGCATGCTCTGTGCAGATTTTCAAAATCAAGCCCTATATAAGGATTGGTAATTTGTCTACCCAATATAACACAAGTCAGTCAATTCCTTTGGCCTTCCTTTGAAGCCATTCCCTCTCATCTCTGATTTGCATGTCTCATTTGCTATTTATAAGTCTATGGATCTTACATTGCTTTCATCTATTTTACCCACTGAGGACAGAAATAGGGTAATTCCGTATCTGGCTGTCTAGCAAAGTCTGTTGAACACTAAATACTTATTATTGGCTTTGTTTCTTTTGTTCTCCTCTGTCTCTAGAAACCCAGGAAAATCCATGACATGGGTAATTGCTGAGGGGATAAATTGGTGATTGTTCATATTAAAACTTTACTAAAGAAATTCAAGTAAATGAATAAGGAAGTAATGTGAAAGACCAGGGGAAGGGTTGATACTTCCGTATTTGCCTGAATTAGAATCCCTGAGCTACACTGAATTTGATGAATTATTTAGCAATCACAGCATTAATAATTCATATTCGGTCCAAGATGAGCACTCAGTGCCCTTTCTGCATATCTTGCATCATGGAAACCCATTTGGCTAAAGGCTCCTAAGTCACAAAGGAAGGGACTATGCGAACTTTGTGTAAGTGTCTCCACTCCACCCATCCACATGCAAGTGTTTTTAGGGAGCGCGGGCACAAAGCAGCAAAGCGAAGCCAGCTGTTAGGAGTGACATTTTCAAGATGCATGGTAGCTTCAAATTTATACGAGATCTTTTGCATCATCTGTGAGCCCCCTGCTTTAAAATCAGAAGACAAAGGTTCTGGGCTGGGCATGGTGGCACATACCTGGCTCCCAGAACAGGGGAAGGTAAGGAGAGCATGTCTCAGCTTGAAGGCCAATATGAGCTACATACTGAAACCCTGTCTCTGAAGCCAAACAGAAACAACAACAAGGCAACAGGCCGAGCTTCATGTGGAATTTGTTATTACAGTACTTCCTTGCTCAATTTAAGCACCTGTGGTTTGAGTGCAAACTGTCCCCTGTTAGTCTCATGTGTCTGGCCTCTGGGTCCCCATTGACTGGTGCTATTTTGAAAGACTGTGGGACATTTAGGAAAAAGTTAGTCACTAAAGGTAAGCCTTAAAGTCCTATGGATCCACCCCACTTCCTGTTTGCTCTCTGATTCCAGACTGCAGGTACACATGATTGACACCTCATGCTCCTGTCGGGCTAGCAATAACTGTGGAGGAAGGTGTTCTGGGCTTCCAGAAGATTGTAACATGTAAGGGGAGACGGTCCTATGGGATTTTTTTGTTTTCTACATTGGAGCTGCTGTCTGCTGAAACAATTGTCTGAGCAAAGTCTACTGGGAAGAGATAGGAAGCTTGGTGATAGCAAAACATTGTCTGGTAGAACTTTGAGTCCTGTCAGAGTTAACTGGTGCCTGGAAAAGACATGGGTCTCTGTAAGTCTTAATCAACAAGTAAGGTACACACGACTTCTTATCCCAGAGTTTAAGAAGGATCTTATCAACATCGGTTCCCTTAGACTCAAAGCCCAAACACATATCCAGACCCAAATTCAATGCAATTCTTATTTCAACCAGTGTCCTCAACTTAATCGGTAAAGGATGTACTAGCTACAAGCAGTAGGTAGCATCTAGAGGCCATATATACACACACACATTACTTCTGTGCCTCATTCTCTTCCCTGGAGGTGTGAGCCGCCACTCTGACTTGCCCATGGGCAGTTGCAATTCTTTCTCTGGACCTCTGAGTCTTAGCTTCCCCAAATTAGGACTTAAAATCCCTGATTCCTCAAGTCA
Source organism: Alexandromys fortis (assembly GCF_014885135.2). Classification (NCBI taxonomy): domain Eukaryota; kingdom Metazoa; phylum Chordata; class Mammalia; order Rodentia; family Cricetidae; genus Alexandromys; species Alexandromys fortis. Next base: position 1,165,787 of record NW_026067980.1, read on the forward strand.
CCATTCAGCATCCCGAGTTATGATTCTAACTTACAAAAATGCTTTCATAAATATCTCATTCTGTAGTCGTTGAAACCAATCCTCCTGCTGCCCAGTTCTTTCCCCTCACTGTGCCACCTTCTGGCACAAATTTCCCTGCTATAAATTAGACATAGCTTCTTCTATCAATATTGCAGTATTTTTTATTAGCCTGGGTTTACTCTGTAGGATACTACTGTTCAAAATTAATTTTTATTTTATGTGCACTGGTGTTTTGCCTGCATGCATATCTGTGTGATGGTGTTGGTTCCCCTGCAACTGGAGTTACAGACCCTTGTGAACCGTTGTGTGGGTGCTGGGAATTGAACTCAGGGCCTCTGTAAGAACAGTCAGTGCTCTTAATCACTGAGCCATTTCTTCAGCCCTGTAGGATATTTCTATCTCAAGCACACTCATGGGCTGGAGCCGCAGAAGAGGCCCTGAACATGCAGAAGTGTACAAACTTGGTCTCTGTAGTGGAATCTGGTTCTCTGTCCCTTAAAGACGGATATAAGCCAGTGGGATAAGGCCAAAGTCTCTGGAAACATGTGGGCTTTGTTCTAGCTTTTATTAAGCTATATGCCTCCCAGGAAAAGCAAGGATTTTTTTTTTTTTTGCTCCTATTACTAAAAAGGAAATAAAAGAAGACTGGGCCCATACAATAACAAATAAATGACAGACGGGAGACGGCTAACCTTTTGAATCTGACATCCCATATCCAGTGTGAATTCTTAAACAGACCGATGACCCCTGACAAAGCACCAGGGCAAAGCAACCAGTGCCAAGCCAGCAAGGGAGACCAGAAGTCACTGCGTAGCATCCTATAACTAACTAGGAAGCAAGGAGCTGTGGTTTGCCATGGGATTTCTTTGGGTAAATGAACACCCACGCCCAGGTGGCATTGCTGGCTATGGAGTCCACCTGGTCCTTTGCTCACCACAGCCTGTCATTGCTGTCCTTTGATGAGTATAATGGAAAGAGTGTGACCTTTGAGTCAGACACCCTGAAGTCTGTGATCGTTCATGAGATGGGAACTGATAATAATAATAGGACTTCTTGGCTCACAGGTATAGTCAAAGTCTTTGTAGTAAAACCCATGCGAAAGTCAAAGCCCGGCAAACTCACGCTGAGAGCAATTTATCTTAACTCAAGGCCTGCTCTGCAGACAGCTTTGACAGTGGGAGGCCTTGGGAATATACGACTAGAGCTTGGTGTTAGATTAGCAGAAAGCACAGAGAAGATCACAAAGAATCACAGTGGTTTGATGTTAATTTCAGCGCATATCAAGGAAAGGAGTCTGTTTTGCTCTTACCCGAGGTACTGAGGACAAGGACGAGGGCCTTGCACATGCCAGGCAGGTACTGTAGCACTGAGGTACCCCTGGCTTAGTTTTAAATTTAATTTTTTTCTTACCTTTTTTTTTTTTGAGACAGGGTTTCTCTGTAGCTTTGGAGCCTGTTTTGGAACTAGCTCTTGTAGACAAGGCTGGCCTCGAACTCACAGAGATCCACCTGCCTCTGCCTCCCAAGTGCTGGGATTAAAGGCGTGCGCCACCATCATCCAGCTCCATCACGACCCAGTGAATTTTTAGTTTTTAAATTTAAGTGTGTCTTGCTCATATTCTTTCCCTTCTCCAAATTCTCCAAGTCCTTTCCCCACAAGTTCTTTCTCAACAAACAAAAAATGCAGTAAAACAACCCCCTAAACAAGAAAACAAAATAAAAAACCATATCTAAAATTAAAAGAAAAAACCCTGCCAAACACTAACCAAATCAAAAGCACACACACACACAAACATAAACTGTGGAGTTCAATTATGAGGCTTGTCCTGGAGTGTTTGACCTACTCACTGGAGAAAACTAATTTCCCCTCTCCCCAAGCCTGTTTTTATTATTTTATTTTTTTGAGACAAAATTTTTTCCTTATAGCTCAAGCTGGCCTCCTTCCTTCCACCTTTCCCTCAGCTGCCTAGTGCTGGGATCATGTGTGCCTGTGGATCATGTGCCGTCCTACCCCGTGGGCAAAGCTCTGTTCATTTGAGACCAAGGATTCACCTTGAACTCGTTAGCAAGGATGAGGTGGATAAACTGGTGGGAAATGACCGGACAGAGAAGGCTCATGGTCTTAGGATGGTAGATATAAAGACTGAGGAAGACAATGGACAGCTTGCAGCCTTTAGCGATCCTGATAGACACCTAGCACCTGAGGTTGCCTTCAAGTTAAAGTGTCATAAGTGATGTAAGGCACAACACAGGCCCCAGAATCTAAGCGCCTACAGAAACGCACCCAGGCATCTACGTGGCTTGAATCTGAGAGGATTGGGGAGACACGGCAAGAAGGTAGCACTTTAGGTCATCCTGAAAGTAGGGCCATTCATATTCTGGGCTATAAACTTACTAGGAAAGAGCAAATAAACCCTATGTGTTTTGGTGAGGTTTTGTTTTAATGCTTGTATGAGGTCAAAGTGTGCATTTCTTTCTGTGACTCGTTGTCAGAAGTGTTTGAGAGTCTTCAAGGATATGCATAATTTGGACATAGTGTTCAATTCCTTCCCCCCTCATTTTTGCATTGGACTGTTTTGTGTTTTGATTTATTCTTACTCTCCCCCCCCCCCACTTCCCCACTCCAGTTGAGGCGCACAAGTGGATTTAGGTGCTACTTCCTTCCATAAGATTTTCTTGCCCCCTCCGTCTTCATTCCTAACCACACCCCCGTCCCCAGCATCCTCTGTTTATCCACATCACAGCACTCAATGTACCGCACAGAGTTTGCTTTTGCTTGTTTGTCACGACACTGGGCTTCCCTGAGCTCTGGTATATAATCTTTGTACTTATCTCTGTCCTTACCAGGGCCCTGTGCTTATTATGTGTACCAGTACTACCTTGAAATTATTATTGGTTTTATTTTTTCAAAAAGCCTAAACTTGCATTTTGTACTGTACCTACCAATTCTACAGCTATTCTTCTTCAATTTTCATCTGTGTAACTAGAACCACACGTGGTCAACAAAGTCACCCGTAAATGAATGAACAAATCATGAACAGATGAGGATACTAAGCCCCGCTATTTGCTGCAAGCTGACCTTGGAGCTGGACTGAAATGCTGATGTCCATCATTTGCCATCTAATTGTCTGCGAAGTGAAGAGTCAGAGGGCCTGGGGCAAAGAATGGCTGGGATGATGGGGAGCTGGGAAAGCAGAGTGCACAGAGAAAGGATAGGGCGTGGGTTAGTTCTGTGTAACCGCGAGCATCAAGGGAATTGCTGGCTGGAGGTTGACAGCTGAGGACGGAGAGAGGAAGAGCTGAGAAGTTGAGCTCTGTCCCACGCCTCATGGGAGGCCAAAGACCATCTGTGAGAAATGACTCTGGGTGTGAAGGAAAAGCCTGTGAGAGGCCTGATGTCTGCTCAGGTCTGGAAGTGTATACAGAGGATCTGCCAGTTGAGAATGGGAATTTGGAGGAACCTGGGACGTCAGAGTTAGACGAAATTTCATGTGTTTGCCCACACCTGCGTCAAAATCAAGTGTCTCAAATGAAATTCATTTTGAGTACCAAATACTTTAAATATCTTTAATGCACCAAGAAACACAATTAACCCAAGAGATTTTCTTTCAAGCAGCCATATCTGATCTACCCACTGGCGAAGGCAATACTCAGAGTGCGGCAGGTTTATTCATGACAGGGAAATCGCTGAAAACGGCTGAAATTAGAGTTTTTATAAAATGTGAATATTCAGTTTCATGAAGGAGAGAAAAAGCAAAGATCTCCAGAATAGGTATATGGAAAATGGACATACTTTCGGGTAGGGAGAGTGTGTGTCTCCAGCAGAGACAGGACAGCACACTGGACACGGGATTCACCCTTAGTGCAAAGCAAACCACACAGACATACTAAAGGAACTCCTTGTAGAAATAAGTGAACGTGGGCTTTTCCAGTCTTACCCATGCCGAACTCCCTTTCCAAGGGACAAAACAGAGACCCGGAGCAGCTTGTACTTCTTTTAGATTCACATAACCAGTTTGTGGCTGGGTCTGAACCAGGGCTCCCACAGTGCGGTCTGCATTGAATTCTGGATTGCCGCCATTGGCCAGCTCTTGTGATGCCAGGTACAGTTCTTGCCGTGTGTAATGCTGATCATGAACTCAAATGCTGGATTGGAAACAATACAGTTCTCAACCTTCCCACCTATATGTGGTGTGCACGTTCCTCCCCCCACACTTCTTTTCTTTGCTTTCCTGAAATCTAAAATAGAAGGAACTCAGTTTGGATATCCAGACGGTGCCTAGCTGACAATTTATAACTCTCCTTATCTAAACATGCTGTATATCAAATATCTAAATAGAAACTGGAGTCATTTTTCTTTTCTTACTGCCACTGGATAAGTAAATAGAAGGAAAAAATAGTGAAAAAAATAGAAGAGAGGAAAGAAAACACCATTTGCTTAAAGTAAACTAACCTTTATTATGGCTCCGAGAGAGAAGGGCACAGCCTTCTTAGGCAGTTGCCCTGGTGATGAATCATACTCAGGAGATTAGCACTTAGTAGAGAGGATTGGTGCAAGGTGCAGGGATCCTTTCTGTGGGAGGCAGATCGCATTTCTAGCCTTGGTCGACTGCATGCAGTTCCTCTAGCAAACGTTATGCAGAACATTCAAACTAAGAATAATTTTTGAATATTTAAAATGTGCCAAGGCTTATACCACGATTAGGGGATATCCGTAGAGAGGCACATTTCTTGTCTCTAGGCATTAACACTGTAACTAGGGAAAGACAGGAGCCCTAAACAGCCTTTTACAACATGGTGCATATGCTGTGACGAACCTGGGCTCTAAGCAGTACTAGAATATAGAGGGAGGGCACATTCCCAGCACTGGAGATCTAAGAAGGTGTCTTGGAGGAAGCGATGACTGTGACATGGGGATGTAGGACAGAGAAGAGTTAGGATGATCCAGGCAGAGGAACAGCACTCACAGAAGTATGGAAGCATGAAGGCCCTACTCTTGCTGTGTAGCCGGGAAATCTCACAAGTTCCTTTGCATTTGCTCCTGTGATGCTGCAGTTTATTTGTGTGGCTGTGATAGAATGTTACCCTGTGTAAATTATAAAGAGATAAAGGTGACTTTAGCTAGCGGACTGAAGGTAGGCAAATGCAAAAACTCAGGGCCAACATCTGCGTCTTCTTCTGGGAAGGGACCGTGTCACCCTGTATCATGTGATGGCAAAGAGGCAGAAAGAGGAAGTGAGAATGAGAGGAAGGACACTGTGCACGAGAGACAAAGGGAGGATGTCCCACTTGTAATATTATACGATAATGACCACTACTTGTAACTAATCCAGTCCTGTGAGACCTAACTCGCTCCTACCAGGCATAATTGAGTTTTGAAGAAACTGATCCAGTCCCTGGAGAAGGTACAACCATTTCAAGATGTGGTGCCTCCATGATCAAGGCAGCTCCCACTAAAGTCCAGTTCTTAATGTTCCCACTACTCCTCAGCATTGCTACACTGATCACCAGTCTTACAACACACGGACCTTTGGGAGGACAAACCATATCTAAACTGCAGCACGAGCTAAAGAAAGTGATCTTCCAGGCCTTTGCTGATACCGCACATTTAAAAATGTTTAGTATAGTTCACTCCTGAGTTGAAAGTATGAATTTGTAGAAAAATGCAAGGCCAAGAGAGAAGAGAGCTGGTTTTGAGCTTGACTCAGGCCCCATTGTTCTGTGTTGTTAAGCAAGTCACCAATCTCGAAAGTCTTCAGTTTTTTATTTGTTAAGTGGCGATAATTACACCTGCCTACATCACAGACTCTCTTTGTTATTCGTTGTCAATGAACTACTAAGTGCTATATAACTTAATAGATTTTACATATGCCCACACATGTACGTGCGCACACATTATATGTAGCTCATTAGGCAGCAAGTGGACTGTAATAATTCTTCTGCCATGAACGGTTTTCTCATGAATTGAAAGTGGATGCCTTCTACACCCTGCAACTCTAGTGCCTTAACAAAGACATAAATATGATATGTCATTTTCTTATTCAATTCTTATGATGATGTCTCATTTTCTATCAGGGTCCATGCCTCTGAATGTGACAGGTGAGGCTCTTAAGCTGAGTCTCCTTTCTTCTTGAGCAGAACCAAGAGACCCACTTCCTCTTCCCTTCGTTCTTTATTCTCCTATACCTTACGCTTTCCAGTCCTACTTCTGCATAGGGCACATTCCATCGTCTCTTTGCAGCAGGACCATTCTGAAGCACAGGCCTCTGCGCCCTAATTAGACATTGCCACTGATTACCGAAAAGTCCCCATCTTGTGGATTTCCCTCAGCGTGTGACATCCTGCACAGTGCCCAGCGGCTAGCTGGTAGAAACAGGCCCTAACACAAAGTCTCATATGCTCCTCTTTTCCTGTGTGCAGAGATAACCCTCTCAGCTTCACCCATGCTAAGAGTTTTAGCTGTGTTTATTAGTAAGGCTGATACAGTATTTATAAAACGTGGAGGTAATTTTTGCATTCTGATTTCGTATGTATGCAAGTATTGTAAGGCTCTCTCACTGAGATATACCCCAGTTCTGCAAACATTTTTAAAAATTGCTGAAATATTTGATGCCAAATATTTGGGTTTGAATGCAGTACTCACAGTTGTGGCCATTTATGATAAACAGTATTTTCCAGATACCTTCCAGTGCTGCCATCACAGTTTAAGCAAAATTTAAATCCAAGTTTCCCTTGAATCACCCTCCTGTGCAAAGCAAATGCGCTGTTAGGAGCTGACAGGAATAAATAGAACTGTCTACGCCTTTCCCCATGCATCCTGTCTTCTTCCCACTGTCCAGCTTCCCGCCCACTCTTTCTCTCACCTCCCCTCGCTCTCATCTTTTCCTGTGCAAACGGGATTGCATGGTGCTGTCCTTGGTTTGCTGGAGCATTTGGATGGATGGACCGCTTTCAGAGGCCCACAGGACACATCCAAGCAAGAGCAAGCTTCTTTTCTCTCTCACGAGAGAGAAGGTTGGTTAACTCAGTGCCACATCTTTCAAAAGTGCTCAAACGCAAGCTCCTAGGTGCTCCCCGAAGTCTCTGATTCTAAACTTTCTTGATTGTCAAGATGCATGAGGGACTTGCTGTGAGTTCACAGTCCCCATCTCACCCCTGCAGCTGCCAAGGAGAGAGTGATTATGTAATAGAGCTGAAATATAGAAATAATTGCAAAAGCTAAGAAAATGCCTGCTCTACTTATCCGCATGTCTCAGAATCTTGCTGTGGCTGATGGATGGAGGAATGCAGGATGGTGGGGAGAGGGTGGAGGGGCTTGATTCGATAGTTTGGGGTTTTGATAGAGTTCTGCGGTATTTCAGAAGCAGGGAGGATTCATACCTCTGTGTATGATTGGCAGGTACTCATGTGCATGCTCTCTGCCGGCGATCTGCATGCGAGAGTAGCGTAGTGTGTGTGTGTGTGTGTGTGTGTGTGTGTGTGTGTGTGTGTGTGTGTTAAAACACACAGTATAAACTTCCTCTTTTGGAAGGAACAGCCACTGCTTACAGAGATCCCACTAAAATCCCCAATCAGGGATGGCTAGTTGAACCTGTGCCTTGTGTGTGGTCTGCTCCAATACCCTACCAGTCTCATAGTCTCTTTTGTGTAACATGCTCCCAGCTTAGCAGCATTCTGTACCTTGGCCACATAGAAAGTTTATCCTTAAATTTTACCCACACTGGTCTCCTCTCCAGCTCTGTTCTACCCTCTGCTTTCACCTGCCCCCTTCTCCTCTCCCTCCCTTACTTGGTTTCTCCTTTACTGTCCCCTCACAGACCGTCCCTGTGGTGAGGGACTGCTCGGGGAGGGGCTGCTGCCCTAGAGCACTGTTGCTGTGACTTTACTGGGTGCACGGATGGCCGGGAAATATTTATAGGCCACTCACAGACGACAGATGTTAGTGGTCAGAAAGGAGTTGGAGTGAGCTGCATCCCTATCATCCAAGATTATAATGAGGGAAAAATGTAGACAAACTTCTGTATTCGATGTTCATATCCACCGTGGTAAATAAGAGCCATGAGCAGGCACTGGAATTCGTAAAATCTGTTCTGTAAACCCCTTCAAGGTGCAGCCACTGTCCTGAGATTAGACAACTGGGAATTGTAAAGCAAACAAAAATGGTTTTACATGGTGGCACTTCAAGAGCAAGCCTTAGCCTTTGTTCGTCATGGCTTAGGCTACAGGCCTCGCTGCACCCTAATATCTTATTTCTTAGATGTATATAACCCTAGAATATTACATACAGATCATCCAGACATTTTCAAAACCAGTTTTCACCAAAGTCCTGTGGCAGCAACCCGTGGCAAATGCCGATTAAGATAATGAAAACTCCGGTACTCACAGCAGCAAAAGCATTTTTTTGGTGCTCATCACACTGATTCCAAAGCCGCTGTGTCATGGGCATAGACCACAGTTAAGTTTTTGGCCGCCATTTTCTTTTAAATTTAGCTTCTTATAGTAAACATTTGCTGGCATTTGACCTGTGAATAGCTGGTATAGCTAAGCAATTACTCCTACAGTATAGCTCAAACTAGAATCCATTTCTGAAAACTTAGAGGGCAGGTGATAGCATAGCACCTTGGTACAGAAGATAAACTAAAATCAAATAACACTGGTAATTCCAGGTCAGATTCCTAAACAGAGTGAAGCTACATAGATGAGTTTCCTTTCTCCCCAAACACCGCACTGTGGAAGAGGCTACAGCTTTCAAGATTTCCTTAGCTATCAAAATTTCCATCTTTAGAAATATCACTATATCTCAGAAATTCAGTGTTTGTTAATTTAATAAGACCTGATGAAATTAAATTAATCACATAGTTTTTTTCACCCTTTCTTCATGTTGGGCTGGATGAATGGGTCAAAGAGATACCTTAGAAATAAGGTTGAGAGCCTAGACTCTGGCTGAAGGGTCTTGTCTGAAGAGCCCTGTCTGAAGGGTCCTTGTATAGGGATCAGAATGGAAAAGGAAAAATTATAAATAAGAGCCAGGCTTTAGATGACAGAAGATAGAAGGACTTTTACAGTGAGCTGGTGGTGTACTGCATAGAGTCTTCTTGGGGACTTGCCAGTCAAATGTTCCTGATTATAACACGCTTGCTTGTTCATCAGGTTCTCCTCAACAGTCTTACAAAAGTTGAGTATAGTAGTTGTGCTGGTTTGTATAGTTGTGGCCCTAATATACTCATGTGTTTGAATGCCTGGCCCACAGGTAGTGCCACTATTAGGAGGCCTTGTTGGAGTAGATATGACCTTCTTGGAGGAAGTGTGTCACTGTGGGGGCAGGCTTTGAGGTCTCTTAAGCTCAACCTATGCTCTGTGTGCCACACAGTCTTCTGCTTCCTGTGAATCAAGATGTAGAACTCTCAACTCCCTCTCCAGCACCATGTCCGCCTGCATGCCACCATGCTTCCTGCCATGATGATAATGGACTAAACGCCTGAAACTGTAAGCCAGCCCTAGTAAAAATATTTTTCTTTATAAGAGTTGCTATGGTCACAATGTCTTTTCATAGCAATAGAAACCCTAAGACAGTGAATTCAGAAGATGATTCTACATTTGAATGCAGCAGTGTGCTTGATTTTAAATTATGTATTTTATTTTCTTATTTATAGGCAAGCCTCTAGCACTCTGGGAGTAATCTATTTTATTAAAGCCTCTAGGTCAGGTTGGTTTCAAACTCCTTTGATCTTATATTCTCCTATTTCTACCTACCTCCAGTGTACATGGAATTACAGGCTTGTGTTACCACACTCAGTTCGTGCCATGTTAGGGATGGAACCCAGGGCTTTGTACAAGCTAGGCAAGCATTCTATCAGCTACATTAACAGTTTCAGCACCCACGTTACTTTTGCTCAAAATGTAGCTTATTGCCTGCCCCTAGGACCTGAAAGCTGGTCACTTGCAGTGAGTCAGGACTATACCCATTGGCCTTAGGAACCAAAGGTCCAGCGATCATCACCCAGGCTAAACTAGAGCAGCAGGAAATGGTAAGAAGAGTACTGCAGGGAGCCTGGGTGTTACAGTAAACATGGACCAGTGAAGAAACTGATCTAATGATCCGGACGAGAAACAAGGATGCTGCTGCTGCTAATAATAATAATAATAATAATAATAATAATGGAATAAGGATGCTGATAATAATAATACAATAACAATAATAATAATCCATGTTGGTAATGTTGAAGTTGAAGAAATTCAGAAGAAACAAAACTTTATGATTGTTTTGATGTGAAGGGTAAGGGATGGAGGCAAATAACAAATTACAAAGTTTCCAGAATTTGGTTTGAACAAAGAGGATAATGAAGCAGTTATGCAAAGGCGAGGGGTTTAATAAAATAGATTACTCCAGAATGCTAGGAGTTTAAGGAGGGATTTAATCTTTATTTTGAATTTAGTATACTTTGGGTATCTTTTGACCTACAAGGAAAATTAACTTCAAAAGATAAATCCACATAAAATTTTCACACATCCCCCCCACCACCACCAAATGGATGCATTTTGATACAAAATGTATTTTTAGATAATCAAACTTGGAAATGTTTTGCAGTGCTCTGGGTGTATGGTCAATCACATTTCTTTGGTATTTCTTTGTAATGTTGCCTTGGCACCTAATGTGAAAAGCACTCCACCATGGAGCCACATCCCGGAAGCCCTGACCAATAAAAGATGAAGATTGTTTTTGGAAACTACGCTGTGGATCTGAGAGAAGTCAGTGTGCAAGCCTCTCTCTGAGAATAGTTCTATACAGAGTATATTCTCTGCTGAAGCTTCTTCTTTTTCCAAGACAGGGTTTCTCTGTGTTGCCCTGGCTGTCTTGGAACTCACTCTGTATACCAGGCTGGCCTTGAACTCAGAGATCCCCTTGCCTCTCCTCCAGAGTGCTGGGATTAAGACTTGCATCACCACCGCCACCAGGCTGCTGTGCTGAGATTTTATTCAGCTTCTCCAGCATGTTGGGGTAGGAAGTTTCCAAATAGCTTCTGGGTCTCTCCCCCTGGTAGAAAGCCATTCTGACACCATTTGGAAACCTGGATAAGGGTGCTTTTATTGACATTCATGCAGCCTATGTGCTAAATTATCTCCTGTGCTCTAACTTGAAAACCTATTTACTCCTTATAAGCTTTTATATTTTTAGCGGAAAGGAAAAAAAATTCTAAATTAAAAAATGCGCACACAAAAACAGCTTGGATAACCTTTGAGAACATCGTCTTCCAATAAAACGGAGACTTCCTGTTCTTCCTTTCTGATACTGTTTTTCAATCCAATTTTCAGTCAAGAGCAAGTTTGGAGAAGGGGAGTGCGCTGGAAGGACTCAGCTGTGTATCCAGGCAGAATTTTAATTGGAATGTGAATCATATTAGATGGTAGAGTAGGAACTTAATACAACCTAGGTTCGCGGCCATGGGGATTATACCTGGCCCGGAGAAGTAGAAGTGAGAGGCCCGGGAGCCCTGTTCTGATGATCTCCAAAAGGGCTGCTCACAGTGTATTCCTGGAGAATCACAGCCCCCCCCCCCCCCCCCCGCCGAGAGCTATGCAGTTCCCCAGTGCTGTTACACAAACAAGACACTCCAAGTGTCTTGGAAAGGAAATGGAATTTAGACTAGATTAGCATGGGCCTGGAGTCTTGTCTTGCTATTTTCTACTCATATGACTTCAGTCCTTTGAAGAAAATCACTGCATCTCTCTGAGTAAGTTTCCTTACTTATAAAAAAAGATGATAAGATCTATGTCTTCAATTAAATGTCGAGGAGTAGTCATGAGCACAGACAGGTTAAATCATTACCTCTAGGATGAAGGTGATTACAACAATCCGTTAAGCTAGTTTGTAAGTTACGCATTCATTCAACAAATATTTTTTAGCATCCTCTAGGTACCAGGCAGGGGTTAGATGCTAGAGTTACAGTGGTAAGTAAGGCCGGCGTGCTGTGTCTCTCACACATTTGGACGGGAGGCAGCTACATAAGCAACTGCCATTTAATGGCGTGGCCTCTCTGTTGGAGGGAAGGAGTATTAGCTTGCTTGCTGTTATGACTTAAGGGGGGGGAAGGTTTTGCTTCAGCTCATAGTCTGAGCAAATATATGGCAGGGAAGGTGTGGCAGTGGGGATGTGAAGGACAGGTCATGTTTTTTCTGTTTTGTGAGTCAACTTGACACAAGCTAGAGACATCAGAGAGGAAGGAGCCTCGGTTGAAGAAATGCCTCCATGAGATCCAGCTGTAAAGGCGTTTTCTCAATTGGTGATCAATGGGGAAGGGCTCAGCTCATGGTGGGTGGTGCCATCCCTGGGCTGGTGATCCTGGGTTCTATGAGAAAGCAGGCTGAGCAAGCCGGGGGAGCAGGCCAGTAAGCAGTACCCCTCTATGGCCTCTGCATCAGCTTCTGCCTCTAGGTTCCTGCCCTGTTTAAGCTCCTGTCAGTGATGAAGCCAATAATTTTTTCTTCCCCTACTTGCTTTTTGGTCATGGTGTTTCATCACAGCAATAGAAACGCTAACTAAGACACTCAGACACTCAGGAAACAGAGAGTAGACAGAAAGTGGGTCCCAGCTCTCAAACTTCAAGAACCACCCCCAGTGACTCAATTCCTATAGCAAAACTCGATTTTCTAAACTAAAGGTTCCACAGCTTTCCCAGACAGTGTCACCAGCTGGGGACCAAGTGTTCAAACACCTGAGCCCATGGGGGAGAGTTCACATTCAAACCACAACAGAACGGGTATTGAGGTGTTTGGCAGGAGAACCTCATATTGGCTTGAAAGATGAGGTCTTGGAAAGATCAGTGAAAGATCAGCAGACATGTCCAGTCTCTATGTTCGGCTGTGTGTGGCTAAGAATTGTCAAGAAGGCACTGCAACATCAAACCACAAACTTATTTAAAAACATTATAAGGTGTGTGTGTGAGAGAGAGTGCACGCACACATGTGTGTGCATATGGTATTCCTTTTGTCTGTGTATACATGTCCACATGATTGTGTGAGTGCATGTACGTATGTGTGAAGTTTAGAGGGTAATTTGGGTATCTCCCTACGTCATTTTTCACTTTACTTACCAAGGTTTCATGCTGAACTCAGATCTTACCTATTCAGCTAGCCTAGCTAGCAGCTAGCCCATGAAGATCTGCTCTCTCTACCTCCAGAGCTCTGGGATTATAGATGAACACCATGACTGCCTAGAGTTTTCACAATGGTGTTGGGAATGCAAACTCTGGTCCCCATGTTTACGTGGCAAGTACTCTGCCCTGGTAAGCCATTTCTTCATCCCCCTAACACTTCATTGATCTATTCTTTCTTCTTCAATTAGACTAATGTTAGACAATAAAGTAAATCTATGGAATATTCTCTAGGTCTTAGAGAGTTCACTTTCTCAGCAAACTCTTTTTCTGAACCAAATGGTGGGAATTTCCAGAAGTTAGCTTGGTTACTTTTCTTTCTTCCAATGAAACGGTCTTGATGCTCATCACCCTAATGGTGGCCCCCAAATCTATATTGTAGTGCTTCTCAGTTGAGGGATGGTTTTGTCCTATCCAACCCCAGGACGTCGGACAGTGTCTAGAGACAGTTGTTTGTTATGGCTGGAGTGCAGGGGGAGGACATTGTCACCCAGCCAGTGGAGGTCAGGAGTGCCACTAAACAGCCTCTGAGTGCAGGACAGCTGTGCCACAGTGACCTTCTTTCTCAAATGTGCCTGTTACAGAGGCTGAGAAACCCGCTCCATTAGCTCATTCGGGCCCACTTCTTCCCTTTTATCTGGGTCTAAGATGTCTCTTTTAGGACCTTACACAGTCACATCCCTTCAGAATCAAGTCAAGCCTACTTTTCAAGCGTCCATTAGTGACAGTAAGAGCACTTACACTCCAGCAGTGACCCAGTTCTCTACTGAGATGGTCTGTCCAGAGGAACCCAGACAAAACGGCTTTTACTTACAGACTTAGCAAATCCATAGCCCATTATCCCAGGTTCCTGTAAATCCTTAGGGACAGCAGCTTTCATGTTTCTTTCCAGTCTCTGCTCCTTTTCAATTCCGTTGTCAACTGCTTTGCTCGTCTACACTCAAAGCTTTGGCTCTTAATAGGTTGCTGAGATGTACTTCGCTCAGGGCGTTCTTGGGTTTATTGCCCTTTATAGATCCCTGAAGGTTCAAGGAGAATCACACTGTGCAGTGTAGAGTCGCTCGTCCTCCATCCTTTCTTCTCTCACTCTTTTTGGGTTGTCCTCCAAGAGCTCCAGACTCTTCTTTCTGTGGGAAAAGAAGATCATCTTTCCTATTTGAAGTTCTGGCATCCAATGATTGTGAAGACTTGTTGGTATTTAAATTTATAGACCCTGCTTACTGTATTTACTTCCACAGCTTATCAAGATGCCTGAAACAGCCATGGTCTCCTCTTAAGACAACTTCTGTGTGTACAGTCCCTTTGTGTTAAAATGCGTACTAATGGCTCTCTGCTAATTAAAATTTGACTTGTAATTTTTCTGCATTGCAGTGATGCAAAAAATTAGAATTCAGTAGAAACTGTGTGTTGAATTTTGATCTTTCCCTGGGTTATCAATGTTGTTATCCCCATATTGTATTGTACATGATCACCATGATAAACAATCAATATTCTATAATATGATAGGTTACTGAACTAGGATATTAGAGTGGTAGGGGTGTCAGAAACATTTTCTACTTAAGATATTTGCAACCAAGATGTAACCATACTGTATTCACTTTCCTCCCCTTCCCTAAAAAGAACCCTTTCCCGATTCACTTATGAGACCACTTGTGTCCTGTCATTCCCCTTCATGCTCTTTCCTCCTTCTTTTGTACTCACCTCTCACCCTTTCTAAGGAGCCACACCCCCCAGTTTCCAATTTCCACTCTCAGATCACTTGGATCCTGATAAGATACAACCCTAGCCTAAGTTGAGGAGGATCAAAGTTTTAAATTAACTTTTATTGTTTTCAAAATGTTTGCTGCTCAAGACTTAGGAAGGTATATTCATTTGGACAGAGGTTTAGTTACCCAAAGTCGAGGTAAAAATCACGAGTCAAATAAGTCAGTATCGTTCTCCCACTCAAGTGTCTGAGCTGGGGTAGCAGCCTCGAGGGAAGACTGAAGCCCAGGAGGCAGTATTCGTCTGTACAGCCTGTGATGACCTCTGCCGATCTTCATTCCACTGGAGGAGGCAGGTGAGGAAGACAAAGGCCTGACTGTCAGAAAGCCAGCACCCGGGAGCTGCCCCTTTCACGTCTGAATAAGTTAGAGCTTCATTGTGCGGCTGTACCTAGGGACAATGGGAGCTAGATGGTCTATTTTCCAAGTGATTATGTGTGTAGCTAAAAATCAAGATTCTTCTCACAGGAAGATAATGAAAATGACGTGGTGGGACAAGGGGCAATGTTTGCTCCAGAGGGCAATTGGTTTAAGAAAAAAAAAGTACTAGCATGAGAAAAATGGGTCATGTCTTTACAACCCATTTCCTTCCCCACCTGACTTGGTTCCTTATGATGTTTCTCCTGCATGTGCCTGCCTTGTCTCTGGCTCAGGCTTTCTTATGTCAGGACTATGTTGTCACAGTAAAATACTATTAGTCTCTTGAATATAGTTTCCCTGTATCCCCCACTGGGCTACATTTTGCTCCAAGCCAAACCCTTATCTTCGCAATACACAAAGTCCCTCCAACTCCTGACCTCTGTTTCTTAGTCCCAGCTTCCTTGTCAGTAAATGTTCTTGAACACACTGTACTCAAACATGTTTTCCCAGTCATCCCACACCACTCTAGAATGTCGTATTCACTGAATATAACAGGCAGAAACAGCTACACCATGCAAACCACTCACTCGATAATTCATAAATATGTCCTTATGTATGCTGATCTATACATGGAGCATGTGTGGTTGNAAAATGACTGTTGCTTAGAGCCAAATGTCACTGCGTAATAGCAGAGACTTTAAAATAGATCAAAGAGCATGCCAAACTTATCCACTCTTATCTGCAGGGAATGTGAACAGAAACCCTGGGGAGAGGGGGGAAGTAGCTCATGGGCAAGACACTTCTTTGAAGTTTCTTTAAAAAAAAAACTATATTGTTTCCATTTCTACACAAGCATCCGTACTTTAAAATTAAAATAATTTTAAGGATCAATATAAAAACCATGATAAATTTCATGGGCTCCCCTGAACACCATCTCTTATCCCAAATGCAACAGAACCTGTGTGAGACATCAGACATAACAATTTTGCAGCATGTCTCCGTATGGTCATGGGAGCAGACTTTCCTGATCCTATGCTTTGCAATGCAATCAGAGCCAGAAGGTCACCGCCCACACAAATGTCATGCACAGGGACACCTGTATGATGCAGAGATTGGGTTTAGAGGACAAACACATGGGGCTCTGAGAAAGATCCCAAAGTTGGTTAGTATCCATAGTGGTTAAGGGCAGGTGTTTGCCTTTGAAGAGCAAAGGTGCAAATCTTCACTCTCGTGATAAAAGCATCGTGCCTTGAGTTGATTATTTGAGGCTATAAGTTTGAGATTCAGGACTTTTAAATACACAAACATGTGTTATAGTACTTAGAACAATGCCTCCGCATTAAAAACAGTGAAGAATTACTTTATTTATAAAGTTTTAGAGATCACAAGATGTACTTTTAGTCCAAAATTTTAAGACATAGTGAAGAATGTGGCAGATGATTATTATTTCTTGTAGTGATTATAGCTATGAAGTATTTCCTCAGAAGGTTGATGTGTGGAGGGCTTAGTCCCCAGGTTTTAGAAACTGTAGGAGGGAGAACCTAACTGAGGGAATTAGGTCATTGGGGGTGGTCTTTGGGTCTTCTTCTGGCCCCTGCCTGACTCTCTGCCTTTGCTAGGCATGAGACGAGTAGTCTTTGCCATCAGTGCTCCCACAGCCTTGATGCTCTGCCCAAGAACATGGGACCAAAAGAAGCGTTGACCGAACCATCTGGAACTGTGGGCCCAAATGAATATTTCCACCTTCATTCAGTTCACTAAGGCATTTCAGCCATAACTATGCCAAAGTAACTAATGCAATAAAGGATGTTGCAATAGGAGCGGCGGGGCTGCGTCCCCGGCACCCGGCGGCCCGCATGGCTAGGTTATGCCCCGAAATAATTACACAGAAACTGTATTCTATTAAACACTGCCTGGCCCAGCTAGTTCCAGCTTCTTATTGGCTAGCTCTTACATATTGTTCTAACCCATTTCTAATATTCTGTGTAGCCCACGAGCTGGCTTACTAGGGAGGATCTTAACCTGCGTCTGTCTGAAGCGGGAGAATCATGGCGACTCTCTACTCAGCTTCTTTTTCCCAGCATCCTGTTCTGTTTTCTCCACCTACCTAAGGGTTGGCCTATCAAATGGGCCTAGGCAGTTTCTTTATTAATAAGAAATCACTCCCACATCAAAAGGAGAGCAGCGCTGAAGAGTAGAAAATAAACTTGAGTATCATTTACTAGTTCTGAACCACCAAACCAAGCTATTTACTAGTTCTGAAAAATAATTCTAGTTTAAAAATTTTAGAGATTTACTGCTAGATGTTCTTGACCCTTCAGAGTATTAAAACAATATTCAGAAGACCATTTAAATACATATAGAAACACTTTTAAAAATAATCAACAAAGTAAACTTATTCTTATTTCTCAGAAAATATCTACTGGTTATTGCTATACACAGGTATGAACACTCAGCGTTTAAAAAGGAGCATAAATTAGAGAAAAATATTACCATTTGGACATCTAATAGAAAAAGAAAGCAGTCGATGCAAGATCTATAATGAACGTCAATCAGAAGTAGAATCACATTGACTGAGCGATGTAAAATAGTGAGGTCCTTTAGAATAATTGCTGTGCCAGGCTTTATTAGCACATAGCAAAGGCAGAGGGTCAGGCAGGGGCCAGGGAGGGGCCAGGAGAAGATATAAATGTGGGAATGAGAACTTCAGTTTTTCAATCCCCATGAGTCCACTGAGCTGTTTTATGTTATAGTCTGGGATAGACCATGTTAGCAGTCTTCTGAAAGAACCCACAAAAGACTATGGCAGTATTTCTCCTTCCTCTTTTGAGTATGTGTGTGTCTGTGCATGTGTGTGAGGTGCACGTATGTGGGGGACACATAGTGAAGGTTTGCTTGTGCATGCAGGTAGAGGTATACACTCTGGCATCGTTTTTCAAGAGACACCCACATTATACTTTGCGACAGGGTCTCTCATCGACATGGAGCTTCCCCATTAAGCGAGGTTGGCTTACCAGCAAACCTCAGGGCTTCTCAGGACTCAGTTTCCTCAGTGCCGGGATTCATTCTAAGCTTGATTTTAGTGCTTGACCTCTCTTACTGTTGCATCTAGGAATCGAATTTACAAGGCAAGCTCTTCACTGACTGAGCTATTTCCCTACCTCCCTCTCCTTTCTCTTTGATGGGAATGCAGCCATTGGTTTTCTTTCTATTTCTTATATATCAGATTCATTTGTTTCTTCCAGAAGGCCTTTCCCCCCTGCTATGAAGACAGGAAGTCATCACTTCAGAGGAGTCTTTTTTTTCTGAGAAATTCACCTTAGAGCTTTCTAGAAATAAACAAAAGAGGCGGTTTATGATAAAGAATATATTTATTTTTGACTTGGACAGCTGTAGACACATACTTCTTGATTGGATTAGCACCACTTGGGGAAGAAAAGGACGACTAAGCACCTGCTAGACTCTTTCTCACTGTAGTGTGTGTGGTCAGAAGAGCTGCAAGGGTTGTGTGGTGAGCCAGTTTGTAGAGCTATCATTACCAACTACAGGCAAGCACAGGTCCATAAGGCGATGAATCAGACCAGTTAGCACAGGGCCATTGGGGAGATGAATCAGGCTCAGGGACCTCTGCTAGGCTTCCTGCCAGAAATTTGCATCTAGCAGCTTTCCCTGTAGCATGCAAATTTGATTTAGTAGGTAACAACTCAAAGCAAATAATTTCTATGATTCTTTCATCGCCACACACTAGGCGCCCATTCAGGGAATTGTCAAAAACATTAATAGTCAAGATATTTTCATGAATAGTCAACACATTCCCAAATGATCACCAGAGTATTCATGGAGTTCTCTGAAAAGCTGCACCTCTTCTTTTGGCAGGCAGCTTCTTCGTGAGGGACACAAGATAGAGGAAAGGGTCCAAATGGATGGGGGGAGGGGTGCAGAAAGCTTTCTGTGCAACCCTGGGGTGGTGCCCTCACTCATCAGGACCGGCAGGAATATAATCCAGGCCAGATGGCCAGCTGTCCTTCCTGGTGCATCTAATTAGATGTGGATTTATACTTACTTCGTTCCTGATACTTGATCTCCAATATTTATAGAGTTTGTAGAGCAGACAACCTTGGAAACCCATCTGAGTCTCCTGTGTAGTCCTTGGAGTCAAGGTACAGGGGAAAACAACGCATGATGAATTGTTTTGATGCTGAGATTAAATATAGCCTAATATATTTGAAGACTAAAAATATTTCATCAAGGAGATGCATGCTGGCATTTGAATCTTTGCTGTAATTAGTATGGAAAGTGGATTATGGTATCAACAATTCCTAATTACACTTTAACTTTTAAATGTTAATGATAACACTTATGCTACTAAGGGGAGAATTATATTATAATGGAACTACTTAAACTCCCAAAGGTCAATTACCTTACTCTCTGATATTTTAAATGTATACTTAGATGAAGAGATTTTTTTTGGATAGACATCATTGCAGTACACACACAATTTTATATTTGCTTTAATTAAAAAAATAACTACAAGGTGATAGATATGGGTCTATTTT
>NW_026067980.1:1186063-1291827 GCF_014885135.2 Alexandromys fortis
TTAAAGTTCTTGTCAAATAGATCTTTCACTTCCTTGGTTAGCGTTACCCCAAGATATTTTATGCTGTTTGTGGCTATTGTGAAAGGTGAAGCTTCTCTGATTTCCCTCTCTGTTTCCATATCCTTTGTGTATACGAGGGCGACTGATTTTTTGGAGTTGATCTTGTATCCTGCCACATTACTAAAGGTGTTTATCAGCTGTAAAAGTTCTTTGGTGGCGTTTTGGGGGTCACTTATGTACACTATCATATCATCTGCAAATAACGAAAGTTTAACTTCTTCCTTTTCAACTCGAATCCCCATCTGGTGATGGATAGAGATAGAGACAGAGACCCACACTGGAGCACTGGACTGAGCTCCCAAGGTCCCAATGAGGAGCGGATGGAGGGAGAACATGAGCAAGGATGTCAGGACCACGAGGGGTGCACCCACCCACTGAGACAGTGGGGCTGATCTATTGGGAGCTCACCAAGGCCAGCTGGACTGTGACTGAAAAAGCATGAGATAAAACTGGACTCTCTGATCATGGCGAACAATGAGGGCTGATGAGAAGCCAAGGACAATGGCACGGGGTCTTGATCCTACTTCATGTTCCGGCTTGGTGGGAGCCTTGCCAGTTTAGACGTTCACCTTCCTAGACATGGACGGAGGGGGGAGGACCTTGGACTTTCCACAGGGCAGGGAACCCTGACTGCTCTTTGGACTGGAGAGGGAGGGGGAGAGGAGTGGGGGAGAGGGAGAAGGATGGGAGGAGGGGGAGGGAAATGGGAGGCTGGGAGGAGGCGGAAGCTTTTTTTTTCCTTTTCTCAATAAAAAAATAAAAAAATTTAAAAAACTATATTTTTAGCATATTGAACATAATGTTTTGAAAGAAATGTACCATGCAATGGTTAAGTCTAGTTAGTTAACAAATGTATTACATTACATAACTATAATTTTGATACAGAACGGTGGCAAAATTCCCTCTCTCATTCACATTTTCAATAGTGTGGTGCAACACTAGCAGCGATCGCCCATGTGCTGTTTGGCACACCCCTTAACATTTCCCCCTCCTACATAATGTAACTATGCATCTTCTGTGATTTGAGGAAGAATCGTCCCCATGGGTTCATGTATTTGAACACTTGGTCCCCAATTGGTAGTGACGTCTAAGGTTATGGAACCCTTAGGAGGTGGAAACTTTTCAGATGGAAGAGGGTTTGAAGTTTCATAGCCTTGTTCTCTCTCTCTCTCTCTCTCTCTCTCTCTCTCTCTCTCTCTCTCTCTCTCCCTCCCTCCCTCTCTCTCCCTCTCTCCTTCTGCCCCTGCTGCCCTGTCTTCCCCACCATGATGGACTCAGACCATCTGGTACTGTCAGCCAAAATAAGCCCCTCTCTCTTCTGTTTCCTCTTGCTCTGGATAGTGCATCAGAGCAGCAGAAAAGTAACCAATCCCGAAATTGGGACCAGAGAGGAGGGGTTAAACATGGGCATGTTTCTTGGAGGAATGTGAAATGGTTTGGAACGTTGGGCTAGAGAACACAGTGAGTGCACTGGGCAGAGCTTAATGGTTTGCTTCTGTGGGAGTCTACAAGACAGAAGTATGGACAATAATGCAGACAGTGAAGGCCCAGCTCATGAGGATCCAGAGGGAATAAGGACTCGATTTGCAATGATGTTAAGGGGCCATTCATGTGAAACTTTTCCAAGGAGTCTGTATTCTGTTATGTCCTGAGAAGTTGCATGAGACTGAATTAAAACTTACTGGACTCAATTTTGGGGAGGGAAATCTCAAGACTGCTTAGCATTGAGTCAATGGCATGGTTATTGCTGACTACACTTATGCAGGTTTACATGAAAGGGGGTAAAAATGGAGCAGAAATAAACAATAATATGCACAATTTGGAGAGAAAATGAGCAATAAGAAGCTTAAAGCTACAGGCAAGTCGAACTGAAATACAGTCTTGAACTGTTAAAGAGGTTAAAAAGAACTGGAACAACAGGAAAAGGGCACTTAGGTTAAAACCCCACTCAGCCAGGGCTCCAACCTGTGAAAGGTGAGAGTTCAAGCAGGGGTTTCCCCTCCTAAAGCAACTGCCTAGGGGAGTTTCCCACGAGTTTCAGCATACAGAAGCAGTTACACTGTGTTCTCCAGGGCCAGGCTCCTTCCCAAGCTGGTAAGAGAACTTGTCAGTGACTTCCACATTTTCTTCATTTTGCAAGATTGAGGTAGTCGCGCATTCTGTAGCTCAGGGAGTGGCTGAGGTCAGACAATCTATGGTGAGGTCAGATACCCTATGATGATCCTCTCAAGACAACTGTGTGAAGCTACAAAGATGACACTTGGGTTTCAGTGGAGATCCCAAGATGTTGGAGATGCCAGAGCAGGAGACTGAGGACTTTATACAAGGTTGGAGCCAGTCAAGAGAGAGAGAGGTACTGAAGGTCAGAGCCATCTAAGCTCCTTGAAAGTGAAGCCCCAGATACTGGGCACAGAGCTATTGGATTTTATGTTTTCCCAGATTGGCTTTGGTCTTGCTTTGGCCCAATCATTCTTCCCTAGACCCCAGTGTATACCCTTTGGAATGGAAGCATATACTCCAGGCCATTGCATGTTGGAAGTATGTAATTTGTTTTATTTTACAGGTGTCACAGCTATAAGGTTGTTTGAATCTCAGAAGAAATTGAGGACTTTGGACTTTTGAACAGTCTGGGGACTGTTGGAAACTATGGGGACTTTGGAAGTTGCACCAAATGCATTTTGTATCATTTGTTGTAAGTCCTAGGGGTCCAGGAACAGAATGAGGTATTTTGAATAAGAATACCCACCATGGGATCATGTATTTGAGCAATTGGTCCCCAACTGGTGGTGTTAATTTAGAAGACTGTGGAACCTTTGGGCAGTGGAAATTTGTGGGAGCAAGCACATTGCTGGGTTTGGGCTTTGAGGTTTCCAATCTCCCCTCAATTGCTAATCTCCTTCACTTCCTGTATGTGAATGAAAAGTGACCACCCTGCTTCTTGCCTGCCAGGTCAGCCTCACCCTCAGCTATGCCGTCTCTGCCATGATGAACCTATGTCCCTTCTAAAATTGTAAGCCCAAAATAAGCTTCTTTCATCTCCAGGTTGCTTCTTTCCAGGACATTCAGTCAGTAACAGTAATTAATCCATTATCCTTTGACCAAATCTCTCCAACTTCATGCCCCTAAACACCCTAACTCCTGATCACCACTATTCTCCTTTCAGTTTTATGAGACCATTTTTAAGCATTCCACTTAGGAGAAATATCATGCACTATTTATCTTTCTGTGTCTGACTTATTTCATTTAATGTAGTGGCCTCCAAGGACCGATTCTATTATATATACACACTACATTTCCTTTATCTGCTTGCCTATTAATGAATACTTAGATTGCATGTTTGGATTCTATAAGAACAGCTGTGACAAACACACAGTAAGCAGACATCTCTTCAATATACAAGTTTCAATTCCTTTGGATACGTGCCTAGTGAGATTTCTAGGTAGTGTGGAAGTCTGTCTGTTTACCCATCTATACTGATGCATAGTTAACTAGTCCCTTATTTTATCCAGTCCTTAGAGGGTAAGAGTACTGGCTTCTTTTTCAGAGGACCCCAGTTTAGTTCCCAGCACTAAGTTGTGAGTTGGACAGCTCATAACCACCTGTTATGAGCTCATGGGATCCAACTTCCTCTTTTGACCGCCCCCGCACATGTAAAGCCAGGCAGTACATCTGCACAGAGATATACAGAGGGAGTAGGTGGAGTCAAGGAGACACCATATAGCTGCCAAAGAAGGCAGATGCCATGTAGCTGCCCAAGAAACAAGAGGTAGCAAACCACGAGCCTCGTAAAATACAAAATAATAGAAATGGGTTCGTTCAAGATGTAAGATCTAGCTAGATCTAAGCCTGAGTCACTGGCCAAACCGTGTGGTAATCAACATAATTTCTGTGTGATTATTGAGATCTGGGCAGCTGGGAAAGGAACACAGTCTCTATTTACAGTTCTGTAGGTCAACTCGATCCCAATCAGCTCAGATTTGAGTTATTCTGAGCACCACCATAAGATCTGGGATATAACTAGCATTTACCCATTAAATTATATATGCTTAAGTCGCTGTGTTTGAAAAGCTCATGGGCAAGTGAGGAGAGGGAATGTACAGAGGAATAATTGCATATCAGTGCACCATTGTGTCGGAGCAGAAATGCCCCAGATGAAGTGATCAAGCGGGCATGTCTGGCAGTCAGGGTGTCAAACAGATGAAATGGACCACAGTGACTTGGGATTGAAGAACTGGATGGATGACATTGCAAACAGAAAGAAAATTAGGAAAAAAATGGCAAGGTTTATTTAGCAAGGCCAATGGAGTGTTTACATGATTATAGACGGGCAAGGCTATACAGGTGGCCAGGTGGTTAAAAGCACTGACCGATTTTCCAGAGGCCATGATGGCTCACAGCTGTCTATAACTCCAGTTTCAGGGACTCCCATGGTCTCTTCTGGCCCTCACAAGCATCAGACATTCAGATGGTTTACACATAAATGCAGCAAAATGTTCATATGCACAACATAAAATAATAATCTTTTCAAAAGAGTATAGACTACACGATTACAAACGTTCCAGCGGCAGTCATGGGAGTCACTAGATAGGTGACAACTGGGAGATACCAATGTAACAGGGGAATGACACAAAGAGGTGACTGTAAGCAGCTGAGCAAGTGTGTGGGAGAAAAGGAAGACTAGAAGCAGGCGACTAAAAGTCTGATTTCTCAAGAGCAAAGAAGGCAACTTCCTCTCGCAGGATTCTCAGGAGGTCACCACCCAAACATACCGACATCTCCCTGCCTCTCCTCCTTCCACTCTCAAAAACCCACTTTGATTTTTGCACCCACCCCCTGGACTTGCTGTGCCTCCATGTCCTGTGTGACTGGCTGTTTCCTCTGGAAGCTACCTGCATCTGTCTCGATGTGGCTATCCACCTGTATAGACTGCTTCCCTGGCCAACATGTGACATCTCTGCCTGCCTTACTCTCTGGGGTTATCTTGTTGTTCCTTCTACATTTAGCACATGACACTGTAGAAATGGCCAGATTTAAAATTCTATTTGCTGTGTTTTAAGTTTGGGAGGCACAGTACAAAAGTTTGCATGGGAAATATGTACATTTGCATATGTTAATTTTATTTAAAATAGCATAGAAGAGACTATGACTACATTGGATTTCTAAGTCGTAATCACTCTTCTTCCTTTTTTTAATATCAAAATGGTCATATTCTGTGTCTCATTTTCCTATTCTAAGCATAGGCCATTATATATGTAAAGACCCAATCCAGAAAAGAAAACCTTTTTTTTTGGGGGGGGGGGAGGCATCATTTCCTTTTCAACTTTTGATTTTTAACCACATTGTTTCTGATTTTCCTGTCCGATGTTTCCAGGCAACACCATCAACATCTACAAATACACCGTCATATCATCCTGCATCCTACTTTTACATCTGCCCTATGAGAGCTCTTTATTAAAACTTCATCATTTGGGTTACAAGGTAACTAGAGTGTCTTTTTATTTCTACAAGACTTTGTTCATGTGCACATGTACACATTTGGGCGCGTATGCCAGAAGATGCCCATGGAGGCCAGGTAAGTGAATTATATTTCTTGGAGCCAGAGTCACAGGTGACTGTAAGCCACCCGTTGTGAGTGCTAGGAACTGAACTGGTGTCCTTAGGAAGAACAGCAAGCTATCTTTACTGTGAGTCACCTTACTGTGAGACATCCCCGCAAATGTCTCATCTCCCATGAATTAGTACATTGTTTTCACTTTGCACAAGTCTTTTGCTGTCAACATATGTATCAGTCAATGAGTACTTCCTGAGCCATTTGTGTGGTATGCGCTTAGATGGAAGCATGTAAGTCTTACAATGGTGGGGGGAAAGGTGGGCAACAATTATCCCATTGGGGAATGGGCTAGGGATCATTTTCAAAATCCACATATCTAGGTTTTGGGAGTAGAGCGTTCATTGTCCAAGTCTCCTTTACCAAGCAACTTTGCCAGTGGCTATGTCGGTAGATTAACATGTGAAACACAGTGGCAACATTGTGGACTTCCTCCATCAGCATGGAGGAACAAGAATACTAATAGCTGAAGGGAAGATTAATGAAACTAACGGTTATTGATTGATTGTTATACTCTAGGCTTTATGCAAATACTTTATGTAGATTATTTAGGTCATATTTCATTTTAACTGTGATAAAATTATGACTATGAAAGTTTTAATTTTTCCACCCATGCAGATTAAGCAGAATTGAGAATAAATAGGTGAAATAAATGAGAAGATTTATGGAGCAATATTGAAAAATAAGACCATAGCCGTCTCAGGATAAAGGCTTGGAGCTGTAAATTGGGAACCATGTAAGTGCTCTGATCCAGATGTCTGTGCTCACATCCCTCTCATCTCAATTAATATGTTGAACTCTGCCCCTTAGGTGATGATACCAGGATGTGGGCACCACAGGAGTTAATTAGATCTTGAGTATTGAACCCTCATAATAGGGTAAGTAGCCTATAATAGATGCTACACTTTCTACTAGGAGAGAGTACATGAGAAGGTCAGTTTCTATAGGAAGGATTCTTATCAGAACTATGAATATGCTGACACTTTTATTTTAGGCTTTCCAGACTCCAGGACTATGAAATATAAAATTTCTATTGCTTATAAAACTACTGGATGAGCTGGGCAGTGGTGGCGCACACCTTTAATCTCAGCACTCCAGAGGCAGAGGCAGGCAGATCTCTGTGAGTTTGAAGCTATCCTGGTCTACAAGAGCTAGTTTTAGGATAGGCTGCAAAGCTACAGAAAAGCCCTGTCTTGAAAACAAAACAAAACAAAACAAAACCCACAAAAACTAGTGGATGTACTATATTTTGTTACAGGCACCTAAGTGGACTAAGACAATGAAACACAGTATGTATTGTGTGATGTTTGTCAGGATTAATTTACACCTGAAAGTTTTGCCTAGAACTTAGATTAAATAGGGTATTTATCTACACCCAAGTTTATCTAATCAATATCTATATCTACATTGAACTACATGAACTCTATCTCTAGCACATATATTGATATTATCTACATATGACTTGTCTACATCTATCTACCTGTATATAAAGGGACTATTTCAGGGAACGAGCTTACATAATTGTTCTACTGACAAGACTTAAATCTGTAAAGCAGTCCTGCTGGGTGGGTACCTTACAAAATACATTCCAGTCCACCTACATAAGTCTGTGTCTAGTAAATGTCAGATTTTTTCTTCAGCCCTCTCAACTGATAGAACAAGGCTTGCCCAGATACACTCAACTGCCAATGTGAATGACTACCCAGCAGCTTCACAGGCACAAGAACTCTCTGGGCAGCCAGTCAAGACGACTGGCCCTCCCAGGTGCTTTATAGCTGTTGAGTTACTCTGACACATCAGACTAGTGGAAGACAGAAGAACATAATTATAGGTCAATTTCAGAGTGTAAAGAGATATGGGAATATAGGGCAGGGATAAATAGAAAGTTCGGGAGGGGTAAATAGGACCAGACAAAGCGAGTATTTTGTTAAGATTATTTTTGTTTATGAGTTTGTGTGTCTGTCTGCATGTAGGTATGTGCACTTGTGTACAAGTTCTTGTAGAGGTGGATCCCTTGGAACTGAAGTTACTATTGTTGTTGTTGTTGTCTTGAGACAGGGTTTCTCTGTAGCTTTGGAGCCTGTCCTGGAACTAGCTTTTGTAGACAAGGCTGGTCTTGAACTCACAGAGATCCACCTGCCTCTGACTCCTGAATACTGGGATTAAAGGTGTGTGCCACCATCACCCAGCTCCTTGGAAATGAAGTTACAGGCAGCTATGAGGCCCCTGTCATGGGTGTTGGGAACTGAAATTTGGTCCTTCAAAAGAAGGCTTAATGGTTTAGCCATTTCTCTATAACCAAGGAGGGTTTCAGTTTGCTGGGATTTTTCTATTAATGGTTTCATTTGCTTCTCACAATACTAAGTTGGTGGAATTAAAAAAAAAAAACACCCATTAAATTTCCAGAACTCTAGACACTCAAGATTAGTCGAATTAGATTTGGGCATGATTCTGAGGCAAGATCCATATTTTTCTATTGTGATAGTTATCATTAATTTCCTCACCCCAGGTAAGCTAGTGCCCACAACTGGCTGGCACTCCTTACTTGTGAACTGAATAGAAACAAATGTGGTCAATTTGGCCAAAACCAGCTAAAAGGGAATGTCTCGGGTCAGCTTTGCTTCACCGGAGTCTTTGGTCTCTCTCAGTTGGTCTCACGTATGAAATGACGCTGCCGCTGAAGTTCATCGCCCCCCTTAGCCACCATTTTTCTGTGAATTGGCTTTCCTGAGGTCACACAGTGAGCATGACATTGCAGTGAAATTTTTTTCCCTTCACTTTTATTATCCAGATGTCCTACTTACAGTGGGAGATGAAAAGGCAGCGGAATAAATACAGCCAAACAAAATGCCAGGGGAGCAGGAATGAGTAAACGCCTGCTTTCCAGCTGTCGTTACTGTTTCCTGGGTAAGGCAGAAGCAGGGGGAAATTATGACAGGAACGCAATGAGCCACAGTTTATTTTCCAAGGGATATTGATTTCAGATGTTCCTGTTCCCATGTCTTTGACAATTGGTGTTTCTAAGTATCCCAATTGACCACCTCTGTCCCCTGCCCCCCACCCAAAGCTTGAATAAACCAGCCTCAATGAAAACCTCCATCAAACTCAACTCTGGTCTCACCGTGACAAACGGCATATTTAACTCCCATCTTAACCTTTTCAACTGATTGAAGAGGGTGCTCCAAAGCCCAGGAAGACAGAAGTAATTGTGTTAGATTTTTCAGCACAGATTGTTACCAACATGGGGGAACATTGCCAATTTATGGGATGTGGAGTGATCTCAGACAAAACCCTGGAATTGCCTAATTGGGCACTCTTCTTTGAAATCTCCCAGTACTGAGAATCTCTTCCACTTTTTGCATCTTAAATATTACTTAAAGAGGTCATAGTTGTCAAAGGATGTCCTGAACTCACATTTCCTGAGAGGTTGGTCCCCTGACCCTCGAGTCACGTAGAATGTTCTAGGTTCCAAGTACCTTTATTCTAGGAAGGTCTTCATGCTGTGTAATTTGGAGGCATTTACGCCTTACTGATACATAGTATTTGACTTCTGGTGCCATTTGCAGCTCGGTGCAAAATACCATGGTGAGCTTAAGCGTAGAATCTGCTTCTTGGTCATGTCAAATAGGAGGGGGAGAATGCTGCATCTTTGTGACTGGCAGTGGCTATATGCCATGTATAAATCTAAATCAGCAGTTTTCAATGTGTTGGGTTGAGACCCCTTTGGGGGGTCACAGATTAGATATCCTGCACACCATATAATTACATTACAGTTCACAGCAACAGCACAATTACAGTTATGAAGTAGCAAAGTAGCTTTACAGTTGGGGTCAGCGCAACATGAGGAGCTGGACTAAGGGTCACAGCATTAGGAAGCTTGAGAACCACTGATCTGGATGCTTAACATAAAGTAGTGAATGGATGAATTGAATCTGTGCCTCTTGAAATTGATGTTCTAGGGAGTACAGATAGGCAACAGATACAAATGCAATAAATAGGAGAAGTGTCTGCTAGAGGACACCAAAGACCATGGGATAAGTGCAGAAGTAAGCCAGGTTTAGAGAGATTAGGTTCTTGGGGTTAGGGAGATTGGAAGAAGGACAGGTGGGATGGCCAGGCTACTATATTTTAGGATGGGGAGATCTAAGCAAAAGCATCAGGAACATGGAGAAAGGAGAATGTTTCCCCAGGAGGGAAACAGTTAAAGCACGGAAATATCTATTCTTCAAAGGCACAGCAAGGTGTCTGTATCAGAGTACAGGGAGGAGAGAAAAGAAAATGGAAAAGATGCTGACAGTCCAAAACAGCCATGTAGACCTGTATAGACCAACACAGTCAAAGGATTTGGTGGTCTTCTGATTGAGATGGAGAGCTATTTGGGAGTTTTAGGAAAAGAGGGGACAGGCTACAGTGTACACCACGTGATTACTGGCTCTGTTGTGTTGAGAATAAATTTAGGAGAAGTAGGAAGAGAAGCAGGGAGATCTGATGAGAGATGGTTACATTTGTTAGTTCCATAGATCTCCTGAAGCAAAGGACCACCAACTTAGTGGTCAAAATCAACAGAGATGAATTACATCTAGCTCTGGAAATAATGAATCTAATTTATAAATTATTTATATAAATAATAAATCTAATAAATCAAGCTGCTGGTCACACCATGTGCTCCCAAAGCCTCTGCGGAAGGATCTTTCTTTGAATCTACCACGTCTGGTGACTCCAGCTGTTCCTTAGCTTGTGCTAACATCTCTGGTGCCTTGGCCTATTTTTATATAATTGCTTCCTCCTGGGTTTCCCACTATCATCATTCCTCTGTGTTCATCCTTCTTCTGTGTGTGTCTATCTCTGTGACCAAATGGGTCTTTCTCATGAGCGTGTCACTCAGACTGAGCTGAAATTTTACAGACACAATCATACTTTGATTATATCTTCAACGGCCCTTATTCCTGAGTCACGTCCCATTCTTAGGGACAGGAGCGTAGGTTTTAGCATAATTTTATGGTCAGTGTGAGGCAGAGGAAACACAATTCAATGTATAGCAGGTAGTAATCTAGGAGACAAATGAGGAAGACCAAGAAGAGGATGGTAGCAGGGGCTGGCTGAGCAGTGATGAGATTCTGATGATAGTGTGGTGGTAGAACTGTCAGAATGTGATGCTACATTAGATATGAAATATGTAAGAGAAACGAAAGATAGCTCCAGGAAACCTTACCGAGCAGACGGAAGAACTGAGAGTTAAACAAGTTTGGGAACAGAAGATTAGAAAACCTGTGGCTGATAGTTGAGACAGTCACTTGGATAAAGGTCAATGCTGAGTGGGAAACTGGATCACTGAGCCTACAACTCACACAGAGTCTGGATTGAAGGCGTGAAAGGTTTACATTTACAAATGCTCAGCACACGAAGCAAAAGCCAAAAGACTGATGATGATCATCATGAAAGTAGTATATCCAGCTCCTGGGGATTCTTAGAAAAGACTCCAAACCAATACATCCCAGAGACTCTTTTACATCAGTGTTTATAGCAGTGATGTTTGTAGCAGCTAAATTATGATAGCAGCATGGGCACCCATCAACAGAATCCACACCATCAAAATTTAAAGAGCATGCCAACCAAAAGTCAGTGTATTTAGAAAAGATGGTCACAGTCTGATCTGTGGGCCACTCCAATATGAAGATAAGGAAGAAAAGGAGAAACTACCAAAGGAGACTAAGTGGGAGGAGCTAGCAAAATACAAGAAAGACTAAGACTGAAGAGGGCTTGAGAGCCATGTGAAGGAAGTATAGAGGAGGAGACACTGCCAACTGTATAAACGCTGTACATAGGTCAGAAATAAAGATGAGACCTAATTGCTGGGTTTAGAAACAGGAACGTATATGAATTTGACAGCAACTGCTATGGAGTGGAGATGGAATTCAAGAGCGAACAGGAAGAGGAATTTGGAGTGGCAAGTAAAGACAATGCTTGTAAGGAGAGGACAGCCTAATAGGACTTGGGTACTGTGCTCCTGGTAGAAGCCTGAGGACCTGGGTTCTATTCCCTAGCATCCACTTAAAGAACCAGATGTAGGAGTATGTGCCTGTATCCCAACACTGACTTTGGGGTATAGAGGTAGAGATAGGCCATTCCCTGGGTCTCAGTGGCCAGCTAGCCTAACCTAGTTGGTTTGCTCCTGGTTCAATGAGAGACCTTGTCTCATAAGCAAGGCAGAAAGGGATAGGGGAAAACATTCCATGTTGACCTCTGGCCTTCATATGGGCACACATAGACCCATGCACTTGCATGCCCAAGTACACACGCACACAGACATTCAAAGATTAAAAAATAAAAAAGATAGGCTTTTAATCTTTGTGTTTTTAAATGTTCATATGCTGAAGGCAATAATCTGGAGATGGAGATGCCACATCCTTTCCTGATGGTTCTGCTTTCATGGTGTCCTATTTTGCCCTAAGGCAACTTTGTACATAGGCTGGCTGCTCATGTGGGAATGTCCTATGCTCTGAGGTACCCCCTTCCTTTGCTTTGCTTCTTGTTTCAGTATCTCCAGATCTCTCCCCTCTAAAGCATCATCATTAGGTAATTTCTCTGGCAACCTCCCTGGGCTTGGGAATAACTGACATTGGAGCGTGGAAGCTAATGTATTCACCAACTCAAAATGTGAACCCACAAAGTTCATTTTGATAATAGAATTACAAGCCCAGCATCCACACAAGACAGACTCCATCATTTCACCTCCGCGGCATTGGTTCTGGCTAAGCTGTCTTATTTTCTCTGTGTTTAAGTAGTTTCCAAACAAGTACCCCTGGTGTGGATGCTTCTTCCTGCCTCTTTTTCCATGCTTCCATCAGAATCCGCTTTCGAAAACGCAAAGCTGGCCCTACAAAACCTTCCCAAAGATCACGTTACTCTCATGTATGTATTACAACTGTCTCTGTCCACTCACTGGCTTCTTTAGTTTGAACTGCCCTTCTCTCCATGCTATCCTATTCTGGAAGTCACTTTATATTAATGATTCGATGTGAAGCTCTGAAAACCTCTTCTCCAAAATCCTGTTTGATTCTTCTACCAGCCAACCCCAGGGAAGTTGACTGCTCTTGCTTCTGTGCTCCCAAATGATTTGTGGATAACACAATGACATTTTAAAACGCCCGCGAGCGTGCTTTTTCTCTTTCTTTCTTTCTTGATCACATGATACAATCTGGGAAGGTGGAGATTGGGAGGGGTTCCCTTTTCATTTTCATACTTCCTAGTACATACCGTTCTGAGAACACCATGGGAGCCGAACCCCACACATTCGATGATTCATTGTCAAAGGCCGACACTCCCCCGGGATGCCTACCTCGGTCAGTTCCTTGTGGGTATTGAAATGGAGCATCTCTCCCTTGTCTCTGTCTTCTTTCCCAGGGCATTCTCTAGATGCAAGCAGTTCGTTTATATTGCTTTTCTTCTGTGTGAATACAGATGCCGCCAGTCTTATTGTCTGGTTTGTGATTGTAGAAGGACACAGAAGTCACTGCTGTCCTTGGGTCCATGGAGAAACCTTTTTACAAAGGTCATGAGGACCAGAAATAGAATTCTGGAGACAAAGGTGAAGGGAAGGAGGACATTTTGTTGTAAATAGCCTGCCCGCCCTTTTGCAGGGAACCAACACGTACTTTTTCATTTTGCAATTAAGAATCAGGTTTTTTTTTCTGTCTCTGGCGCTGTCATCAAATGCAACACCTTGTTATGGACCAGCCAGAAAGACCTACAGAGCATTCTCAGGTAAAATGAAAACTATGACTCGAATTCGTTTCACCTCTTCCATTCTTCTGCCATTCCAGAGGATGTGGGTGACTGCTGTGGGTGACCTTTAAGCCAACCCTGCTAATTAGCAGGAAGCATTAGACCCAGAAACTAGCCTGGAAGCACTTTGGGCTCCTAGAATATTCCCTACCCTGGGAGAGTCTAAAACTAGACCTTATCATTGTGTGTTTGAATTATTATAGATCACTGATGCCCTCAGGCACTCATCGAGTGTCTGTGTAATTCCTGTGACTCGAGGAAAAGAAGGAAAATGGAAAGACACATTTGGTACCTCAAACATCATTTAGGGGGCTGTCCCGCCAAGCAGCGTTAGGGTGAGGTACAGCCGGGGCTTGTGAAGGTGCGTGCCTATCTTTAGAAATAGAAACATAAACATTTTAAAACTACATTTATTTATTTTATTTATTATTTAATTTGTATTGTAGATCAGTGTGCATTTGTGTGTGTGTGTGTTCATGCATGTGTGTGGGCATACACGTGGAGATCAGAGGGCAACTATTGCGTGTTGGTCCTCTTCCTCTACCATGTGGGTCCTAAGGGTTGGACTTGGGTTGGTCAGGGTGAGCAGCAAGCACCGTTCCCTGCTGAGCCATCTCACTGGCCTAAGAAACTGGATGCCTTACACCCGTCCGCCTCTTTGGTCTGGAGTCTGCAGGAGGTAGTCATGTGGTATGAGAGACTGTGGCCGTCTGAGCTTGATAAATAATCCTGTCCTCTCTCACTGAGTGAAGTGAGGGCAGGCTTCGCTGCTACAGATTGCTATGGAGTCCATTCCTCTTCCTTACGCCTGCCTGCTGTAAAGCTTGGTGATGAGGGTCAACCATGGCCCTGGTCATGAGCCATGCAGTGCTGTCCTCCCACCAACTGTGATGAGTCACAGTGGTGGGCGTTGTTCTGCTGGGGTAGCCTCTGTCAGTGTGAGGTGACAGGGATTTGAGCATTACTGTGCCCATTTAATAACAAAGCTTGAATCACAGATGAGAAAAGGCATCTGGAAAGTTCATCCAAGTTTCTTCAGAGTGTTTCATGCTGCCTCTCAACTCATGCTTAGGGCACATGGAGGTAGGATGAGTTAATCAGCACCATTTTCCATGACATCTCTTCCCTCTGCATACTTATCCTTGAGGTTCTTCAGGTGTTGAGTCGCAGAGTGGAGGAACAAAAGCCTGGATGCCTGAGCCTGCTGCATAAACTGAGCCTATGAGTCAAAAATTCAAGGATTGAGTGGGAAGTCTTCTTCTATAAGAGGTGGATTTTAGGTCAAGTTTGGAAAGATCATTGTATTTCAAGCTACGTGACTTTGGGTAAGTTGCTAATCTCTTTAAGACTCAATTTCTTCATATTGAAAAAAACCAAAGAAATACATTCTGACTAGAGTTATTGTGAGGTTTAAATCAGATGATGTTGGAAAACAAGATACAATAAAGCCCCAATGTAGACAAATAAATACGTAAAATTATAAGAGAATGATAAAAAACAAGTGAAGATTTCAGAACACACAAAATAAATGTTAACTAAGTAAACACAATGGAGGGAAGCTAATTAGTGTGAGAATCAAATAACTCAGTCTACTGAGATGGGTGGGAGTCTGTAGGCTGGGGTTGCCCTGGAGATTGGTCCACAGGCCACAGAGCCCGAACTACTGGCTGAAGTTCATGAAGCGGGGAGAATGAGGGAGGCTCACTTTGTTGGCAGGGTAGCTGAGTTAGGCGCTAAGAGCAAGGACCAAGGNAAAATAAATGTTAATTAAGTAAACACAATGGAGGGAAGCTAATTAGTGTGAGAATCAAATAACTCAGTCTACTGAGATGGGTGGGAGTCTGTAGGCTGGGGTTGCCCTGGAGATTGGTCCACAGGCCACAGAGCCCGAACTACTGGCTGAAGTTCATGAAGCGGGGAGAATGAGGGAGGCTCACTTTGTTGGCAGGGTAGCTGAGTTAGGCGCTAAGAGCAAGGACCAAGGCAGGAGGTCAGTTCTAAGACACAGTCAATGGAGCAGGTGTTCACAGATCCTACTGGCCAACATTTGAGTCAGCTGCTCGTATTTGGTGGAGGATGGAGGGGTGGAAAAGGACTGCTGAATGCCATCCACCTTGCTCTGAATGAGTCTGGATCCAGGGAGCACTATAGAACCTCCCCTCAGGTGGGAAGATGAGAGTATGCAGCTGAGAGAGTGGCTAAAACCAGGGAGCGGGCAAGAGGGATTCTGCAGCACAGAAACCTGCAAAGGGTGTGAGGCCACAACTACTGATGATCAGAGAAACTGATCTCCCCCACTCCTGCTGTGGTGCTGGGGGTAAATCCATGGATTTTTATATGCTAGACAAGTTTACTCTACCACTGAGCCACAACTCCAGCTGGCAGAACTTTCTTCCGCTGGCATTTCGCTTTGACAAGGTGTTTGAAAAGGAGTTGGGAAAAGAGAGGAAATATTTAGAAAGGCTTTAATGAAGGGAAATGGGTTGCACAAGAGTCCCCATGCAACAGAAGTTAGAAGATGCATAAAAAAATCTTGGAGTGTAAGCAGATCGAGTGGGAGAAGCCAAGAATGGCAGATTCCCTTGGGTCAAAAGCCACGGCAGTAGCTTCTGAGATCTGCCAGCACCTCCTCATCACTCCCTTGTCACTCCTTAGCTTTCCTGGGATGTGGGACAGCTGGAAGTGATGCTGTAACACTTTCCCTCCACCAACAGCTACAAGAGTTTTGTTGAAACACAGCGTGATTCTTCACAAAAGTACTCGGGTACAATAGAAAAGACAGAAAATTATGAATCAACGTATTTGAATTCTTATCTCTCCCAGGTCTTTGTGAATGTGAGAACATACTATCTCTCTGGTTTTGTTAAATCTATACTGCCATGTTAGAAAATGTCTTCCAAATTTAACATTTAATAATTATGAAATCCATAAAGTCACAGAAAGAAAAACATAATAAGCCAATGTTTTTAAATTCAAATGAATATACCTGCTTTCATTATTATTTTTTTAAATGAAACTAGAGGTTTGAGACCCGTTTCAAATCGGGTTTATTCATTGAATAAATGGAATTCAGTCTTTGTCTATTTTAGCCTTGGAGATATTATGTCCCAGTGACTCACCAGAAGAGCAAATGTACCAGAAAGATAATGTATCTCAATTTTGTATTTGCATTCCTTTAGGAGTGTTTTATCCTACATTCTTTTGGAGATATATTTTGATTTAATCTGATTTCAGATTATCCTCTGATAATTGATATTGATATTGTGGTAGGGTTTTAAGGAGCTATAGATTTCAATCTTCAAGGCTATGGACTTCAATAATTTTCAAATAGATTTCACCTTTCTTTTAGCTGCTGTGACCCAAGTTATTGCCCTTGTTGTTACCATGGTAATGATAACTGACATCACTGAGTCTGGAAGCAGACAATTCCCCCACACACTCAGGAAGCCTTGGAGATTAAAATACCCAGAGAAAATGTAGACTCTGGAAGATATATCTGTTTTTCCTACACAAATTCTACTTTAAACTAAAATATACAAAATCTATTGGCATGACATCTTTCTCTAAGCAATTTGAAGTATTTTACGAAAACTCAGTCCTGATTTTTGCCCTTATTGGAGAAAAACTATCCAAATATGTTTTTTTCACCCCACAGGGTGGAGCCTGCTACTGCTACTGTGATAAACTGTCGTGTTGTCAAGTTGTGCTCTAAATAGTCTTGTGTGGATACATAGACCCTGCCTGCGCTCCATTATGGTCAGAGAATGGGCAGCAGTCAATGGAGAGATTAACTGGACAAAATGCTGAGAATAAGAGCCCAAGGACTCAGTCCTAAACAAAACAGCTTATCAATACCCTCCCACACCCCAAAGGCTCAGGGACTTTGTGGAAGAAGGGGTAGAGAGAATGCAAGAGCCAGAGGATGGGGAAGCGGCTGAGCTAGGAAATGCTGTCTTCTAAACACTGCGTGGCTATGGCACTGATGAACTCCCAGCACGGTTTCTCTTCTTACCTGCATGAGACCTGTGCAGGATCAAGGCACCGAAACTTGAAGTGTAGCTAGGGTAGACGACCTCCAGGTCCCACCTGTTACAGAGAGCAATTAGCATTTGGTAGTTGCTTGGAGAGTGGGAATCTTTTTTTCTTTTGAACATATAGGCAGCACTAAATGGATTTAGTGGATCACTGAAAAAGAAAAGAGATGAAGTTTAGAAAGAGCTATGTTGTAGGGGATATGAGGGCAATAGGAGGGAGAGAAATGGGAAATACAAATAAACAAATTTTATTACATACCTTTATGAAACTCTGAAGAATTTAAGGACAGAGGTAATGGATATTTAAAACTATTTTGCAGCGTTGTGCAAATCTTGCCCTAAATAGTTACTAAACTCTGTGAGTCCAAATGACTGTGTGGAATGAAGACCCTGGTAGAGCATCTCCAAAACGGAGCAATGAAGGAAAGAGGAGCCAAGGAAGGGGAAATCGGCAGAATCCAAAGAAAGCTTGTTTCTTACCATTTTGTAAACATAATAACATAAAGGAATGAGGCAATAAATATCAACAATCACCGAATTTATTAAGTGAAAGTTCTTGGCAAACTTGACAATGAATGGATTGAACTCTCAACAGACAAGCCCAGTGACTTTTATTAGTATCACTCTAAGGGGTTCTAGATTTTAGTTCCTTAGGAGAACATGGTTAGTTGTATGCAGGACTACACGAGAAGTAAGGTGAACCATTCAAAAAGACCAGAACCGGACCAGCTTCTGAATCAAGCTGTCATGCTCCTGTCCACTAGATAGTTATATTGATCCATCTCAGGAAGATGCAGTTAGTAAAATTGGGAAATTGGAAAACTACATGACAGAAGATCCAGTTATTGGATGAATAAATGTTAAGAAAGAAAGAGTCAAAAGCAATCTTAAAGTAAAAAAAAAAAAAAAAAACTTAAGACATAGTACACTTAAATGCAAGGGGTAGATATTGTAGATCTCGATTGAGAAAACCAACAGTGAAAGAAAATTCTAATCGTCGAGAGTAGGAGCGCACTCAGGCTTCTGATGTTTTTAAGGAATTAATTACTTTTAGATGTGCTAGTGTGGTAGTGTGAGGAATATTCTTAGCTCTTAGAGACATATTGCATCAGCCAGGTTTTACTGTAGAGACAGAAGCAATACTATAGAATAAATAATGCAGGACTATGATAATATGGAATAATGCAAGATGCTACAAGCCATCTTCCTAAGAGACTTTTTCCCTTGCCGACTTTGACAGAGCAAGCTGTGTGTGGCCAACGCTACAACGGAGAGCTATGCAGATGAGGAAAAGAGAGCGTGAGAGTACAGGGGAGTTTATTAAGAGTGCTGGAGGGAAATGGGAGGCTGGGAGGAGGCGGAAACTTTTTTTTTCCTTTTCTCAATAAAAAAATAAAAAAATTAAAAAAAAAGAGTGCTGGCTTCAGTGTCTATGGAAGCTAGGAAATCTCAGAGGGGACCAAATGCAAACTGGAGACCCAGGGCAGCAGCTGCATGGCTCAGTTCAAGTCTAAAGACCTCAGAACCACAGAAATGAATGGTGTAACTCAGTCTGAGAATGAGGGTCCAAGAGCTCTGGGGTACCACCAGCACACGTCTTCGCACAAAGGCTGAAGAACCTACAGTTCTGACATTCACAGGGAGAAAAGGATGGGCATCCCAGCTCCAAAACATGAATTAATTTGCCATTCTTTGTCTTTTTGTCCTATCAGGGACTTGACATGTTGCCTGAGCACACTGAAGGTTGATCCCTCAAACTCAATTAACTGAATTGCTTATTAATCTTGTATGGAACACCCTCACAGGTTTACCAAGGTATGGTTTCTCCTGCATCTAAGTCCTTTAATCTAGCTAAGATGACATCTAAAATTAATCATCACAATACTGTATTTGTCAGCAGATGCTGTGTAACAAATTAGAACACACCAGGATGCTGAGAGCAATACCTGATTATTGTCTGTTTCTGTAAGTGTGGTCTGAACACAGCTTAGCCAGGCCTTCTGTGAGGAGCCGAGAGGACCAAGGTATCTGGAAGGCCAAGGGGCTCATTGGAGAGTTGAGTGAGGAAGGGTCCACATCTTGGCTCATGCAGTTGTTGGCAGAATTCAATTCCCTACACAAGAATAGTTGAGAGTCTACGCTTCTTGTTACTGCTGAGTTGGAGGTCACTTTCAGTGCTTTTTCTGGTAATCCTTTCCACTGTGGAAGTTACAGCATACAGCTTGCTTCTTTAAAGACTTTGGGGTGTCTCCTAGGAAAATGGGCATTATAATCTTTATTGCTATAGTAATTATCATCACCATTACTGTTACTGTTATTGTGTGATGTGTATAAAGGCACAGGAGCACTACAGTGGACAGAGACAGTCAGAGATCAGTGTAGTGGAGTCAGTTCCTCTGTCCACCATTATGTGGCTTCCAAAGACTGAAGTCAGGTCCTCAGGCTTACACAGAATGTGATTTACCCCGCTGAGCTGCCCCACCAACCCCTATTTAGTGTAATCTTAAAAATTTTTTAAATCATGCTCATTTTGATACATTTTCATTGTTCTATTTATTACAAGGAAGATATACATTCTGTCCATTCTCAAGAGGAGAGAATCATGTAAGGTTATGGACATAAGGAATCTAAATCATAGGGCCAATTTAAGCTTTATACACCATACACACTTGATTTTTGTGAGTTGCATATTATTCCTTAGGATAACATTTTGTCCGGGACTCTCCTTTTTCTCTCTGTGTGTGCATGTGATATGTGTGCATGCATATGTGTGTACTGCAGGCAGGCCGTGTCCCAGCACATGTGTGGAGGTCAGAGGCTAACCTCAGGTGTCAGTGAAACAAAGCTCATCACGGGCAAATGCTGCAGGCTGGCTGACCCGGGAGCTTCTGAGGATGCTCCTGTCTCTACCCATTATCCTGCCATTGAAGCACCAGATTTACAGACACACAGTGAGGACTGACTTTACACAGACTCTGGGGATCCATCCTCAAGTCTTCACACTGTTTAGCAAGTGGCTTTACTCACTGAGCAATCTCCATAGCCTGGGGAGATTCTTTGGAAATATTTTTGAAAAGTTCATATGCATATACAAATGTACCTTGGTCATATCTACCCTGACTTCCACCTTCCACTCCCCCAGGATTTCCCAGCACATCTTCCTCCCAACTTCATGTTTTTCTTTCATGTTTATTTATCTGACCCACTGAGTCCAATTAGTGCTGTGTTAAGGTTCATGAGCGCCAGCAAGAGGAACCTTACAGGGACTCAGCTCCTTGTAGACTTGGTAGCTTTTGCTACTACTTTTTCTCTTTTTCCTGGAGTCTAAAAATACATGGTTCATGTATTATTCTTAAGACCTATGGGGTATTAAATATTAAATCTATGGTACAAACTAGCACTGATTACAAATGCTTTCACTACCCTGGAAGTGACAGTTGATGGCTTCCGCTTGGCCTCTGAGCTTCTAAGATGCTACATACATGAGATGAATGGTTAAAATCTCCATCTCACAACTGCTACCCCAATTCCTACAGTATACTACCCTCTGAGCCTCCAGAGAATAGAAGATAAGATCTAGGTGGCCAAGTTAGTCCCTAACAACTAAGATGAAAATGGCTCTAATTAACTATATGGTCTGACCAGTAGAGGAGGAAAAAGTATGGATATTCCTTAGAAGGTAGCAGAGAGAAAGGTCTGGGATCTTGCTCCATCATGGAAATCCCTTTTAGATTGGCAAGAACATGAACGTGGTAATTAGAGGCAAGCCAGGCTGGAATGCTTGTTGTCAATGCCCATGACTGCCTCTTCTCTTACCTTGCAGCCCTTACTCATTAGCAGATGAAGCCGAGAATGCTCTGTCCTAGAGTCTTGCACTTCCTGGAACTGACTTTCTTCTGAAAATGGACTGGGAGCTCAGAAGCGATTCAATCCCGGTGGAAGAAGATGGAGCCTGCATGTGAGCAGAGTCACCCGTGTTTTCCCATGCTGCTTCAGCGCTCAACACAGGAGACAGAGAGATGATGGCAAACAAGGAAGCTGGGATTCTATTCTAGGAAGCAACGTTGGAGAAGGCGGCACAGTGGGTGAGGTGCTTGTTTCACAAGGAAGGTACAAGGACCAGAGTTCAGATCCCCAGCAATCACGCAGCTACTGAGAGGGTTTACAGCCTTCTATAATCACAGCGTGAAGGAATCAGAAATGCAGAATTTCTGGGGCAATGTGGCTAACTTAGACAGCCCTCTGGTGAGCTCTGAGATCAGTATACCCAGTAGAGAGCCATGAAGGAAGATAGCAGATGTCAACCTCTGGTCTCCACGTGCATGCACACATATGTGCGCTCACATACATGGGAAACCATATCTGTAGATAGAGAGAGGAAATGAATGTGGAAACATCATCAACAATACATGCGTGGAATCCAGAAGTGAATTAAATCCCACTGAATCTTTAGTTCATTGTATGTAAGAAAAATGGAACAACAGACACCCTACAATGATATGGGGAGATATTATTTAATGATTTAGTTCTTTTGCAAGCTAAATGTTTAACTTTAGTCTGGGAGAGAATTTCATAAAGATTTCACATTACCCACTCCTTCAGTCTCCTTACAGTTTCACTACACACACACACACACACACAAACACACACTCTACTTTCTTCATGATCTCAGATGATTTATTTGACTTGAGAAATTATATATCACCAAGCAATATACTAACCCCCCCCCCACTATTAGTTAATCTCCACGTGGATAGAGAGCACATACAAGCATCTGTCTGAAGAAAAGGCCTGAGTGTGTTGAAAACTTAGTATGAACTTAATAAGTTGAGGACTCTGAATTGAACCCAGGTCCAAATTCCCATACTTATGTTGGCAATTGCATTGTCTTCCCCTCAACTGTCTCAATCCTAAGGGATGGAGACCTAACCAAAAAGAGGGAAGAGGTCCTAAAATCTGAAGCACTCCACGGAAAAATGTGAACACACGTGAACCCACCGTGAGCACACAGCCAATGGGAAAAAATAATCTGAGCAACAACATGGGAGATTCTTTTGTGATAAGTGAACTGGAGAGGCCTCCATCTCGGGAAAAAATGATTCATTTGATTTGTAGTAAAATAGAACACAAGCATAATAAATCTTTAGTGTATAAAGAGAGACTTTAGACCTTTAGTCTATAAAGAGAAACTTTAGACTTTAGACCACATCCCTACTCCTCTAGTAAAGACCTGTTCTTCCAGATCCAGCCTTGCTGTTCCCTTGAGCACAGGTGTTTTTCTTTCCTTGAACCTGGTTTGCAGCCTGGGGTAGGTGTGAGAATGTAGGCATAGAGGGGCATTCAATGTGTGTTTCTGGGCCTGAACTGGAATTCAGAAACTTATTCTTTTGTCAATCGCCTGGAATGCAAGTAGATGAACTTAGTAAAAAATTAAGATTATTTGTTGAGGGACTCTGGGGTTTTTAGAGACCCAGGTCTGGATTTCAACATATGCATGATTCTTCAACCAGATGTTTGTATGTGCTCTCTATCCATGTGGAAATGAATTAATCATTGGGGGCTAGTGTCTTGGTTAGTGATATGTAATTTCACAAGAAAAAGAAGGTGAAGGAGAAGGAGAGACATCTACAGACCTTGAGGTGTCTGCTGTTGTACCATAGGTCTTTTGGTTC
This sequence comes from Alexandromys fortis, assembly GCF_014885135.2. Taxonomy (NCBI): domain Eukaryota; kingdom Metazoa; phylum Chordata; class Mammalia; order Rodentia; family Cricetidae; genus Alexandromys; species Alexandromys fortis. The sequence goes on from NW_026067980.1 coordinate 1,209,223, forward strand.
ATTGGTTCTCTTGATGCCATCAGACCTCTTTGGTGGTAGCAATGTGGTTCTTTCACAGTCTTACTCCTAACTGACAGCCAGCAAATGTGGAAAGGAGAAGCTAGTAAGAATTTGGTCTCCCAGAGGCTTGATAAAGAAGCATGAGAACTAAAGGAGCTGGAACCCAGAGCAAACTCCAGTGGTTTTCATGCATCGGGACAGATATCTGTGATAAAGAATTGACTAGCAGTTACTGAAGTCCCATGGAGGTAGTGGTAGCTAACTAAAAATGATGCTTCTCATGTATGGAAATAATTTTTCACATATTGATTTGTCCAGCCAGAAAGAGAGAGGTATAGAGAGGTGGATTCAGCATGGAACTAGGAATCAAAGCACCAAGGTCTCGCCTGGACTCGACTTTGGATCAGTTATTTTAGGTGTGAAATGATCGCTAGGTGTGTCTAACCTGAGGCCTGTATTCACCGCAGGGTTGCTATAAATACAGTCAAAAATATTTGTTGATGGTGATCTCTTATCTCCATGTCAAAACGTTGGACAACCCCGAACTGTCATTTCCTACTTTGTCAAGTGAGTGGGTCTCAGAGCTACACTAACACACTCACGTTCTTAAATTTTTATTAGAGTCCGCTGATAGATAGTGGGAGATGTTGTTTCTTTATTAAAGGCTAACTAAGTGTGATCCTTTAGAAGTATATCCGTGCTCACTTATAGATGATAGATCACATTCCTGTGTCCCCACTCTCTACCCTTGAATTTTAGTAGCAACCTGTGAGGGAGGCTGATGAGTTGATTAGAAGTGGTCTTGTGGTTTTCTGTGGTGGTCTCCATTGACTGCACAAAAGTTGATTGATGGGGGTGGTGGCTACACACACCTGTGCTCTAAAGATAAGATTTAGAGTGTAGTAAGGAATTATGCTGGTCACGCAATGTGGCGGTAGGAGATTCCTATTTGAGGTCCATGACTTCACTAGCTCTGGGAAGCTGGGTAGGTTTCCAGTACAGGCACGATGCCCTCCTGTCGCTTAGGCCTTGAGTGCAATCAGACGTTGATGGTTTCCACCAACTTGTGAGTGCTACTTCTTGGACTGTTATTTATATCTTGCCATGCTGGGAATTGTCATGATTCACAGGTGTTGCAGATGGATAGAGCCATTTAATTGCTTCCCTCCCTTGGCAGCATCCACAGTATTTTCCGGAACCATGGAAACTAAACCACAGGAAAGAGGTTTTCAGGTCAGATTCAGCTAGAGTCATCCTGAATAATATATCCTAAGGATGTGGTATCTTCAGCATACACATAATTACGTATGTGTATGTGTGAAGCATATGTATATTATGTACATATGTAATATACACACATATGTGTAATATATGTATGTAACAAATACAATCAAGGAAAACAAGGCTGTCAAGTTGAGAGTAGACGTTCAATGAAAGGCTGCTGAGAGGGGTTGGGGAGAGGAAGAGGAGGAGGAGACAAAGGGGAGGAGGAGAAGTGAAGTAATTCTATTTCAATTAAAAAGATTTAAAAAAATTAATCTTAACCTCTGTTAAGAAACAGATCCTGTCTGATCTCACCACTTCTCAGGGCCCTTGTAGAAGGGTGGCAAGATCCTCACTGCAGGAATATCTAGAAACACGACTGTTCTTCTAACCCTACAGGAACACTTAATAAATATCCAATTTACTTGGTGAAGACCAGTTGACTTGCAGATAAACCACTGACTAATTAGGCTCCTTCCTGTTGTATTAACAAGAGAATGAGTCATCCAAGAAAGCCTTTAATGTCTACCTGAGACCACCGTTTTCTAAACACAAGCTCGGGCCAGAGCTCTGGTGGGGCTAATAGGACAGACATGCTCTTGCATAAACAGGAGGTTGTATTTGAAAGGAATACCTTAACCTTTCCCAATGCAAATGATAAATGCTTTTGAAAAAAAAATCTCATAGCAAGTTGGGCCTTTCAAGGGTCCAGAGACAGTAATTGCCACCGAAGCACACCTTGAATACTGCAGATGACCTCAAGACTGAAATAGAAAGTTCTGTGATGTCATGTCACTAGGCCCATTTTACTCCCTTTTTTTCATTAATAAAGTCTCAGTCTTCCAGCTTCAAAGAAACCTTTCATGAAACGTGTGAATGCAAAGATAAGGATTACACACGCCCTAGTTCTGGGTGAGTAGTAAAAGAACAACAAAATTTGGCCATTGAAAACGTAGAATTCATTTCTGCAAAATTGATAGTGAAATGACGTCTAGATAAGGAAGCATGTTTGGAGGAAGTTTTGAAGAGAATTAGCTCTTGATATATTCTGTTACATCATTATTAAGATACGAAGAACCTGATCTGAGTATCACTCTCAAATTCTGAAGCAGTCAGATTTTTATTCTCTATGAGAGGCAAGTGGAGGACACATCTACTCATTCTCCCATTCTAGACTATCCATGTTGTTCACTTCTTCCTCTCCTTTGAGACAGTGTCTCCTGCAGCCCATGCTGGCCTCGAACTCACTAAGTGTCCAGGGGTGACTTTAAAGTTCTGATCCTTTGTCTTCATCTCCACAGTACCACGCTTACAGACATATGCCGCTAGGGTTGGTTTGTGCAGAATCTAACACAGAGCTGAATACACTCTAGGTGAGCACTGTACCCAGTGGGCTACATCTGCACTCAGCTTGTTCTTTCTGACCTTCCTTAGGTAAGTCTTTGATCTAACGTCTTTCACGACAATGGGGATGAGGAGGCTGATGGCAAGTCTGACTTCTTTGACCCTTTCCTTCCTTTAAGAGGGAGGGTGTCTGTGTGCAGTAGGGGTTTAGGATGGGTTCTGTTTTGAGGGTAAAACTAAGGGTTAAACAGAGCAACTGCAGTGTCTTGGTTATCACCAATTAGAAGAAAAGTGAGACCAGTGGGCTCAGAGAAGCTTCTATTAACAAATATGTCTAAAGATGAGAGGAGGGATTCGCAGAACAGGGTCCCTAGACCAGGCCATTCTCTGCATTAGAAACTGAAAGTTACAAAAGTGGGGGCTACAGTTTGTGGTTCAGACACAGCCACAACTAAATCCTGACACATGATACAGCTTAGAATCTTTTGCTTTGTTTCCTGGGTACCAGAGGTCAAATCCAGGGCCTTGAGCATGATTAGTGGGCTCTGGACCACTGCCCTGCACCTCTAGCCTTCGGGCTTGCATCCTTATTCTTATCCCTTTAGCGGTTCCCCTTGCCTCGCTTGTGTTTCCTTCTCCTCATTACAAAGCCCTGGAGAGCCCAAACCAGGAGAATTGGATTTGAGCCCTAGTTTTTACTCGAAACATCTCTAAATTATTGAGATAAATTATTTAAATTTCAGATTTCTTATTGTAAAATAATATTATGCTGGCATCCATTCCCCTGACCTAGCAGACTCCAATTAAATTAGATATCAAACTAGATCGATGATGACTGAAGGGCGACACAATATGCTATAGGAAGAAGTTTAATCATGGCTATGCCTTCGTTGTATTACATCAAAACCCAGGTAAGTACTTCAGAAGAAATCAGCCTACATGCCTTATGGAGAGCATCTATTATTTAAAAGACTGTGCTGAAAACTAGAGAGTCCTGCAGTATATAGAGATGAGGCTCTTGCATGAGTCTTAAGTTTCCAAATCCAGCTAATGAGATGTACTATGAGCCCCATATGTCTTCCGAAGCCCCACAGCCACACATAGCAACTGAGCAGATGGTATAGAGAATCTGCCGTGATTCATTTTTGTGATGCAGGATTCTCTGGGCGACAGATCCCTCAGATAATGTAAGGAAATCTGGGGGTCTTTTCCCCAGGAAATTGTCCATCTGCATAAAAACTCAAACAGATGCAAAAACACAATTTCTACATGTTGAGGAACTTTCTTGAAACCCACTTATAAAATCTCCCTACCTTTGAAACAAGCAATAGGAAACAATTAGAAAAATGAAGGACTTGGCTGTTCCAAAAAGTCTTTTTGAGAATCCTGTGATTGACAGTCTCTGGGCAGTCTCTGGCTCATTTTAACAATACATTATGTTCAAAGTGACACTGTTCCAGCTCAGGATTGTATTTATGCTTTAAGAAAGTGTGTGTGTGTGTGTGTGTATGTGTAGGGAAAACCTTCATTTTATTATTATGAGAGCCTTAAGCTGTCATGTCAAAAGGCAATCTTGTTTTAGAATATCTGGAAGGGATGAGGAGGAGGGAGAGGAGGGGGAAGAGGAGAAGGGAAGAGGAGAGGAAGAAGAAGAGGGAGGGAGAGAGAGAGAGAGAGAGAGAGAGAGAGAGAGAGAGAGAGCGCTAAGATTAGCTTTACCTCAATCTATTCCTGGTAGTACATGTGACTGCACTATCTTGAATAGTCCCAATCAATCAAGAACTAGCCCCAGCAGTTTGTATGTAGATCAGAGGGTACCCAGCTGGAGACCTGGTCTATTCAAAAAATTGTGAGACACAGTAAAAGTGCCCTTGTGGTAAACTGCTAAGTGTGGGGGTGATTTGTCGTTGTAGGGATCAGAGTCACATGGTTAGAAAAAGCCTAGAAACTGATGACATGTTCTCAAGGACTAGGGTGATGTTTGGCTGGGTCGTCTAGTGATGACAGAGATGTGAGGGAAGAGGGACCGGAGAAAGGAGGAATGGCAAGGGCAAGTTCTTGCCAGACTTGGAGAGTTACTACATATGTCTTCATAGGCATCTCTAGCATCTGGAAGTGGATGTAAGCAGATTACTTTGGGGTGAGGTGGAAGAGGCTAAGAAAAAGGCAAGAGCAGTCACAGCCCACATTCACTCACACCAAATGACTGGCGTGGGAAACCCCGATGACCAGCCTGCTTACTGCCTATGCAGAGCTCTGCTCTGTGATTGCAGAGACAGCGTGAAGAATCTGGCCCCTCCCTAAACTCTCTGTTTGTCCCCAGTTTTTACATTTCTGACTACCAGAAAAAGACTTTCTTCTAGCTTTTCAAAAATGAAAAAGCATGTCGTTGTGGAGTACTTAGCTATGACTTAAGGACTGGTCACTCACTAATCTTTAAGGAGAGGACAGACGGGACCAAGATCATGTGATATTTTAGTTTTCAAAAGAACGCTCACCAGATACTTCATAGACCAAATGGACATGAAGAACTGGGTGTTCTGATTGGAACAAGGTCAGCAACTTGTGCAAATTTTGTTGGAGCATAGAGCAGCAATAAAGGCTCGTGAAGGGAGCCCTGGTCAAGAGAGTAGAATCACCTGCGCTGGTTAGGCCAGCTCAACCACCTGGGCGAGGGACAGACCCTCGGAAGGTGTCCCACCCTAAGCCATGTTGAAGAGTTAAGTGGAATAGTTTCTCCTTTAATAAGCTACTCTCCTTTTCCTTCCCAGAATCCCTGCCCCCACCTCCTCAGTGCAGTCCCTGAGAGCCACCATCAGGTTCACCAAGTCAACCCCCTTTCCGAGGCCTGAATCAGACAGGCACAACCCTCCTCTTCACCCCCACCCCTCGCCCCGCCTCTCTGTCTGTCTCTCTCCTCTCTCTGTTTTCTGCAGTTTGGCCAAAACCTAAGCAGGCCTTGTGTGACGCTTTGACTTTCCCTCCTCTTTCTGCGCAGCCTCCATCCCCACCTTGAAGCTGCTTGTCTGCCATGCCAGCTCCGCGCCAGCTTCTCACCTCCATTCTCCTTCTTCAGGCAGTTGGTGAGATTTACAGGCTGCCTACTTTGGGGGCTTTTCCTTTGAAAGCTAATAATATTGCCATTTGCGCATGTCCTTGGATTTATTTACTAATAAGACTAAGAACCACAAGGGAGGACCCCAGTTTCCCCTGCATCACCTGGCAACCATGAAGGGACCCCGATATTCCAAGAACAATTTGAGGTCAGAAAAAGAAGTTTTGGGGAGTGCCATAAAACAAGAAAATCTCTCATGAAATGTCTAATCCCCTTCTAAATTCTTCCTTCTGAGAAGCTCTGTTGGACGATGGGAAAAATCTGATGCTGAGAAGCCCCATGGTTTGGTTGATGGGAAAAATCCAACTCTCAGACACGGTAGAACTTTGGGTTCTATTATGGAGCTTTATCAATATTTTAGGTAAGTTACTTCTCTTTTCTGAACTTGAGTCATCTTTTCTATCAAATTAAGATTTTCTCTTGTCCCTTACTTCTCAAATTTAGTGCACAGACGGAGCATCTGAAAACCCTATTAAATGAAACGTAGGTTCTAATTCAGCAAGTCTGGTGCTGGGTGGGGCTGAGAGTCTATATATAACAAGCTCCCAGGCTGCATCGGTGCTGCAGATATGCGGCTCTTACGTTTGAGTAGCAAAAAACCAGCTGATCCCCCAAGGACGTGTTTCAAGCCAATGATTCTGATTCTATTGAACTTTTGAATCTTGAAATTATGAGATCACCAGCCCCACTCCAAACAACTCTTCCAAAGCCCTGGGGAATTTCCAGTGATTGCCAAGCAACCGTCAAATTTCAGAATCCAGCTTCTGAACATCTGTGAATTGGTGGCTTGATTTTTTTTTTTTTAACCTTCATGGGCACTAAGATTTGTGTCTAGTGAGAGACAACATTTAGATCCGATTCTAGGCGACTAAACTAGACCTTGCAAAAAGAATCTTACTTCAAAAACAATGCCAATATTTTCCTTTGACAAACCAGCTCAGTTGAGCGCCACCCAACAAGGCTGGTTATCCTCTTAGCAATTTGTGTGCAAATGACTTTTGACACCCATTTGCTAACACTCGCCTAATGTAGACATATGGGGACACACTAGAGAAGCAAGCTGCTGCCCTTTCAAATGACAGCAATTATGATTTCATTTCCAGGAACTCCTTTCTCAGTTCCCATAGCAACTCAGCTCAAATTAGCTTTGCCGGACACTGAACAAGTTTGGTTTGGGGAGGGAAGGCAGGGGGTGATCACTGGTAGAAATAACTAGTTGTCTGCAGTCTGTCATTTCATCCCAACTTTGGACCTACTCACTGTACATGGAAGTCATGAGTATGTGTGAGAGCCATGGCACTGATCTTTAATTCAAGCCATTCGTATTTATCCCCATAAAATTACACATCCCTATTCTATAGTCAGTTGAACAAGATTGTGTAGGGTCCTGATTTCGAGATGTTTGTCCAACTTGATTAGCACCCTTGACAGAGTACATGTTATACAGGAAAGAAGTTTTTCGTCACACCAAATAGACAGGGAGCGGCAACTGGTGTGTTGCTCTGCACACCTAACGTCACTCAAAGCACAGCAATACAAAGTGCAGAGGGCCAGAGACAGAATTACCATTTGGTTCCCAGGATTTCACGTATGGTTCCAACTTGGTCCCCAGGTGGTGGTAACTAGAAGAGGTGGGATCTTTTAAATGGCAGAGCCTAGGTGAAGGTGGTTGGGCTATTAGATACATAGTGCTCAGAGGGGATTAATGCTGGTTTCATGGAGTGAGTTGGTTTTGGTAAAGACTGAGTTGTTTAATGTAAAGAACCAGCCTGGCTCCCCTTTACCCTCTGGATTACTGTCTGGCCATATGATTCCTTTCTCTTCTAATCAAGTGATCCTCCTGCCTCATCTTCTACTCTGCTGGGATTACAGGTGTGCACCAGCAGGTGCAGCTTTGCTCTTTTTTATACTCAAATAAATTCAGAAAGGGTCCATACCACCTCCTGTTTCTCTCTCTAATTTCCACCTTTGTCTTTGCTGTAACTTCCCTCTCCCCTCCTAGTCTCAAATGCGAGCGTTTCCATGCATTCCAGTAGATGTTATTAAGAGTATATGAATTTCCCACATACTCATGATGTCCATTTACATATGCAAAAATTTCCAGTTGCGTTTAGATGTTTGGGAAACAGTCAGTCAATGTGAGTGAGGCTTGTTGAATGCTGTAGATACATACCACCGTTGGCCTTCTCCATCATTGATCAGGATAGATTATTTTCTGTTTTTCATTCCCAGCTTATCATGGTCTAGGAAACGTTTCAACTTTCTATTGCTACCACTTCCACAAAAAGAAAAAAGAAAACTTCTAGAAACAGAGTTCTACTCTTTCCCCATGTTTGGGGTTCATGATTAATACTCACGTAGAGCTAGACGACTTCTTAACATGGATCTAAGTCAGATTAAAAACCAAAATGATTGATCCACAATAATTTCAGTCATAGCCTAAGACGATTCATATAAACTCAAATATCTGTAGTTCTTTCCACATATATGTGTATGTATGTGTACATGCACATGGTCACACACACATAAAGTACAAACACACACACACACACACACACACACACACATCATTAGATGTAGCCCAGTGGGAAAAACCCATCCTTCCCTGCATTTCTATTCGCAGGTGCAGGAAGAGAGGCCCCTGGAGACAGATATCTTTTCTTCATTTGATCTTCATCCCAGCCTTTCAAGGCTGTGCTCCTCTCTTTAGCCTCAAGGGAACTTAGGATACTCCAAAATAACTAGGTTACAAATTGCTTCCATCTCTTAGAAGAAAGGAGCAAAATGACATTGTCCTCTCTGCTCCTCTTATCCGGAGATAACAGTGGATGTGTCCTACATCAGAGGAGTAATTATGAATGTGTGAAAATCTCCCGTGATTCAATGCCGCTGCACATTAGTCAAAAACCCTTTAGAAGAGCTGAGGCTTGAGGTAAACCTAAAGCCAGAAGCCTCAAGAGATGGAAACGGAGCGCATAATGAAATTTAATCATCCCGTGAGTCAGAGACAAATAGGCTTGCGGCAGGAGGGAGGGATCCGGATGCTCATGGCTTGCCTCAGGCAAAGGAAAGAGAATGTTCTTTAGTAGCTGTTAGCAGAGAAGGACTTCTCCAGCTCCTTTCCCTCCCCTGAATTTACACCAGCACCATCCCCGTGACAATGAGCTTCTGCAGAGGTCCTGCTGGCATTGCAAGCGGTGTCCCTGGTAACCATCGATATTTCTGATGTATCTCAGTTCCTTGCTCCACGTGCAGAAGCTTGATTTTTAAAGTCTCCCTGCTTGGAAGGATCTCAGTGATTTATAAAGGTGGGGAAGGAAGAGAACCGTACAGTGTCTAGCCTGCCTTGTTTCCTTCTGCCATCCTATCTACTCCTTTACAACAGATCTGTACCCACTGAGCTGATCACTGAGCACAGAGAGCTCAGGCGTGGTCCTGAGGCACAGCTCTTAGTTACAGCCATCTCTAACTACCTCTTGAATACCTGAAGGGGGCTTCAGATGATGAGTGGTAAGATCCTGAGCTATGCCATCTCCTAAGTGCAAGCAGGGAGTAGAGCATCTGCAGAGATGCTGCCACAGTGTCCAGCTCTGATGAGTCCAATGGGCAAGGATAGCATGACAATAAGGCACCTAGAATTTGGGGATATTTCGGGAAAACTCAAGAGTAAAAGGAAGGGACAGGAAGGCAAATGACAGATTGCTAAAGCCACTTAGAAATAGCAATTTTTAAATAACCTCAACCCGGTGCCCAAGGGATATAAGACAAGAGATTAAGATTAGGTTTTTTTGCTTTTATAGGGAATATTTGGGGGGCAATGAAGTCCTTGATACAATAGTATCCCATAATTTGTGACACTTTTATAAAGCTGTTTGCCAAAGCTCAGTATCCCCTAGATCTTCTAAGTGGTAAATGATACCACGCCCCCTTTCACCTTTTAGTATCTTCAGGGTCATCCACACCAGAGGTGGAGAGAACAAGAGAAAAGCAAAGAGTTTGGAAACAACCATCCATGGGAAAGAGAGTGCGGTCCTCACCCTTTTCTAGAAAGCCACTCTCGTTTGAAATCTCCTAAGCCAACAGACATTAATGCCTAATGGAAGATTCTCACAGGAGGGGCTTTAGGAAGTTTCCTGGCTAAATGCAGCCATTATCTAGATGCTTCTATGAAACCATCTATAATATTAAGAGGACCAAATGAGAGATGACCTCCTTCTCTGTTCTAATACCCAAGTGAGTCTACCTGTTCTTATAGTCACACAAAAGTTACCCCATCAAAAGAAACTGGTACGTCCTTATTTTTTATTACCTTCCCCCCTCCGAAGGATGGTGAAGTTATAGAATTTTATGGGTGTCAGAAAGGAAATGGGTAATGTATAAAACATCTCCCCCATTGTAGGAGAAAAGGAGGCATCTGGTCGTGAACCTTTGATGACTGAGCTATCTCTCCAGCCTGAGGATACAGATAGGTACCTCTGGATCAAAAAGGCAAGATGAAGGCATCCTTGCCAGTCTTCCAGTTGGGTTAGAGAATGCCGGGGGGGGGGAGGTACAGGTATGTTCTGAGCCCCAAGGTAGCTTAGAGCCTTTTTCTCTGTCTGCCAGAGTCTTTCCCGCAGCTGTTTCCTTACATAACGCTTCCTGCTCTCCAGTCTATAGTATAACATCTGCTCTCAAGGTCTTTTTCTGTAGATGCAATTGTAAGCTAAAGTGTATACGATAAAGAGTCATGCCACAGTGGGAGCTTTAGACTATAACCTTGCGTTAGTCTTAAGAAGTCACTGAAGGGGCAGATCCAAGCTTGGGTGTGGGAGTCTGCCTAGTAGCACCTCCCCCACTCCAGCCATTCCCTCCTACTTCCATCTCATCCTGGGTTATCTCAACAGAGTGAAGTGGCTGCCCGATGTGGAGGTTCAGTTTTCATCAAGGACCAGAGTAGAAAGCTAGAGTCTCAAGAGGAGGGGAATTTTTGAGATCCTTTCTCATTAAGTGTGTTTACATCTTTGGTATCGTCCATACTAAAAGGAAACTTGGAGGCTCTACATTTCCCAAAGAGAGGGTGCTTAAAGAGCCCCAGGAAAGAGACAAATTGCCCTTTCCTGTCTCCCATCTTGCATGACTCTACAGGTTGTCCATCTTTATTTTCTTTTAGTGCCGCCTTTCCATGGGCTTCAGGAAGTCAAGACAAGGTGCTCTGTTGAAGCACTTAACAAGCCTCGTTCTAACAATCACATAATTGGGAATTCTGTCAGCCGTAAGGAAGGTGACTTCTGAAGCAAACCAGATGTAGTTCACAAAGTGTCTTATCTACCTTAAAGACCATTTATAAAGTGCCCTGATTTCAGTGTACCCCAAAGTAGTATTTTTCATTAACAGTTACCACTGCTTTATAAAATTTTTAAAGAATTTTCCCTAATCTTATGAACTTGCTTTTCCATATCCTTGCCCATTAATCACTGTGTCTCCGTTGCCGATATTATTTCAAGAGGGCAGAGTAAGCTATGTATCAAACCTCAGACATTATCAGACACTAGATGTTCGTTAATATTGATACTTGATGGTTGTTACTCCTCCCCCCAAAATCAATAAGACTTCACCTATTCCTCCAAAGAGCTGGCATTTGGCAAAAGGAATAGAAAAATTGACATAAAATAATTCAGAATATGTGGTGGGTGGGGATGGAGACAGATGCTCTTCTGTGATGGCTGGAAGACAAGTCATTGGACTGAATGTCATCTACACAGGACTGAGGCCCAGAAGAAGAAGAAAGAGGGAGGCCAAAGGAGTTCAGAAAGACAGGAAGTGATTGGAATTTAAAAGATGCAAAAGCAGTTTCATAGGTGGGGAAGAACATTCCAGCAAGGGAGAACTGCACTAGACACAATGGAAACAGTATTATGTGTGTTTGGGAGACCATGCAAAAATCAGCATAGGTATAGTTTTGTATGAGATGGGGTAGGGTCCAGACCACCTACCCCAAAATGTAAAGGGAAGCAGCACCCAGATGAGGAATGAAGATTTAAAACCATTCTCAGAATTACAGAGCTCATGAAATGAATAACAGAGGGGAGAAAGGGCTACCCTGGCTGCTTAAGGGCTGCAACAAAACCTTCCTGAATCACTGGCTCAAAGCCCACTCCAGTAACAACAGCATCCTTTGGGGACTTTGAGAAATTCTTATACCCCATGCGAGGCTTGCTAAATGGGAAACTATAAGCCTGGAAGCCACCAGCAGATTCCATGGTATACTAAAATTTGGGGAGCATGGACCTCAGCCAGTCAGTTTCTCTTAGGGATTAAGCAGACAAAGTTTTAGAGAAATCAAATAGATTACAGACTTACTCCATCTGCCCAATGCAATACCAGGGTGCAGTGTTCACTTTTAAGAATCAAGTGTGTGTGTGTGTATGTGTGTGTGTGTGTGTGTGCGTGTGTCAGGGGCGTTGCACTGGGGAGATGGCTTAGTGGTTAAGAGAGCTTATGACTCTTGTAGAGAATCAGGCTTTGGTTCTCAGCGTCCATATGGTGGCTCACAACTGCCTGCAACTCCTGCTCCAGAGAATCTGATGCCCTCTTCTGATCTCTACTGGCTCCTGTAGACATGTGGTATGTGCATATACACTCAGGCACACACATTTGCACAAAATACATAAACATGTATGTATACATATTTTAAATCCATGTATGTCTATATATTAAAGCAAGCCAGAGGGATTCAGGGAGGGAAAATAATATGAATAATGACTTTAATTCAGAAGCACAAAGGGAAATATTCATATATAAATCCGAGAGTAAACACATAAGAAGATGTTCAGCATGTGAGCAGACCCCACAGAAACCTGTTTGTGAGCATCTTTCTCATGTGCAAGAGAAGCAGACACTAAGGCATGCCTTCCAGGAAATAAACCAAGGAGCAATTACTCAAACCTCTGTAATTCTCTCTTGTTGTTACCTTTCCTGCTGCAATGGAAATTTTCTGTCTACCATGGAAGCCTCCTCAGGATTTAAATGGAATGCATTTGGGCCACGGGATCCTTGGGTGTCGGTCCTCTCACCTGAGCCCGTGGGGGCTGGTGAAGGAGGCGCCAGTCACCCTCCACGTGACAGTCCTTGCACGTGTGAGTTACTGGCTCGTAGCAGCTGCTGCAGAGAAAATAATTATTTTCTAGAAATGGAAACCCATTTCCTGCAGGAATTAATCAAGACAAAAGCAATCTAAAGCCCATTAAAACACATTTGATCAATTCTCGTCTCTGTGTTCCCCGGCTGTGAGGAAGCTGAATTGCCTCAATCACTTCCCATCACGCTTTGTGGAGCCTTGGTAATTCTTCACCTCTCTCCATGGGCATCCATATATGAAACCAATTCTTTTAAAAGGCAGAAACTGACACTCAGTCACTAGCTGATTTTGGTGACAGGCTATGCTGAGATCAGTGTGTGTGTGCGTGCATGTGAGTGTGCGTGTGCATGGGAGTGTGTACGTCTCTCTGTGTGTCTTATGTGTGTCTTGCTGTATCGTCTGTCTGTGTGCGTGTGTGTGTGCATGTGTGTGTTACAGGGGGCCTGTTGTATAGCTGAAATCTCTGGTCACAAGCACAGACTATGAGAGTAATTGAAAAAAATAATTTTTAAAGCCTAAAGTTTCTCTCTCTCCCCCAACCTCCCTCCCTCCTCCTTCCTCTCCCTCTCCCTCTCTGTCTTTCTCCCTCCCTCTCTCCCTTCAAGGAATCCACTAGAATATTTGTATAATATTTGGTATAGGACCACAAACCATTGGGTTTATTCTTGGATCAATCAAGTTAGAAAATACGGGCCATTTTCCAAACATTTCATTGTCCAGATCTATGAAAAATATGTTAAATAAACAAGATGGAATCTAGCTCCTAAGAAGCCAACTGTACAATAAATGAAGCGACATATAAACATGCTAACTAAACCAAGGAGGCAGAAGGAAATAAATACAAAACAGAAGTATGAAGGAATATGCGCCAAAGAGAAAACAGGAAACCGTAAAGACTTCCAGGAGGAGGGAACGCTTTAGTCAGCTTTGAAAAGGAAAGCTCGAATAATTAAAAATGAGGGAAAAGAAGAAGGCATTCTAACTGGGGGGAAATAGTGTGAAAATGGCACAAAATCACGAGCCTCTAGAGCTTGCTTAGGTTTAAAATGAATTGTTGACAAGGTAGCACAGTGGGTAGCGTAAGAGAAATGCAGGAGGGAGCAGCAATGAGGTCAGGTTGAGGATGATTTTGAACATCATGGACTGGTGCTAACATGGACAAAAGAGGCTGTTCTCTCTTCATTTGCTCGTGTACATGTAAATGCACATGTGTTTTTGCACTGACATAATGAAGCTTTGCCCTAGTGGTGTACTCTGGGATCCTACAAAATTCCATCCAGTACATGCACCGTTTTCCAGCTCAGATATCCACTTCTCCCTATAATAAACAGCGTTGGCTGCCCCTCAAACAGCTTCGGAAGAAGCAGCTTAGAGATGGGGGCTTCTGTTCTGTTTTCTCTCTCCTCTTGCTGTAAGCGAGTTCCCCTCTTTGCTTGCTTTACTTCAGAGAAAGCCAACTGTGGCAAAACAAGAATGTGCTTCCTAGAAATGCAACCATCCTAACCGAATTTCATTGCGTGGCATTTGAGCGGCATCTGACCTTCCATCTCCGGTCTGTGAGCTCTGTCTCTTCAGCCTCAGGGACTCAGGCTGCATGTGACGCTCCTCTCACGTGCGCCAGAGCCAGTTGCTAAGCCACAGAGAGCACGGACTAATGCTGCTTTCAAACGATCAATGATTGTTTATCCACTCCTCTATCTGTAGCCTTTTAAACTATAATTCAAACAAATCCGTCCCTACTAGGATCTGTCTAAGGGCCAGTGTGTCCCTGCTCACTAACCTCAGGGCATCCAATAACATCTTTACCTGCGGTGCATAGGCTTTTTTTTTAACTTAGAAGAGAATTTACATTGCATGAGGACCCCCAAATCTATAAAGGTTTCAGGGGAAGCCCATGTGATAGGGCAAGTGTCATTTAATATGAATGCCGACTTAAAATATCATTACCTTTGGTGGTGGTGGTGGTGGTGGTGTGTGTGTGTGTGTGTGTGTGTGTGTGTGTGTGTGTATGTGTGTGTGCATGCATAACAGCTTTAAATAGCTCTGTGATCCCACACCTGTAAGGACCAATAAATGATGAGAAGGATTTCAGAGTTCTATGAGAAACTATATAAGACAGGAAGGTGGGTTTCTATATCAACCAATGGGGGATTCTGGGAGAATCTTAAAAGAGTGGCTCTCAAATGTGGCAGAACTTGAGATTCACCCTGGAGCATTAATAAATCCTCATTCCCAACCCACACAGAACACTGAAGGTGGACTGCATTCAGTCACTTCTCATAATCTCTGTTTGCAGCAACTACCGAAGCTACGCACACACGTGTGCCTGACTTGTCATCTTTGCCTGTTCTGTATACTCAAATGAAATGCACACGCGCGTGCTAACAGGCACGCGTGGCAGCGCTGTAGCAGTGCTATTGTCAAAGTCGAGAGCTGGGGAAACACCCAGTGCTGTGGTGCTAAGCTCCAGTTCCGGAGATCCAGGGTAATCCGTGTTCTGTACGTACGGAGACGCCTAAGAACGTAGTGTTGAAGAAAAGAAGCTCAATGCAGAAAGAAGGTTTGATTCCATTTTAAGGCAAAACTGACATATGGTCCTGGAAGTGAAGTGCATGGCAATCTTGGAAGGTTGATATGGCAGAGGGAGGCTCAAAGGAAGCATGTGGGGTCCTGGTACTGCTGGACTGAGAGCTGGTCACACGGGTGTGTCACACACAGGTGTGACAGTTCCCAGAGCAGAGCACTTGTGATCCGCTTGCTTTACAGTGGTTGTTTTATCTGGACCTAGTATAAGTGAGTTCTAAGTCAGGTGTGGCATCACGTACCTGTAGTCCCAGATATCCAAGAGACTGATGTAGGAGGATTGCAAGTTCGGGACCAACCTGGGCAAGTTAGAGAGATCCTATCTCAGAATTTAAAAGGAGGACAAAGGCGTTGCTCAGCAGTAGAGCACTTCCCAACAGGTGTGAGGCAAGGGTAAACCTGGGGTCAACCCTTCCTGCTGAAAAAAATCCAAACAGCTCAGTACAGGCAGAAAAACAGGCACAAACTGGTAAAATGGGAAGCAGAGAGCCGAGAAGTAGATTCTTCCAATATTGTATTTTCCAAAAACCACATAATGTACGGTTCCAATTATATTAAATTCTGGAGACAAGGAAACTCTAGGAGTAGGTAAAGGATCAGTGGTCACAAGATGTCCATTGTGGGTGTGAAGAGGAGGATAGTGAAGCGGTGGTGCACAGGGGATGCTTTAGGCTGAGAAAAGTGTTCTGTATGACATCATAATACGGATGCACAGACCAGCACAGGTGAACAAACAGAGACCATGCTCAAGCGAGATGGAAGGACAGAGTGGACACCCAGAGCTGTCTTTTGACCTCCATGTACACATCACGGCACATACTCACACGCATATGAATGCTCACACATGTGAATATGCATCACACACATACATAGACAGATTATGTACATGAACACAAAAGGTTTAAAAATAAGAGAACTGAGTAATACAAAGTGGAATTTCATAAGTAAGAATGTTTTGGGGAGTCAAATGGTGGAGTCACAGTAAAGCTCATGGTGACAAGGAGATCCAGCTTTGTTATGAATGCGTGCATAATAGTAAACAAGGATGTGAGAGAAGATGTTAAGGTAACTTTAGAAATTGATAGAATGAGGATAGCACTTCTGATTCTTCCACGCGTGTGTCTGAGGACTGAACAGTGAGAGACAGGTGATGCAACGGCTTTTCTCTCTGATAAGGTTGAGTCACCAAGGACAGGAGGCTAGCCTGATCCATGTGGGAGTGGATTAGAGCTGGAGATGCTAGGACCTGTCCCCTTAACATGGGTGCAGATGGTAGTGGGACTTCTCAGAAGAGGATTTACGTATGGGTTGATGTGGTACTTTGCTCTGAAAGCTTAGAGGGCCTGGAAGGAATGACATTCTAGCAGCAATCAGCAGGTGTAGCACTGGCATCATGGCTTCTAATCCTGTTCTCCCACGAAAGGAAGCAGACGGACACTGGACTGGATAGGAAATGTAAAAGATGAGTAGGGGCGTATTGCCATCTCCCTTTAAAAGACCCTCTGGAGACTGAGGATACTTTGAAGGTAAGAAACTCAGCTTACGTCCATCCCATCAGGAACCAACATGTTGTGTGTCAGGGGTTAATAGCCACTGAGTGAGGATGGGAAAGAAGGCATAGATGGAGGGGGGGTGATGGAGAGGGCCAGAGGGCATGGTCCTGTTGGAGACGATAAGAAAGGGCAGCAGCTGGAATGAATGTGGCATCATCTGGAGCCATCTCAATCCGCTGAAACAGTCCAAGGAGACAAAGGAACAGGCCGAGGCAAGCAGACCCATAAAAGCTCGGTCTTCAGAACAACTCCAAGGCGAATCGATGCATGTGCAGCCGAAGTCAGAACCTGCTGTTTCCCGGTGCTGTTCTTTACACCGTTCTGGGTGCTGTAAGCACTTATTTTGATTAGAGAGGATTATTGAAAATGAATATTACCTTGAGCAGAGGAGCTGCAAACCCCAGTACAATGCTTAGCAAATTGAACAGTAAATGCATTTAAATGGAAGGATGGATAAACAAAAATACAATCCTTTCCCCATCTTTCAATTTACCTTTCTACTATAGAGGAGTAACACCCCCCCACACACACCCCACACACACCCACAATAAAGAGAGTAAAGAAGGCAGCCAGCAAAGAGAAGAAAGAAAAAGAGAAAATTAAAACTCATTTAATGTCCAACATGTGCTGGACATTGTGTGCGGTACCGTCTATACACCAACTCACTTAATTAGCATCCTTTCGCAGACGAGAACAAAGAGACCTGAAGTCCTAGATGCTCGGCGAAGATGACGTAGGTAGGTCATACTAGTAGAGTTTATTCTAGAATGCGGGTGTCTGCATGTGCCTTCTACACTTAGATAACTCCAGATGTTTTCATAGCTTTTCATAGAGAATCTTTCTAAGTAATATCCATGCAGTACCGAATAAGTGCTGTGTATGTCGTGTAATTTGAACTTGAGCGATCCTCTGCATATTGTTGTCTTGTAGACATCTCCGTTTCACAGATGAAGGGGCTGTGGAAAGCAGGTAGGAAGTAACTGGTCCAAGGCCACAGAGGTAATAAAAATGACTCAAGAATTTGAATACCTCACAGGTTGGCTTTGGAAACTCCTCTCATCATGGCTTGCTTGAGGAGCACTGGTTTCTGTCTGTTGTTCTGGAGCAGCTGGTATGAGCACCACTGTATTACAGATACTGATATGTGCACTTGAGCGAATGTGCTCAGTTTGCACAGTGGTTGTCGGCCTTTCCAACTGTACTGGTTCCCACCACATACCCTTCATTACTTGAAAATATCTTCTTTCAATCGTAAAGATCGACTGGGTGTTCTGACTTTGGGCTCTATGGATAAAACTAACTCTGAATTTACCAGAAAGACCATTCCCATGGCTTCTAGCTTTCTCTGCCCTGCAGGCTGAGAGCCTGTTTATTCCAGCTTTATTTTTGTCTTCCTTTCAAATTTTGTTTATTTTGTTTGAGACAGGGTCTCTCTTTGTAGCCCAGGTTGACTTCAGCTTTTCAGTCATCCTGCCTCAGCCTCCCATGGTCTGGGATTACAGGGATTCACCGCCACCCCTAGCTCTTGTCTTGCTTTGCTGTATTAATGACAATGCCATCAACTTAATCTAAGAGTTAATCAAATCATATTAATTGCCCTCATTTCACTTGAGAATACAGTTATTAAATAGCTATATTAATAAGTAACTATATTCTACCACACAGAATGCCTTCAGTGTTCTCCATCTTCACCCTTTTCTTTGCTCTGCAACAGTGGGGATGCCAGGCCCATTGTTAAGCATCAGAAATTTCCCCATTTTCAAAAGGTTCTGCTAACAAGAAGCACTTGAAAGAAGACCAGGCTAGACTATTTATTTCTCTGGCTGCTTCCCTGCCATATTTTCATGATCAGTAGTGATACTGCTTTCCTGGAGTCCCGCTATAGATTTGAGCAACCATCCATCCCTTCCCCATGTCCTTATGGAGCAGCTTTTGTTAGCACTTTGGTACTTTTCACTTCCTTTGATTATGAAGCAAACAGACAGCTGACATACATGGAAATAACCAACCATTAAACTCTTCTCTAACTGCCCAGTTGGTTCAGTCACCAATTTCTATCTAGAACCTTCTAATACATCGAAGGCCACACTCAAAGCAGATCTTCACATACACCCTTCAGTACGGTATCTACTCTAAAGACATTCAATCAGTCATATGCATGATGACCCAGTAGACATGAGGCTCATGCTCCTCTCTCTCTCTCTGTCTCTGTTTCTCTCTTTCTTCTTACTCTCTCTCTCATCTGAGCCTGTAGTATTTATACTTTCCTTGCCTCAACTCAACCTACAAACTAAAGACTCTTCTTTCCCTGCTCCCAGCCTTATCAGTTCTTCGTGTGACAGAATGATGTTTTCAAAGCCAGAGCGGAACCACGTCACTTTGTATTTAAACTCTGTCATGGGTTCTGTGAGTCTTAAAACTGAGGCCCGTCTGACCAACAAGATATACAGGCCCAGGATCCTGACTACATCTCCACCCTCGGGTTAAAACCAACTCCAGTCATATTCATCTTCCATCTAGTTCCTCAGACATGGCAATCTGACTCTTGTTTTGGAGTTTTTCACTTGCTAACTCTTGTGACTGGGGTATTTGTTTATGCCAACTTTACTGAGTGACATCTTGTTCTTATGCCCCAGATTCAATACCTTTTCCTCCTGTCCACCTCCTCTGGGTTAGACATTGTATTAATTTCCCCTTTGAGTAATTGCTCTTGCTTGTAACTAAATGTAGCTGTAGTATGTAACCTTGGAATGCTGAAAGACCCCCTTTAAATCAGGGCACTAAAAGATTACATGGACATTGTAGCATCTCCCTCTAGAATTTAGGTTCACTGAAATCAGAAGACACAAGTGAATGCAGGTGCAGGTATTGGTTCATCTACTTAAGAGCCAGAAGAGCTAAGCCACTTACCTCACCCCTGGGAAACTTGGGGGAAAACTCCCATCATAAAGCATGCTAGTGTCTCTTCACTGATTGGAAGAGAGAGTTCCTATACGTTGGAGCTCAGAGAATGATAAAGAAAGCAGACATTCAGAATTACTCACACAAATAAACACGTGTGTTGTCTAACAGTTTCCCTCAAGACTGAAATATTCCATCCTACAGAGGACCTCCTTAAGCAGGAAGGTAAACAGCTCAAAATATTTCGACCGACTGAATTACTTGGAAGGGGCACTGTCCACCCTGTCGAGCCAGCTCCTGGCTATGCAGTGTGCTTCCTGTTCCCAGCTTTGGGAGCTGTCACCCATGCTGGAGTGGGCTTTGGTGATGTAGCTGTCTTTGCATTATTGCTGCTCCTATAAGGAACCCCTGGCCCATACTCCTGGAAATAACCCCCAATAAAGCTCACTCATTGACCAAGTTGGACTTTGATGGTATCTGTGCTTTATTCTGTTGTGGGTTCAATCTCTGAGGTGAGCCGATGTGTGTGTAGCATCTCCAGAGGAAAAGCTTTGTCACACAACAGCATGGTTGGAAAACGTATTAGTTGCTGTGATGGACCATAAGGTGCCATAAGAGGAAGCATGGGGCCCCTTTGGATCACGAGACTGATAATCATCCATCACTAAACAGCCCTTCACCACCTCAATCTCAGGTCTTAAAGAACAACCCTGTGTTACCTCTCCCACGGCAGCTGGTCAGCTAAAGCCTGATTTGGATACGAACGACTACCTGTTGGTCATCTAGATACTTGGCAATTCAGGCTGGGCTCTCCTGTTGTAGCTAGTCTACAAATGTCTTTCATTTTCTGATGACCGGTGGTGGATGCATCTTCTCGTGGCATTATTAGAAAGCCTCTGCTGTGGGGAACTAAGGGAGCCCTGAGGGAATGAAATTCTGAACAAATGTGCCTTGATGAGCTGGCCATGTCGAGGATTCCAGAGCCTCAGACCCATGAGAAAATGGCAAAGATGCCCCCACCCAAAGCCCGTGAGATAAGGCTCAGAAGGCAAGGCAGACCCTTATTCTGTTCCCTGTGTGGATGTTGAAAGCATGTGCAGAAACTGTCCACCATAGCTATCTCTCCCTGGATATTTATGGCCCAAAGACTGCTCCCAACAGAGCTGTTCCTACTGAGATTAACTGAACCTGACTCCTTGATAAGGTGTGTATAACAGCCCTGTCTCCTTATTCACCTGTGTGTAATAACCCCACCTCTTTGTTCAGTTCTATGCCACAGCTCTGTTTCCTTACTCAACTGCATCCAGTAAATATGCTAAGCTTTCAGGGTGCTACTTGTTCTCCATCAGAGAGCCCAGTCCACCCAATGCCAGCGTTTCTGTGTGTCAGTGTATTTATATTTCCTTCATTCCCCTGCTGGTCCAGTCAGGTCTGTCCCTGGAGCTGGGATGGAAATAGCATTCTTCTGAAAACCAGCTTTAAATGCCAACTTTGTCATTCACAGTACCTTGCTCAATCAAAGAATAGTCTAGATATTTCTTTAAAGATAATTGTGGGTTAACATTTGAAAGCAGCTGACTTTAACTAAAGGTTTTACCCCAAGATAGGATTGGCTTTACAGAACCACTGTAGGCATTAAGAATAAAAACAGATTTTTTTTTATGGAGAAAGAAATTTGCCAGTAATATAAAAATCCTGCTGAAGTGTCCAGCCTGTTTGTCAGATTGACAGGCCTCAATCACTTGAGTCAAATCTATAAAACAAATCTCTCCATATTCACAGCGTGCCTCTCTGCAGAATCTTGGTTGAAGAAAGTCTACCCCGCTAAAGACTTTCTTCTTTTTGAAGAAGCCATATTTAAGTTGTGATCTAAAGGGTAAGTGAGAGCCAGGATAAAGAGAGGTTGAAGAAAACTTTAGGCAGAGAACATAAGAGAAAACACAAGAAAGACTGGAAGGGCGGAATCGCATAAGTAAGATTAGTGCTAAGAAGGAGGGGCAGGCACCTGAGGCCACAGGTGTTCTGTGAGACTTAGAATTGGAGGTTCTTATTCTGCCAGTAAAGTGGCAAATGTGCTTTAAACATAATAATGTAACAAATTCCTTTTATCACCGTAACTACTGGGTGGAAATTAGAGACCAAGAGGGTGTGAGACTAATTAAAAAGTTCAGTCAAGTCTAGACACGAGCTGATTCTTTGTTTCATTTTGTTTTGTTTTTGAGACAGGGTTTCAAAACCCTGTAGACCAGGCTGGCCTGTAACTCAAAGAGATCCGCCTACCTCTGCCTCCTGGGTGCTGGGATTAAAGGCGTGCGCCATCACCGCCCAGCAGGAGCTGATTCTTTTGGACTGGTTTGATAATAGCAGAGAAGATGCAGGTATAAGATATGTGAATCATAAAATAAACAGGATGTGGTAACCTCTGGAAGGAGATGCCATTTATTGAGAGAGAAAAAAATGAAAGGAGAGCCACAATTGAGAAAGACCAGTAAAGGTAACTTTTAAATTTACTCTATTGA
Organism: Alexandromys fortis; assembly: GCF_014885135.2. NCBI lineage: Eukaryota > Metazoa > Chordata > Mammalia > Rodentia > Cricetidae > Alexandromys > Alexandromys fortis. The sequence goes on from NW_026067980.1 coordinate 1,231,621, forward strand.
GGGATGGGTTTAATTTTAACATCAACGAAAAAGACATTTTCTTTTCCTGTTAAATGTAAAGAGGAAGGACGAGCATGCTAGTAACTTGAATTAATCTCAGGTTTATATTAGCTCATGAAACTCATTCTCAAAATTACTTCTTAATATGTGACTTGAGATCAGTTATATGAGCCCAGACTGCTCATATAATAATAATTTATGGAGTATGCAGAATGAACTAGACTTTTGTGTTATCAATATCTGTTTCAACAAAATGAGACTATTCCAAAGCTATTCACAAAATATGGTGACACATTGAAAATTACTTTTGTAGGGTTACAGGGAAATGGGTTTCAGTATGATCATTAACTCTAGATCTTTGCAATAAGATAATCATAAGACAGCCAATGAAACGAGTACCAGAAAATGCTTTAAGGTTGGCTTGTGTCGGACAGCAGAACCATTATTATTAACAAAGCTGATAAAAACAAAATGGAAAAACTGCTAACAGAAAAGCAGCCTCATTGTGTCTCCTGATGGTATCTGACTGCATATACCATCCATATGCTTCGCCTGGAAAATAAGTGTGCCCAGTAGCCATGCTTTCTTCTTGCCTTCTGTAGGAGCACGAGGAGATGTTATCTGTTGGCTGAAATAGCATCAGTATTTTTAGTTCAAACCTTACTAATAATACATGTTTTGCACCGACATATTTTCATAAATATTCAGCTTTGAATTTTTGAGAAAAAAAATCATGCATTTCCATTTTTAGGACGTGAACACCCAAGAGAATTTCCCACGCATAAAAATTAAAGAAGGAATAAATAAATGGGTAGATTTCAGCTCAGTGTGGGTGGGGACACTTCGGATGGTGATTGAGTGACAGGCAGCTAGCTCTTAATGGTCTATTTTAAAGCGGTTAAAGTTAAACTTGAAAACAACAGATATATTCAGAATCTGCATGGCTAAGGTGCATATCTCTATGTGAAACGTTCAAACTCTACTGTTCTGAAATCTGGAAAATGCACAGCATTTTCAGCAGCATAGCGGGGTCACAACACGAAGAACCATCTTTTGGTAGAGGGAACCGCCTAGTTCTCTCTTCTAAGTCTCTATGGCAGTTATGGAGGAGTGCTTCTCAGCTCTCACTTCCAGAGAACTTGTCAAGTGGAAGGCTGCCAGTTTACAGCTGCAGCATCTTCAGGCTCTATGGTGGTATTCAAGCCAAAGCCTACTGGCTGGTTAGGATGAAAATATACATAGAGGACTAGAAATGCAGGGTGCATGTAGAATGTTCTAGAAGGAAAGTTACTACACTTACTCTTAAAGGATAAAGAAATGATACTCAGGTAAGGGAGAGCGAAAAGGCCATTCTAGGCAAAGCCACCACGGCCAGAAGGATCTGGTAGTGTGAGGAACATGAAGGACAGTGTTCAGTGATGAACATGTCAACGCAGAGTTAAGTATGTGCACAGTCACTGCTAACCATGTTCATTGCTAAACATGCCATGATGAGCATATTCGGTGCTGAGTAAGTTCCGTGCAAATCAGTGCTAGGCGTGTTCAGTGCTGAGCCTACTCAGTGCTATGTTTGTTCAGGGCTATGAAGGTTCAGTGAGAAGTGTGTAGTACTGGACACATTCAATCTGAACATGTTCGGTGGCTAGCATATTATTTCTGAGGTCAGCATGTTCCATGCAATGCATGTTCATTACTGATTTATGTTCCATAATGCGTGCTCAGCGCTAAGCAGCAATATTGTGTAATAAGAATGTGAGTGGGGTCAGACAGATGACAAGGGAGGGGATGAGTATACTCTATGACCAGCCAGGAGTCTCAGCTGGGTCTGTAGGTTACAGGAAATCCCCAAGTTTATTAATCCACTAAATGCATGCGTTTCCAATTATTCTTGAAATACAGTTCGCTAAGTACACATAGTCAGAGTTTTAGGTAAATTTCTCTGACGACAGTGTGGAGAAAGAGTTTATAGAGGGATCAGATGAGAGATAGAGAGAACACAGCAGTTTAGAGAGGGGGCTCAGCTGTTAAGGTTTGGGGTACCTCCAATGCATACTTTAGGTCAAACACCCATTTTGTGTCCTGAAGAAAAATTAAACCTCCACCCAAGATTTTTTCAAATTCTCAAAGTTTTCAGTGGAAGACTCATGTGATAACTTCAGGTTCAAATTATCTTCTTGGATGAATTCGGTTTAGTTTATAAAATATCATATCCCACGCTCTGCTATCTTCTCTCCCCACATATCCACCAAGACACAGAATGCAGGGCCTGTTTCATGTCCCACCCACCTTCTAACTATGCACATACTCCAAGTACATTCCCACAAACACAGCCTATGGGTAAATAACAAATTATGCTTAAGATTTTTAGGGAGGGTGAATGGGGTGTTGAAGAATGGGTTTGGGTTGGGAATGCTTTCTTTGGAGAAATAAAAAGCTTTTTACTGTTTGTTTTAATCCCCTGGCTGTCAGTATCTTAAAATATTCTCAGTATTTAATATAATTCATCAACCTAATGCCTAGTTATTACTGAAAACTAGAACCATTTAAGTTGTGTGTATACTAGGGAATGAATATACAGCTGTTGATAATTACACAATGGAATATATTCGGAGCTAAAAAAGAAATGATTTGACAAGCTGCGAAGACATGGGGAAAGTTAGTAAGTCCAAGAAGCTAGTCTGAAATGACTACACATTATATAATTCCAAATAGGTGATATTTTGGAAGGGGGGGGGGAAGGTAAAGAAAGTAAACAGACCTGGTACTGACAGAGATGGAGGAGAAGGGAGAAATGAATAGGCAAGGTGTGGGGGCGGGGGGCGACACAGGTTTATAGGGCAGAGAAACTTTCATGCAGCAAACTAGAAGGACAGACTTATCATTATGCATTTGTCAAAAGCCATAGGTACAACACAAAGAGGGAAGTTTAATGCCAACCGTGGGCTGTGGGTAACAATGAGTGTTATATCTTAATTATGACAAATACCACAAATTTCAGGCTTATTATAATGTAAGCTATTAATAATAGAGGAAATATGTGTAGGAGTAGATCTATAGAGTTTTAGTTTGAATCTGCTCTGGTATTATTCTCTATACTTAAATTCATAGATTCTTAATTCAAAATATCAACCAATAGCCTTAATAGAGTCTTTGAGGGGCCCTAAAAAATCCCTCTCAAACTTCCCAAGCAGAGCCTCCCTCATCTACATTGTCCTGAGCACTTTTGTCTCCCCAGATCCCACAGAATAGCCCAAAGCTCTTAGAGCCTTAAGCTGAGAACTCAATGGCTTTCCATCCCAAAGTTCTAAACACTTCCATGGTCCTCTCGAAAACATCGTGGTGAGGTCTTTCACAGCAATACTCTACTTCTTGTACCAATTTCCAGATTACCTTGCTTCCCATTTCTGTGATAAATGTTGGCCAAAATCAGCTTAGGAAAGAAAAGGTTTATTTCAGCTTACAATGCCCAAGTCACAGTCTGACGTCAAAGAAAGTCAGGCAGAAACCTGGAGGAGGAACTGAAGCAGACCACGGAGGGATGATGATTCCTGACTTGCCCCAAGGCTCACACTCAACCACTTTTCAAATACCAAGACCACTCACCCACCCTGGATAGCACCAACCAGGGTGGGCTAAGCCCTTCCACATCAATCAATAATTAAGAAAATTCCTCAATAGACTCGCCTACAGGCTAATCAGATGGGGACATTTTTCTCAATTGTGGTTCCCTCATCCCAGATGACTCTAGCTTGTGTCATGTTGGGGAAAACGGACTAGCACAGCCATTTATTATGTTAAGGGACACATTTTCAGGCTGGATAGGTAGCTCAGGCTGTAAAATGCTTGCATTGCCACTGTAAATACTAGAGTTTGACTCCCACACCCACTCTTCTAAAGCCAGGTATGGTGATATGCTTCTAATCCCAGTCCTGGGGAGGCAGAGCCAGAAGGATCCATGGGACTTGTCCTGAACCAAAGGGAGACTGTCTCAGAAAAGGGCAGATAGCACTTGACAAAAAAAAAAAAAAAAAAAAAACAGCAAATCTTTTCCTCTGTCTCCCACATGCATATGCCCACTCATGCCAACTGCCTCCCACATGTATGCACACACTTCTTAGGCACCTGTACACACATAAGCTCCTGTACATGCAAATACACACACACAAAGAACAGATTTTCTACAACTGATTTGTTAAGAGTTTTTATTATGGGAAGATGTTACCTTTTGTCAAGTGCCTCTTCATCTAATGAGACAATACTGTTAGGACTTCATTTTATTAATGTGGCGTGTCACCTGTATATTTGTTTATATGATGTGGAATATTTGCTGGCAACCACCCTCTGGATAGTGGTAGCTGATGTCTTATTTGCTATTGAATTTGGTGATTTAGGTCAGGGATACTCACCTAACACTGAGGCAGGCTGACACCTGCGCTGGTTTAGACTAACCTGGGAATGGGCTAGGCTGGAGCATGAGGCAGGCTTGGAGCTCTGGAGCATGGGAGATATCTTAGAGTTTGTCTAGCCTAGATCCTATGTCTACTTGAGTCTCAAGTCTCACATTATTTAATTCCTCTGGATTAGTGTTCTGGTCACATAGAAAACCCAGTTTCATTTGGAATACAGAACTGGTGGCTTGGCTGCCTTGGTCACATTCAGACAGAAATGAACTTATTCAAAGGTGTGAGCTATGAGGTGCATTGTACACTGGGTTGGGCTCAGCCAATATGCAAGAATTTCATTAAACAACTTCAAGCATGCCTCAATTCCTCTAATACATACAATTAAGATTATGTCTGCCCTGTTTTTGACTGATGATTTTGCAATGGCTTTGAAAAGGCAACATGTGATGACGTAAGTGGTGTTTTACTGAGGTATAATCATATCTAACAACCCCCAAATACTACAAAATGGGGCTGTGCTTTGAAATTATTTAGTTAGTTAGTTGTGGGTTTTTTTAAATTAGTTTGGTGGTTTAAATGAGAGATGACTCAAGCATTTGGATACCTGGTCCCCAGTTGGTAGCAGCCTTGAGGGGGGAAGTACATCACTGAGAAAGGGTCTTGAGAGTTGATTGCCTTCCCCCACATCCAGGTTCATCTCTTTGCTCCATGTCTGTGGTCCAAGATATGATCTCTCAGTTTCCTGCTTCTGCTGCCATGACACCTTGTCATGAGGGACTCATCTGTCTTGGGCACCAAATCAAAATAAATTTTCTTTCTTAAGTTGCTTTTGGTCACAGTGTTTTACCACAGCAACAGAAAAGAGATTAATTTGGTTAGTTAGTTAGTTAGTTAGTTATTTAGTTAGTTAGTTGGTTGGTTAATTAGTTAGCTAGTTGGTTGGTTGGTTGATTAGTTTGCAGGGCTGGGAATTGCAGGGCTAGAGCCTCATTTATGCTTGCACATCCTCACATACGCATCACTCTACCATTGAGCCATCTCCCCAGATCCTCTGCTACCACTGAGCCATTTCCCCAGATCCTCTTCTTGGAAATTATAAATGAGGATCCTCAGTGATGTGGGTTAGGAATGGTCCCAGCCTTATGTCTTGGGTGTGACAAACTCCCTGTGCCATCTTATTTTCCTGTTCACCAGCTCTGACTTGCCCATTCATTTAATGAATCTGCATATAATTCACAGCATACAACTCTTTCTTTCTGTTCTTTATATTGTTTAAAATTCTGATTATTTTCTTCTTTTGAGAGAGGATCTAGGCCAGCTCCATATGGCCTAAATCTCAGCTCATGAGTGCAGGGATTGCAGACATGTGACACCAGTTAGGACCTTTGATAAGCTAGTCTTTATTAAGTCCATTTTGGAGGAAGCTTTACTTTTTATTACCCCATAAATAAGATATGGGCTAGCAATTAATTACAATTTGGCAAAGGCTTCTTTCTCCTTAGACGTAATCCTAGAATGTGTGACTGGCCCAAGTGTTATGTGCCTTGCTCTCTATTTTGCCATCTGCCTGTCTCTCTTTATCTTTCTTTCTGTTAAATAGATTGATTAAAAGTAAGAAACCTTTCCTCTGTTTTATTTCTTTATGTGTAAAATAAGTCTCTGATCTCCTTGACTTCTTCTCTCTCTCCCCCCCCCTCTCTCACACACACACCTTTTATGAAATCCTCTCTGGCTCTGGTCAATATTTTGGTTCTTGATCTCACAACCTATTGAGAAGCTAGTGTGGAAGTGTTACAGGAAGTCATGATTGTGTCAGTAGTGACACTAATTTCATCTCTCATGTGACATCTGACTTTGCTTCTGTTTGGGATGGATGGCAAGGAGAGAAATACAGGCTTCCTGGACTGCAAGGTGCCATCTGTGTTCTCTATGAATTTCTCACAGCTCTCTCTCTCTCTGTTCTTGTGTAGATTCCAATCTGTAGCATCATCCTGGTCCTGGAGAAGTAAGGCATTCTCTAATACAGTAATATATGTTCATAGCAGCTTTATTTGTAAAATCCAGAACCTGGAAACAATGTAGATGCCCCTCAACCAAAGAATGGATAAAGAAAATGTAGTACATTTACACAATGGAGTATTACTCAGCTGTTAAAAAGAATGACATCAGGAAATTCACAGGCAAAAGCATGGAGCTAAAAAACTCATCCTGAGTGAGGTAACCAGACCCAGAAAAGCAAAAAAGGTGTGTGTTCACTCATAAGTGAATATTAGCTGTAAAGCAAAAGAAACTCTGCTTTTAATCAGTCAATATTAATTAAAATCCAATAACTTCCCATTGGACTGCTAGATCAACAAGGTGTTTGAGCTGTTGGAAGTTTGATCTAAGCACGAGAGACCAGAAAGCACAGTCTCAAGTGGGTACCCAGCACTGCATATAAAAATCACATGTGTTGAATTTGGACCTCCCCACTTAGCTGGATGATATGGATGTGTTGCAACAGAACTGGAGAAAGAGGACTTCTATTAGGGACCTTTCTTGGCTAGGTGTCTCTAAGTTTTGGTAAGACAACAACCTCCCAAAGAGAAACACATGCTAGGCATAAATTTCAGCAAAGTGGGGACTTACACCAGCCCATACAAAGGGCAGCTTTAAATGTGTGACCACTTCACAGTGTGCTGAGCCAGAGCTCCAAGGCACCACAGACTTGCATGTTCCCTTGGCTTCATCATCCTTCTATATTCCAATGATGCCAAATATTCCAGAATCCCCATTATACAAATGAGACTCACAGGAGGCTCTTGCAATCACCCTCCCACTGCTCCCAATGGCTTCCGTCCTTCTACCAGAAACACCCTCCTAAGTTCTCTAACAAGTTTCATCCACACAGCTCAGAGTCTGGAACTGTCTTATTTCTAAGGTCTAGGTGTGGATGCTGCACCTGGGGTGTAGTTTCAGGAACACAGGTCTTCAAGTGAAGTTCCTCTCCATCTGTGAACCTGTGGCATCCGCGAATCCCATATGCAAGAAGCCTTGTCTGCAGAGGAAGTGAGGAGAATATCTGTGAAAAGAAAGAACTCAGAGCTGTTCACAGAACCTGTATCTTTTACTATTAACACTCCAGATTTCACCAGTCACGCCCAGTGAGGCAGATGCCACAAAATCACAATAGGAATGCCATATGCCAGATTGTGTTGCATAGCTGTCTTTCAAAGTCAAAACACAGTTTCTTTTGGAGAGGTCCCATCATATAACTAGTGTCAATGCTTGAAGCTGCCAACCTGTTGCTGTGGGAAGGAAGCAGTAGTCCAAAACCCAGGCAGTGTGGCTAGATCCTTCGAAAAGTACATGGCCTGATTGTTCCAGAGACAGCCATCACTACAGAAGATTAAGATATGCTCTCATGGGTGCAAATTGATACCATAGAGTCACCCACATAAGGTGTGTCAGCTAAGGGAACCACCAAACACAAGTCCCAGACCAAGAGCTGTGGCAGAGATGGAACTCCCACGGGAAACCTTTAGGGGCATCTATGTTTTTATTTATATTCAAGATGCCTTTTTCTACTTATTCTCTGGTAGAAAATTCATAATGAAACCCCGGGGGGAAACATTATACATTTAATCACCCTGCTTTTTTATGCTACATAAGTCTCCAAACGATTTTTAAAAGCCCATACATAGACTTTACCCAAATGCTTTCAATTGTAGTTTTCTGCCAGTATGAGAAGAGCTCTAGAAATTTCCAGGCAAGCAATTATTCTTAAGTTGGAAGAATATTTTATATTTGCCTTGTTTGGATGGGATTTGAACATGGAGGATGGAAAGAGAAAGAAGTAGTCAAGTTAAAATATGAATAGGTATTGTGGAACAGTAAGTAGATCATAGAGAGGAGGTTTGGGGGCAGGGCATGCAGGAATGGAGGAAGAGAAACTTTAAGGGTATGGACTATAGACTATGTAAGTTTAGAGAAGCTTTAGCTCTCTTTTCATACCACCCCCAGTGCCTACATCTCTATTTCCAGCCTACAGACAACTGGTCATTACTATAAGGGATGAGTCTCCCAACTTCCTGTTTGTTTGGGCCCTGGGAAACTTCAGACAGGGTGTGGAGTGACGTCAGACAGACTAGTTCATGATTAGAAAATAAAGGACTCCTCACTCTGGTTCTGATCCTAGAAAAAACAAACAGGAGACTTTGTGCAAATGATCCGATTCCATTGGATTCATTCTTCCCCATCTCTAGGATGAAGGTCGGAGTTCATGACCCCTCACACTGTCAACAGATGTGAGAGGCTATGTTTCTGGTATGTTTGTCTTTTCCATCTGTCTTCCAACCTAGCCTTCTAGGTTAAGACTTGCGGAAGTTGCAGTTTAGTGGAGGGCATTCCCCCCTCGAGCCCCTACCTTAACGCCCGTGCACACGCCTTCCCTGGACCAAAGGGGCTCTGTTTATGACAGATTGCCATTTTGCAGCTTCTTCTCAGTCCAGCTTCAGCAATCTTAAAGGAAGACATTTTAAACTACAAATATTAAATTGTTCTTTATTTTAGATTATTGGCTGGAACGAAATCTACCAAGGATTATGTCTTAGTTAATACTATGTTGATGAATTTATCTAAATTTTTCTATTATTGATAAAAACTCGGTAATCAAATATCAGGGCGAAGACCTAGTTAAACAGAGAAGAGGTAAAGAAGCCACCAGTGAGCTCTTCTTTCTTTCCTTCCCTGATTCAAAGGTGCTTGAGAATCTTTCTAAGCCCCTCCCCACTACTTCCTGAGTCTCTCTACTAGGATTCTGGGTCTTCCAAAATTTCTATGGCTAATTCTGGTCAGCAAGTCTCTAACTCCACCCCGATTCAAGGTTAAACTTTATCAACAGTCTCGGGGTGTTGTTATGAACTGCAACACTGTGTAATTTATTTGAAGAAGAGATAGATAACTTTTCTCTTTTCTGATTTCTCTTTCCCTCTGAAATGTTCCATTGAAAAATTGAAATTTTTTTCAAAAAATATTTTCAGAAAGTTGCCTTAGATTTGAGATTGCTCTTCAGAACACGAGACAAGGATAAGTATAACCAACCAAGTAGAAGACATACCGAAGCGTTTCCTAAAACAGGCTCAGATGACAGGAAACAACAGGGACTCCTTTGTTCAGTGAGGTTGTAGCTGTCAGCCCATTGGCTCTGTTCCGACGAGACTCCTCCTCTTACTGTGATGATGGCAACATGCTTCTAAACCAGACTTTTTTGTTTGTTTGTTTGTTTTTGTTTTTCGGGGCAGGGTTTCTCTCTGTAGCTTTGGAGCCTGTTTTGGAACGAGCTCTGTAGACCAGGCTGGCCTAGAATTCATAGAGATCCACTTGCCTCTGCCTCCCGAGTGCTGGGATTAAAGGTGTATGCCACCACCCCACGCGTAGGTAACAGACGTCTTGATGGTATCCTCACCTTCAGTTTCCCTCATCTCTGTCTGTTGTCTGCTCCAAGCCATCTTCCTACATCTGGAGATTCTGATCACTGAATAAAACGGTCATAGAGAAACCACCAGATGAGAATTTTTAGCGTCTTTTGTTAAAAACTAAAGGACTTTGCTAGAACACAATTTCCACCAGGCTCTCTGTGGTTCTTCAAGATTTCAGATCAAGCCGATTTCCAGGTGTTTGTTTTTAATTTCTGTAAGCCTTTCTTTTCAGCTGGAGTCAGGGGCATAAGCCTCTATAATCACAAGTATTTTGGAAGCTGAGGCAGGGCTATCACACATTCAAGGCTGTCCGTGCTACACAGAGAGTTTAAGATCAGTCTGGGCTGCTTAGTTGAGTTTTCTCAAAAGAGAAAGTAAAAATGGATGAAGGTGCAGGTCAGTGGCATAACACTTGCCTAGCATGCACTGAAGTCCAAGTTCAACTCCTAATACCACAAAACAAACCCCTCAGTGTCCAGACACAGAAGAGCAAGCTTTAACCTATCATACACCGTTGAATGTATCCACTCCCCTCATCCTCCAAGTCTGGAAGTTGTTTCTCCATCTGTCTGTAGTTTATCCATCCTTAAAGCTTCATGCATATTCTTTCTTTCCTTGGAATTCTTCTTGATGGCCACAGACAACACAGTTCTTCTGGATTCTTCTTTCCCAAACCACGTCACTTTGTCTAGCATACATCTCATCCTAATTTGCCTTAAAATTACAGTTAGTCATATTTTTTTCTTCCTCAGAACCCATAAATTCTATAAGACTAGGGTAAGAGTATGTCATGATAATTTTCCACACCTACAGACTTGGCACAATGTCTAGAACATAGTGACAGTTCAAAATATTTGATGAAATTTAAGGCCATGCCTTAACTCCAACTCACTGCCTCAATTTGTCATACCCACATCCAAAGAGCATCAGAACGGGAAGCAATTCTGCAAAGAGACTAGCTCTGATGGTCTTGAGGAAGGGGGTGGACTTGGAGAACAACGTGGGAAACCCTCTAGACAGGAGCATTCAGGGAGACACACTATTAGGATATGAGTATCCCAGCAGGCAGTCTTACAGTCAGGAAGCTTAAGAGGCCAAGGGTAGCAGATGGTCAAGGATCATAAGACTGAGAGAGTTATATTTTGGGGTTATTTAATATATATATGAAATTCTTGCAGGTGGTTACTGATGGAGAGAGACAGTAGCTAGGGATAGTGGCTAGGAAATGCCGGGAAAGAAGGAAGCCTGAAATTTGTAAAACACATTTAGAAAGCCCTAGAAGAGCATTTGAATTTTGGAAGGAAAAAAAAAACACAAATCCATGACTAATTTGTAAGTCTCGCTGGATTCAGCACTTGGAGTTGGAAGAAGAGGGCCAATAGCTGTCATGCCCTAGTGGTCTTTATCTATCTGGAGGGGCACTCTGGCTGATGAGATGAGGTTGCTATTGTACCCTTTTTCTCCTGGCCAAAAAGTACTTCGATCACCAGGTGGGCCAGAGATAAAGGTCACAGGCTCCAGGGATTAGAGCTTAAATCTGGAAAAGGTGTGGCTGGTAGCTGGGATCAGCCAGGCTCCTGCCAAGGTAAATCGTATACTTAGATTTCAATCCATTCGGATTGAAACCTTATTCTAAAGCCTGCCTGCGGCGTCTGTGGGGATAATGGAAAATGTTACACTGAAAAACGTAGAAAGGATTCAGGGATCATGCTACTTCACTTCGTATACACGGCTCTCCAGAACTGATTCCTCGGCTCAGCTGGCACCAGAGCACAGCGAAAGGAGGAAGGAAGGGGCTGACTTCTCTGCTAATTTCCGTGCCTCCATCACATATTCTGCCTACTCCTAGGCATTTGACTTTCGCTTTCTATAAATGATCTGAAGGGCCCCGCTGTAGCTGAGCCAAAACAGGGAATGTGGACTTGCAATCTGACTTTTTCGTTTATCTGCAGACCTGCCTTTGTTTTCCCAAGATTAAGCTTCCCCACTGACACTCAGATAGTGCTCAATTCACAGGTTTGCTGTGGAAACAAACTATTATTGCTGTTTTTTATTATTGTTATTTATTGTTATTATTTTCATGATTGGATGTGGTTGCTGCAATCATGACCATCAATGTTACTTGTGAGTAAACAGTCCAAAATAATCACTTAACTGCAAGACTCTTTTTGAAATAACATATTTTACACTTTATACAACAAGGCTTCAATGCTCCATTTTTATATAATTGTTATCTTGCCAGATCCCTGGGTACCAGTTTCTAAAACACTGAAACACAATTACAAAGCCTAATGGGCTTTTAGAATACTGTAATTATCTCCTAATTCCATATTTTAGTAGTTTCTCATGTCTAGCCAGTTACTTTAAAAAATAAGTGTCTTGCCAGTCATGGCAGTGAATGCTTGCAATCCCAGCACTTAGAAGGTTGAGGCAGGAATATAGTTAGTTTAATGCCCGCCTACACAACAAGACCCTGTCTTGGAAAAAGCATGTCTAAGACTGGGGCGCTATCTCTGTTGATAAAATGTTTGTTATATAAGCATTGGGGTCTGAGGATGGGTTCTCAACACCCATGTACAAGTGGGGTATGGTGGCACATGCCTCTAACTCCAGTACTGACAGCCAGGCAGATGGCTGCTGAGCCTCATGGGTCATCCAGCCTACTCAATACAACACGATTCAGGTTCTTTGGGGGAGATTCTTTCTGAAAACTAAAAGGGAGGAGAAGGGGGTAGAGAAAGACATCCCAAAGTCAACCTCTGGCCTCCACGGTGAATACACAGACTAATGCATCTGCACACATGTGTGCACACACATATCCACACACACGATGCCTTAATTCATAAGGTGGTGTGGGCCCATGGTCTGTATTCTGTCAATTACATTTTAAATAAATGCTGATTGGCCAGTAGCCAGGCAGCAAGTATAGGCAGGGCAACCAGACAGGAAATAGAGGTGGGTCAAGGAGAATAGGAGAATTCTGGGAAGAAGGAAGCCCATTCCTCTGCAGTCCTGACCAGCTACAGAAGAAGCAAGATGTGACTGCCTCGCTGAAAAAGGTATGAGTCATGTGGCTAACAGAGACAAGAATAATGGGCTAATATACATTATAAGAGTTAATACGAAGCCTGAGCTAATGGGCCAATCAGTTTATACCTAATGTAGACTTTTGTGTAATTTCTTTGGGACTTAATGATTACGGGAACTGGGTAGGACAGGAAACCTTTGACAACTATAAGGTATATTAATTATATGTAATGTGGAAGTTACAAAAATGAATAAAGGTTAAAATATTCTATATGCACTATTAATAATTTTCTACAGCTTTTCCTACTTTTTACACACACTTATGTATAAATATATGCTATTCAAAACTGGATCATTCTGTATGTTGACTTTTAAATCCTAGTTCTGATTTTCTTAACACTTTTTTCTATAATATGACAGTTAGTGGCCACAAATATTTATTGTAAGAATGTATAAAGGGGCTGGAGAATTGGCTTAGATAAAATCAGGACCTGAGTACAGATCCCACATGAAAGTCAGACATGTGGTGCACATCAGTAAACTCAGTGATGGGGAGATGGGCAGAGCTTTGTTAGCCAAGCAGCAATGTGGAAACAGCTCTGGGCTCAGTGAAAAACTTCGCTTCAAAGAATAAGGTGAAGAGTGACAGAGAAAGATACCAGAATGCACCTCCGCGCATTCATGGGTGAGCACATCTGCACACAGACATATGCAATACAGGTACACACAACACACACACACGCACACACACACACACCACTTAGTTAATCATTTCCTACTTTGCATATTTTGGAGGAATGTTTCAGATTTATGCTTTGGAATCCAGATGATACTTGTGATATTTTCTATAAGAACTCCTGAAGGTTTTTATGTCTACGTCCTCACCCTCTGGAGAACTTTCTCCTAGAGTTGGGCATATTTCTATGGGGATGACATTCCCAGGGCCAGCTCTGGCTCTCTTGTCTTTCATCACACTGTATTAATCTAAATTCTGGAGGGTTTCATTTTTTCTTTTCTTTTTATGCCTCTCTCTCCATTCTTTGAACTCTGACAAGAAACCGAGACCTTTGCTGCAATGCACACACACCGTTCCGCTGGGTGCTAACAACTCCAAGTGAAGCTGTGTTGGATGCCTGTTAGCATTTGTCTAGAAGGACAGTTAAGACCAAAATCAATTTAAAATATGATAAACATTTTATTAATGCTACGTCACCAAAAGATGAAGAACCTATGGGATGATGCCTGTGGCTCTCTGAGTCACAGGTCTTGCTTGGCTTTCTGACCAGTCTCTCACCCTTCCCTGCCACTGTATGCTCTTTCCATTGTTCAGAACGAGCTTCCATTGTCACACCTGATAATTTCCTTCCTGTCTCTCAAAAATCAAGTCAGAGTTCACTCAAGTGTAGCTGAATCCAATATCTCCCAGAAAGTGTTCACTTATTTTTTTAAGACCAGAGAGATCATTGTTTGTGTGACTTTTAACATATTCCACATCATGATGGATTAATGTACCTAATTGCCTTTTTCTTTTTTACAGATGAATGCTTTGTACTCCAATTTATTAGTGTCATAAATAATTTTATTAATGACATTCAACATTAAACGACAGTTGGTAGAGGTTAAGATAAAATAGAAACAATAGTGAATTATATATGGCAAGAATAAATGTTGATTTATGGGAGTTTGAATATGTTTTGTGCTCATGGAGTATGATGAATAATATAAAATTAATTTCTTACTTTGAATTGCAGGTGAATTGCTTATTTTACCTTTGAAAGTAAAAATACATTTAATATCTTTTAGTCTCAGAGTCTTTAATGGAATCTAGTTTTGCCACACAGTAGGCAAGCAAGAAACTCTTTAATGAAAAAGGTGAATTGATGTATTGTATATAATGTGCCTTTAAGCCAGAGGAAGTTTGTCTCTGAAGAGCAAAATAGCAGCAAGACAAAAACTTGAAACTTATAGTTTGATGAACCAAAGGTCAGCTAAAACTTCAGTTCACAGTGATGTCTCCAAACACAAGACTTCTTGGGATCTCCAATTCCATAAAATACTTGACCACTTCATTTCCCGCAACTTCAGTTTCTTCCTGTATTTGGAAATGTAGTAAAATGACACACGAGAGTCCCCAGTTCTGGAAGCAGGGGACAGTTCACTAAAGAGCTGGCTCTACAAGTGGCCTTCTCCGTTGATGCTCTAGCTGACGGTTACTTTATAAGCACTTGTTACTTTCTCTCTAAAGCAAGGAGATACTCCCGACATCATGAGCCCAAAAATCTCCACTCTGCAAGGCTGGGTTGTTAACATATCAGAGTTGATATTTAAAGTCGAATTGCTGTGTGACCCACTCAAGACTAGTTCTCTCTGTCCTTAGAAACAGCACCCCATTTTCAACTAAAACTTTAGACTCTGAAGCCATCTCTGAAGGTAGGTTGACTACTGAAGAAGCCTCCAGAACTCTCTGTAGACAAGGGTCTTTTTTAGATCTGGCCTTTAGCATTTTCCATCTATGTTTTGCTTCTTCCTGGAATTTAAATATGTTAGCTGCCAGGAAAGCTACCATACTTGACCATTATACAACCTTGGACATGAAAATGAGGTGGTATAAGATGGTAGAGCAGAAACAAAGGCTGAATTTTAAGAGTTCTGTTTCCATAGCAGCCCTGAACTATAATGCTCTAAAGATTCTCTCACATCCTTTGGCACGTAGCAGAAAGTAATTCTAGCATAAAACTCACTAGATAATGGAATTTTTTTTTCATATTAAAAAACAGTTTTGGGGGAGGAAACTTAGCATTTAAATTAGCATCCATCATGTCATAGGTACCAGGATGCATTACCCCGCCATTTAGTTATCACAAGACATGAATTACTCTTTTTCCTTTCCACCTAAGGAAGTTTCAGTGAAGAGACTAAATAACACGGCCAAGAACACCCCTCTTCCCAGTAGATATCAAAAACGTTTTAGGACATACAGACGGTTCATTTCCAATGACACGATCAGCAAACGTCACTGAAAATATAGGGAATAAAAGCTATTGTTCAGATATGAGCAATGCAGATGGGTTAGAAAGCAGAATAAAAACGCATGTCGATTTTAAACAAATGTACGATCCAGCTTTCTAGAGAAGTGCGTCTTCCAATAGGGATTCTTCAAGGGCAGAGTGGGCATAGCACAAGCTCCTGCCTCTTTCGAGGAGCAGGGGTGGTTCTCTTGAGTCTCTAGTTCCCTCCACAGTCAGGAGCCTCTGGTGGGTGGGGTAATCCCCTGGGTGATTTACCACCGCTGAATCACCGGCCCACTTGTCCTTACCTCTGCTTCCAGTCGGGTCTCAGTTCTGAGGAATGAGCCCTCTGAGGTAGGTTTGCTGTTCTTGTGATGGAGCTACCTTGACCTTAGCCTTGAAAACGTGGGGAAAGCCTCAGTGCTATCAGATGATAAAAGCTGGTATCGTCATTGTTAGTAAGAGGAAGTGATGAGCAAGCCTTGTTGTTTATGTGGCTGCAATCTCAGGTATTTCCTCAGCTCTGCATCCCACTTTACCCTCCCAGGCTCTGACATAGATTTTCCTTTGATACAAAGTGTCAGTGTTTGTCCTTGGAAAGCTAATGTACTGAGAAATGCCTTGTTTCTGCCCAGGGGTTACAAGATGTAGAAAATGCAGTCTGACTAGCCCATTACTGTGTCTCCTAAGAAGCAAATTACTTTAACAATGCAATCTCATAAAGTTTATTATTGTTATTATTATTATTATTAAAGTAATACATGATCATAATTGAGAAGCCAAGCTTACTCTCTGCCCTAACCCATTTGTGAGTATCAGAAGCACTGTCTGACTACACTCCATGCATTCGCTTATATGCGAGTGGACACCAACATGCTTTATCTTGCCATTTTCTACTTCACTTGCTATATCTTAAGCATGTTTAAAAACCTGTGCAGTTTGTCTCCTTCTGCTGATATTAAGAAATATTTTGAGAATATTTATCTCATTGTATGGATAGATCACAAGCTATGAACTTGGAAACTATTGATAAAAACCTATACTGTTTTCAGCTAGGTTTAAATTAATAAAAAAAATACCTATTCAAGTACTTAAAAAAGAAAATTTCTCTTTGACAAACAAGTTAAAAGAAGAGGTTATAGCATGCAGTCAACAGAAAAATTATTCTAAATATCAATGCAAGTAGTAACTCATTCAATCTAAGGAATAACTTATAAACCTCATATGCAAGAAATACAAATTAAATTCTTCTGATAGAATATCACTTTTTTTTCTACCCAGTTGGGAACATTTGACATATATAATACACAATATTAACAAGGCTTGGGGAAAAACACACTCAACCATCACTCAAGTGTGGTTGATCTTGTACAACCCTTTATGTAAGACAATTCAGAAGACACTGTGAAAACTTTAAAGGCCAAGTCTTTGTGCTCATCTCGTCTCCTGGGTGCCCTTGTTCAGATATGCAGGCACATATATTAATGTATGTACTAATGTGGATTGCAGTTTCTAGTTGAGATTGTGACCTAACCGCTGTTTTGTCATTGTTGGGTTTATAAGAAGGGAATAATACTTTTGAGGTTAGATTGGTACAAAGGCCAGAGGTAATCCGTTTAAAGTTCTTGGAATGGCGTGTGAGCAGAGTCAGTATGCAGTCAGTGATGGCTACTGCAGTTCTCAGGAAATGTGACACTTTCCCATCTCGTATGGAGACACAGACTGGCTGTCTCCACCACAGCATCACTCTGGGGCAGAGAACGAATGAGCTCTTGAATTATGGCTCTTTCTCTGATAGTGTGACTTGCTTGAACTGGGGCACTGCCTTCTCCATTGCTCATGTATTTTAAATTAGGGAAGTTTAGAACTAGGCCTCTTCATTTTAGAATGTCTTATTGTCAAATAATTGCATTCACTAACAGGAGCCTTGCATTCTCATAGTGGATAAATAAAAACAAATAAACAAATAGTGAGAAGAAATTTCTGGGCTTGTTAGCTCAGCAGGTAGAGTGCATGTCCAGACAGCCTAAGAACATGAGTTTGATCACCCAGAAGTCACAAAAACATCAGGCATAGTGTCATATACTTGTAAATCCAGGGAGATATGTTGTCTGAGGGGTTTCTGTCCTGCCCAGTTCCCGCAGTCATTAAGTCCCAAAGAAATCACACAGAGGTCTACCTTTGTTATAAACAGATTGGCCCATTAGCTCAGGCTTCTTATTAACTCTTATAACTTATATTAGCCCATTATTCTTGTCTATGTTAGCCACATGGCTCAGTACCTTTTTCAGCGAGACAGTCACATCTTGCTTGCTCTGTGGCTGGGCCAAGATTCCCGACCAAGCTTTCCTCTTCCCAGAATTCTTCTGTTCTCATTGACCCACCTCTATTTCCTGTTTGGTTGTCCCCACCTATACTCCCTGCCTGGCTTCTGGACAATCGGCATTTATTTTATTTAAAACATAATTGACAGAATACAGACCATTGTCCCACAGAGATATTTGACATCCTCTGCCCTTCTCTGGACTCTGTATGGGTGTGTATAGACTCATGTGCATGCAGTTCCTCCACACATACCATAACACACACACACATGATCTAGCTATAAATTCTAATTATCTATTCAAGTATTCTTTTCCCATTCATCTTGTGAATGAAGCATCATGTCTTAGCTCATCCAGAGCTACTGAGAACAAAGTGGCAGTAGAAGAAGACAAGGGGCTTGAGCTACGTCCTGAAAGACACAGGCAGGGTAGGAGCATTCCCAAGAGCAGTGATCTGAGACCCTTTCATACACAGTGATGTCTCCATCACTTTCTCTCCTATAGATAAGTCACTGCTGCCGTCAGTAGAAATCCATTACACACCAACTCACTGAGGACCCAAGGCATCAAACCTGTGTCGTCCTAAAGAAAACTAAAGGATGGGAAAGAAATGCAAAAAGTAACAAAAGGAAATACATGCATGCACTTTGTAGAGATCAAACAAGGTGTTACAGGGCAGAGGGGAGTGCACCTTTAGGTGAGTGACCTGGGGGAGGAGTCCAAACACGTGCCAACTGAAATATTGCATTCCATTGCTTTTAGTTGCATCTGAATTCTTTTTTGTGTGTTTGTTTGTTTGTTTTCGCTTCAGGGCAGCTGTGGAGGTGGTGTCAAACTTCAGGATAGAATAGGTGACCAAATGAGTGAGGCTAATCATATTTTATTACTCATTAGATGATACCTTCGTGCCTCTTTACTTTCTTTTACCCAAATATTAGTAACAGGGAGGACGAATAGAGAGAGCACATTGGAAGGAAAACCTCTTTCTTGTTGATATTTCAGACTTAAGATGAGTACCAGAGAAGGACTGAACATGACTGTTTTGTCATCTTTCCATTTTGCTTTGCTGGCGGAGGGAAAGTGTTCCCCATTAATCTCGTGTAATATTTAACGTAACGTTTTGTGCTTTTCACATTAGGTTTAATTGTTCAGCAAGAACATGTTACTACCTTCCGTTGGATTAAAATCAAAACAGTCTTAAATGGTTGGTATAAGACAAGCCTCCTCTAGCCATCTGTTTGCCGAGAGAAAATGAAATTCAGAGAAAATAAACAATTTGATACCTGATTTTATCATAAAATAAGAGCGGGAAGAGACCTTGTTGCTTGAAAGGCCTCCACTCCATCCCTCACCTGAGAATGTTGATTCTACAAGGAAGATGGGGTGCTCAGCTATAACCTGGCTCCCTCCATCACCCTCTGTACCAAGCCATGGGAACTTGGTACCCTAGATTGCTTGTCCCCAAAGCCCACAGTTTGCTCCAGGGCCATGTGGGGCTCTCCAAAATGCTTGTCTTTCTGGAATGGAACATGGCCTCATTGTGTATAGAATTACGCCCAGAGAGTGGCTACTAACTAGGTGGCTGTTTGCTGCAGGTAGATGCGTTTGTTTATGTGGCCTGGGTATTCACTGGCATGTCCCGGAGTTCCCTTGTGCATAGAGAATGAGAGGGACGGGTATTAAAATGGGAGAAAATAGTTGGCCCTCTTCATACGCCAGTGAAGTTTTCTGAGGAGAAAAACTTCTAAATTTAACTTGAAGTGTCAGAATAGGAAGGGAATTCATTTATGATTTTGAATGTCTTAACACTAAAGAGCTTATTGGCTATTTCAGAGTTTTAGTTTCAGGTTGCCTTCGCAGTCTTAAAATTGCTGAAAACATTTAAGACTTTTTTCCTTATAGCTGTCGGCAATATCTACTGATATTTTGACACTGGAAAGTTAAGTCAAATTTTAAAAATATTTACTTACTAATATCTCTAAAGTGACACCAGTGAATCCATTGTGTTCGTGTCAACATAAACAACACATCCTTAGGAAGAAGCCCACTTTATCTGCATAAAACATTAGGAGCGAGAAAGCTAACACTTTTAATTTAGCAGGATATTGCATGACTTGAAATAAGACAGCTCGATCTTATCTGCTTCAACATTCAACCCACCCTAATAAGTAGTCTTGGCTGATGGAGTTGGAGGAAATCTAGCCTGGCGCAGACACACAGTTGGGAAAAGAAGGGCTGTTTTGATAGCCTTTTCACAGAACTGTGAATATTTTTCTTTTCTTCTACAGCAAATCTTGACAAGTAGTAATTTCTTGAAGACTCTCCCGCATTGGAAAATCTGAAAGCGTAGAAAAGAGCTGTTCAGGTTTGCCAGTCCACGGTTCAGTCTTCTACAAAGCAGGAGTGTGCTGGCTCACGTGGCTCTTTAAACATCGGCAGGTTTCTTCATGCAGTTCTTTTCAAGTTCACGCCGCTGAGCTATGATTGACAAGCAAGCACGTGTATACCTTTAATGCATCTGAGTGGATGAGTTTGGAGAGAAATGTGTGCCTGCAATATCACAACCCACGACATAGATCTGAGCATCAAATCCAAAATGCATTCCTGCTTTATTTATTTATTAGTACCACGACCGATAAGAGCACAGTATAAAATCTGTCCTCGGAGCACATTTCAAGTACGTAATACAGCATTGTTAACTATAGCCACTATATTGTATAGCAGACCACTGAGACATGTTCACTTTTATTATTGCATATGGTACCTTTCGGATAATGTGTCCTTATTTGTCTGGACTATAGTCCTTGGCAACCAACATTCTACTTTCTGCTCCTACAAGTTTGACCATCCTAGAAGCATTGCGTACAAATGCCATATATCCCATGTACTTCTGTTACCGGTGTAACTTACGTAACATGGTGACTTCAGGGTCATCCATTTTGTCAGAGTGAAGACCCGCCTCCTCCGCTAGCGCTGAATAATATTCCATCACCTTTCTATGTGTGTTCAGTGTATGCACTCACCCACTGGTGAATATTTGTTTGTTATTGAAGTGGAGGCATATTTCGTATTTTAGATATTAATCATTTTCATTTTTGCAAATATTTCCTCCACTATATACATTTTCTTTCCAATGCATTGGTTGTTTCATTGGCCATGCAGAAGCTATCAGTCTGATGTTTTCCTTTGTGCTTCTAGGGTCAAACCAGGAAACAATTACTACAATCCATGTCAAGAAACTTTCTCAAACATTTTAATTTATGAGTTGTATAGGTTCAGCCCTAAATCTGCGACCCATTCAGAGTTGATATAAGATATGGGTATAATTTTATTTTTTCATTTGAGTTTCATTTTACTGGCATCATATATGAGAACCACTGCTTCTTTTCCATCTTGTGTTCTTGGCATTCTTGTTGAAGGTTACTCAATGATAAACATTCAGGTTTATTTTTGGGATATGTATTCTGCATCATTGAACTAAATGCCTGTTTTTATTCATTTTCTGGCCTTTATTCCTATTCTCTGATCCAGGGACTACCAGAGGCATCCTTCTCAACCTCAAAGCTGTAGGAAAATGTCTGTGTTCCTGAGCCCAGTTATTCTGATAGTGGACTAATTGCGGACCAGCCTGCTGTTCTGTCTCCGTCTTATCTCAGGATCCAAACACTTGCTCTTCCTGGATTCACACGTAGTTTAATGCCTCTGGCTCTCCAGAGGATACTTTTTGTCTGAAACATTTTTCTATTTATAGTCGACATTTGAAGATGCCTATCTTTCATAATGGTGCAAGACTCATATCCCTGAAGGCAAACAGCTGACCTTCATTCTACTCTCAACCAACTATGGTCCCTGAGTGATCCATACACCCATGTGGTGCCTTACTGGTTTTCTTGTGTTGCTCTGTCCCAACCAGACTGCACTCACCTTAATTTGTATAATTTGTTTGTCTCTGTTTTATTGGTTAGAAACCAAATGAAGGTGAGATTATAGTGATGAGGGCGGCTCCTAAGCTATGACTGATGCACTTGCATAAAGATAAAAACATGGACACAAACACATAATAAATATGTAAATTATAGCAAGTAATTTCTGGATTTCAGGGCTACAGGCAAAAAATAAGTCCAAATAGCTATAAAAAATGGGAAAGAGGATGAAGACAAAAGTATTCTTAATTGTGCACAATTTCTGTGTATGAACCCGTTGTTTTATGTGTGCAAATGCATTTCATAGTGTGGTCTTCGAGTTATATACAAAGAAAGGGAGCATAGTCCTGAGCCCTGTGATACACCCCAATGATCTTAACACATGAAGAATTAAGCATAGCTTTTCTTTTAAAATCCTATTTCCTTTCTCGGAGATGACCCCATATGGGGTTATTCAAAGCTGAGAATTGAGGAGAATTCTGGGAGGGCTAGAATATCTCGGGGCTATGCAGGTGAATATACCTAGTGGTCCAGACTGATTTGAAAAGCTGAGATGTCAACTTCCCCTTAAGAGAGGGAGTGACGGAAAGGAGAGCTAACAGGCCATTCCAGGCAGTGGCTGAAGAGAGAACATTCAGGGAAGCAGCGAGGGATGTAGCACAGATGTCCTGAAGGGCTTAGAACGGGAAGAGCTGACCATGAAAGGATCCGTTCTGAGTCACGGTCTTCGGTGCTAATCTTGGTGAGACCTTGCAACTTCTACAAGGAAAGAAGCTTGGGGGAGGAAAGTGACTTGTTCAAGGTCATACAGTCAATTCACGGCAGTCTTGAGAAGATTCCCCGCAGACCTAAGCCAGTTTCCTCCCAGGGTTCCGCTGTGTCTTTAACTAACCCATTGTGTTCTCTGACAAGATACAGTTTCAGAGGGCATGAACCACCTCCCAAGATGCTCCCAAAGGCAACATTTATGCTTAGATGGTAGCTCTGGAGACTAGAAAAAAAAAAAAAAAAAAAAACAAGGACACTCCAAAGACACTAGCGAGTGGCAATGTACTAATTTCAGACTATCAGGATAATAACTTAAGCTTCTAATTTCCCCCCAGTAGCCCACTTCTTTAGGAAAGAGGAAATACTTTGAGCTCATTTTATGTGGCTGGCGAGAGCTGACTACCCAAA
This sequence comes from Alexandromys fortis, assembly GCF_014885135.2. Classification (NCBI taxonomy): domain Eukaryota; kingdom Metazoa; phylum Chordata; class Mammalia; order Rodentia; family Cricetidae; genus Alexandromys; species Alexandromys fortis. The sequence goes on from NW_026067980.1 coordinate 1,254,941, forward strand.
CCGGGCATGTTTATTCCTTCGGATTCAGCTGGGTGACATGTACTATTCAAATTGATGCTACCATGATTCTCTTTATTATCTACAAACCTTACAAAGCTTGCGCAAGATATTTATCCTGTTTGGGAGACATTTCACTCATAGTAATACCAACAGAAACAAGGAGACAGAGTGCCCCTGAGACAATGGTCCTAGAAAGCAGTTGTTAGTCCAATGCAGAGGAACTTGACATGTCTAAGGAGAAAATGTTGACTAGCTAATTGTAGATTGAATTTTACTTTCTAAAACGATATATTATGACCTTTTCATTCCTGAACACAATGAGCCGTGATCACCCACAGGAGACCTGTAGAAGACTGAGCCTGCCTGGATATCTTTCACAGATGGCAGAAGAGCTCACAAGGCCCCAGCCTTCCCTAAAGATCTATAAGCAATGAATGGTTGTGGGAACGAGAGCGTTTTCTCCGGTGGTGTAGCCACTGGTACGTTGCTCATGCTTCAGAAAATAATTCCTCACTCATACCCTTGGAAGCAATCCTAATGAAACTCATCGGGCCACTGACCTCAAAAGACATAAAAGTAGAAGGTGGCAGTTGGTAAAGGAAGGGGATGAGCAGGAGTCAGTGGCAGGCAAGAGATGGTAATGAGGGTGAATATGACCCGAAAACATGTATGAAATGTCATAGTTCATCATATATAAATCTATTATAATTAATATGTGCTGATAAAATGCCCAAGGTAACATTTTAAAAAGATGTGTTGAGTGGCTGGATCAATGATTCAGTGGCTAAGAGTGCTCTTGCCACACTGGGTGGCTCACAACCACCTGGAATCCCAGTTCCAAGGATCCAGCGTCACCCTCTGGCCTCCCTAGCTAGGTACCTACACTTATATGGTGCACATAAACTCATATAATCAGACACACATCCATACTAATAACATAAGTGAACAACTTTTTAAGTAAGAACAACCAAACAGATATAAAGAAAGTTGGTTGTGATGGTGTGCGCCCATAATGCCAATATTCAGGAGGATTGCTCTGAGTTTGACAGCAACCTGGGACTAAACAACAAGAATCAGGCCAGTCAGAGCCACATAATGTGACACTGTCAAAATAGAGAAAGAAAAATGAAAAAGAGAAGGAATAAGAGAAAGAAAGGAAGGAAGGAAGAGAGAAAGAGAAGAAAGTCCTAACTACCAACACCTGAACAAAGCCTTATTTGGATACAAGGTCTTTATTGGCATAATTATATCAAGATGATATCAGACTGAATTAGGATGACTTTTCCATTGATATGACTGGTGCGCATATAAGAAGAGAGATATGTGGACTCAGAAGTTTAGATAGAGAGAGTCATATGACAGTAGAGACAGAGATTGGAGCGATTTGCCCTTAAACTAAAGAATGGCAAAGACTTTGGCAATGATCCACCCCTTGGGACTTCCCAATGAGGATGGCCCATTGATTTCTGACTTCCAGTATGTACAGTCATGAATAAATCAGTATCTGTGGTTGTAAGGCACCTGGTCTATATCTTGTAGCCATATGTCATTATTCAGGTATAATTTGAGTTTGTTCCCAAAGTTCCATATGCTGAAAGTTTGGTTCCCAAAGTGAACTTATTGAGGCCATAGAGCCATTAAGAAGGGTATCCAGGGTGAAGGTTAGGATATTGTAAATGCTCTCCTCAGAAGAGATTCACACTCTTCTCCTAGAGTGGGTTGGATCTTGCAAGAGTGGGTGACTTACAAAGAATGGATTTTCATAAAGAGAAATGGCCTGAGATCTCTGCCAGTTTGGGCTTCCTTTCTTTCCATGTAATCTCCTCCCAAATGTTCCTATCACTGTGACTTCATCTGTCTGCCAGAGGGGCCTTCCAGAGCCCAGTGCAGGCCAGTTGCCAGGACGACGATTCCTTAGAACTGTCAGCTAAACCTTGAACATTTGTTATAGCGATGTGAGGCACACTAAAATGGAATTCTAGGAGGCGAGCCTTTCAACTTGTCCTTACAAGATGTTACTAGATGGTGTGCTGCATTCTGTCAGTCTCGCACGAACTAGAGCGGCTTAGCCAAAGGGAACCTCAACTGAGGAACTTCCTACATCAGGCTGGACTGTGGACATCTATTGGGACATTTCCTTGATTGATGATTGATGTGGAAGAGCCCAGCCCACTGTGGGTAGTGCCACCCCTGGGAAGGTCATCTTGGGCTGAGTGGGACATACAGCTGAGCCATAGGAAGCAAGTCAGTTAGAAGCACTTCTCCATAGCCTCTGCTTCAGTTCCTGCCTCCAGGCTCCTGCTTTGGCCTCCATTGATGAGGAACTATAACCCATCGGTCAAGTAAACACTCTCTCCCCCAGGTTGCTTTGGGTAGGTTTTTATGACAGCAGCAGAGAAGCAAAGGAAGACAGACAGGGTTTAAGACCTGGTCATTAGGTTGGGACAATCATCCCTCTATTCATAGGAAACTGAAAAACCGGTGCTTCAGGCTCCCTGTCACCTAGGAGACAAAAGGAGAGCTTCACGAGGGCCTTTGGAAAGTTGACGCCTGTTTATCTGCTCAGCTTCTTATGGCTGCACCATTTTGCTTCAGACCCTAAGAACCACTCATATTCCCAGCATGCTTTTCACCATCTTCAAGGCACATGTTACACTGTTCACACCTGGAACACCTGGCTCATCCCGTGTCCACCCCGAGAGCATTGTTTACGCTTCACATCTCAGCTCGAGCGTCACAGCTTTTGTGAAGGTAAATTTCCCTGGCTCCCTCCAAGTTCACCATGTCTTGTGTGTACACTGCCAGGTCATCATATCTTGTGAAACAGTTCTCACCTGTTTCGATCCTCAAATGACGGAAAATGTCCAATCCCTCCTGGGAACGATCCTGAGTTCAAGGCTGTTCTTTCTGCATGAGGCCTGGGAAGAGATCAATGAGCTAAATTCCAAACAAAGTATTACTTACATTGAGAGACCACAGGTTTTGTCTTCATGACGCACAGCATTGATACTTTGGGCAGCAGAGTTCGTTGTTGTGGGGACAGTTTGTGTGGTCACCTTTAACTTAAAAACAACTGTTCTGGGCAGGTGAGTTCCTTCTTGGGGAGACCATTATGTCAATTGTAGGATGGTTAGTAGAATCTTGGTCTTGACCCACTAGAGACAAGTTGTAGAGTCCTGGCTGCGACAACCAAAAAAATGGCTCCAGAAATTGCTCAATGAGCTCTCCCGGTGGGGGGGGGGCACAAAAGACCTTGGATGGGAGTAACCTACATAAAGACAGCAGGCTAAAGCAGGACTGAGGTGGTGAGCTATTGGTCACCTCATATCAAAATGCGAAATCCTTGCCCTCTTCAGTCAGACAGTGTGGGGTTGTATAGAATGAAGACATTGAGCTCAGCCGGCACTGAGTTCATATTCTGACTCTGCTAGTTAATAGCCATGGGATTCTGTGATTTGGTTTTAATGTGGATGAGTCTCAGTTTCTCACGTGTGCCGTGAGGATGAGGCAAATGAGTAAGTACCCCAAGACCTGACTAAACCCTGGCACATAGCTCGCTTCTCCTTTCCCATCGTGTTGCGTGGGGGGGGGGGCACAAAAACTAAAGCCCAGGAAGTTTGAAAGCTGGGGACATTCTCCCAGCATGAATAAGCAATTGAACAGGAGAGCTCTGCTTTCCGGGGCAGAGTGGGTAGAACAGGTTATGGTGATGCCTGATTGGGTGGGAAGGGATGCCAGGCATTAGAAACAGAAGCAGAAGCCCTCTCGGGAGCCTTGGGAACTGACAGTGTGAGTCAGACCTGGAATAAGCAACACTGGGATGCGTTTCAATATAATCTAAAAAGCAAAAAGATGTCAAGGTACAGCAAACACTGTTCTCACGATACACACGCAGAGCCCCCGACAGACGCAGTTGGAGGGTGTATGCATCTTGCAGTCCCCCATATTCTTATTTTATGGGACATGTGCTTGAGTGGGAGACTGCCATATGGTACAAGTTGGTAAAAAAAAGTTTGGAGGGCGCTGCTCTGGTGGGACCCACACACACACACACACACACACACACACACACACCAGCTAGAATTGCCGTATTAGGGAACCTATGAGCACTGGGCACAATAAAATGGTAATCACTGGAAAATGACTACATCAAACAGACTCTCTGCTCTACTTACCTAATTACTCTGCCCTTGAGATATTTTTGTTTGAAGCCACTAAGAGTGGTGTTGCCATAACAACCTGCTGTTGGATGTTGTTTGGTGGCTCCGAGTTGATTAAATCACCCACAGTCATCATCAGTGATGCTCTAGTGGCATAATTTCTAAAAGCCGGGTCCATTTTTCCTCTTGATCTTCCTGTCATGTCGAGATGAAGCTGGGCGGCCTCTGTCTGTGTAAGGTCTCAGTGTGTGTCGCTAGCTAAGAGGCCACAGAGACCATATTTCAGAACGACGCTGTGTTTTCCTGGAAGGAGCCTTGGAACTGGAGTCAGAAGATTGGGACCTTCGTATCCCCAACTGAGAGATTCTAATAAGGCCCTTTCTTGATATCCCTGAGACTTAGCCTTCTCACCTGAAAAACAGGCTCGAGGTTGTTTCCTTTCTCCCCTTCAGCCTCCTCATCATGTAGGGACTGCCTGAGACTGTCTATCGGGAGCTCATGGGCACTGGGGTACAGCAGTGTGGAGAAGGAGGACTTTGTGAGCCCCTGAGGAATGGCCCTGGTGTGTGTCCTGTTCATGGAGGTTTATAAAGGTCGTCTGCATGGAGTCAATACAAGCCAGATCTTGGTTATGCTATAGACAGAATTCTGATCTATAGAGTAGCATTTCTTATATAGAATTCCCAGCTTCATATGATTATATTGTCCTGAGAGGAGTGCCTCTTCTAGCTCTGGGTTTGTGAAATGAATGACTCCTAGAATCAGGCCAGACTCTGATACTGGAATTCAGACATGGGCTTCTGCCTCACCTTGAGCATACCGCCTCCCTTTTCTATGTACTCACATTACGTAGGTCTGTGTTGTAGATTATTCTGTCTTTACAAAAGCCATGATTCTTAGCACTACACTTTACCTAGATCAGGAGCCCCACAAAAAGTAGCTAATAATGATCATGGCCACATTTTCCCAATTACCTGAAATTTAAAATAGAAAAAAAAAATAGGTTCAAGATGTGTTATCCAAAATTCTTCTAAAGTGCATTAGTCCACTGACTTACGCGGAGGAAGAAGGGTAGAAAGCACAGTTTAGTCTGGTGACTCAGTAGTGTAGGCAGCATTGGAGGGACATGAGCCTCATTTCCTGGGGAGGAAGTAGGGTTCTTAGGAGATGGTGGAAGGGCTAGGGTACAGCTTGGGCCAATGTAATACTGGCTTTAGATCCTGCTCTAGAAGATTACAAAACAACTAGATTTCTATTGTAAGCATTTCTCCTATGAGTTTTCTCCCCCTCAAAAGTTAACAATATAACAAAGAGCAAACGCTAATAACGTCTAGCAACATAGGCTGTAGCCACTTTCTGTCCCCGCTTCTGGACATCAGGCACACTCAGTCCTACCTGGCTTGTGTGTGTCCAAAGAAAGCAACCCCTATACCTCATACTTTAATACCTCATACTGTCAGTTATAGGACAAACTTAAAGAGTATCCTGAGGCATGATGTCAGTGTTTGTCGGTTTATTCTAGATCTACCTGGCTTCTACCTCCTCCTCCTCCTGGGACAGGGGCCTCTACGCTGCCTATTTTGTCTACTTAAGACTGGAAAGAGACACTCACAGGTGAGTCAGCCCTCTACCCCTTCCTCACACAACCTTTCGGAGCGCTGCTCCCAACTCGGTAGTTCTCCATCTTGCCTCAGAGAAAACGAGAAGAAAGCACACCGGGGAGAAAACAGCAAGGCTTTGGAGACAGCTGAGCATCTAGGAAGGATGCCAGGGAAGTAAGCTCCAGCATTCCAGAAGATGGAGATCAAGTGGGTAAGAGAGAGTAGAGTTTCACACAGGCAATTATCAGTTATTAGCTGGATAATGGTTCACATTGGAATTGGTGTTTAGTAATGCTTGCCTGGCTTCCTGGGGGTGCCTGAAAATGGTACCTTAAGGATCCTGGATTCATTCAAGTTACATCCTGACTCTTGACAACTTAGTCATTCATCAAGGCCTGCTTCAAATGACACATTCTGCAAAATTCTTTCTGGTTCTTTCTAAACGTATGCCAGCCCAACACCTCACTCTTCCCATCCCTCTTCCCATTGAACTCTTGCTAAGCACGCCGTGCCTCTCCTGAGACTCTCATCCGACACCAGTTTGTATTGTGTTGTTCAGCCTCCTTGTCGCTTCTCCCTGGAACAAGACTGTAAAGAGATTTAGAGGGTAGATGACCAATAACTCACCTGTGCAGTCTGCCCTGTTGAAATGAAGGTTGCTAAAGCAAGAAAAGGGAAAGGTAAACAGTGTGTCTGTCGTGAGTAGTGTACAGGCTCCTATGAACTAGCTTTCACCTTGAGTTCCATCAGCAAGTGGAGCCTTCCATCTGATAACCCACATTGGAAACACAGGAACTGCTTTCCTTCCTCTTACCCTGGATGCTAAAGGTACCAGAGTTGCAGGACATATTAGCCTATCCTAATCAGAGTTAATTATCAATTCGACATAGCATAGAGTTACCTGAGAAGGAAGTCAGACTATTATAGATAGATAATAAAATCTATTTTTTAGATTTTATTATCTGTATATATAAGAATACTCCTCCAACTTGATGTATGTCTGTGTACTACATGTAGACCTGGTATCTGTGGAGATCAGAAAGAGAGCAGTGGATCTCCAGGGACTAGGGTTACCCATGGTTGTGAACCAAATCTGGATGTTAGGAATTGAACCCATATCCTCTGGAGGAGCATATGCCAGTACTCTTAACCACTGAGCTATCTTAGCTCTGTGAAGGGAGTCTTAATTGAGAGATTTCCCGGAGGAGACTGGCCTGTCTGAGTGTTTGGGAGGAGCATATCTTGACCATTAGTTGGTGTAAGAGGGTACATCCCAATGTAGTCACTCCCACTCCCTAGGTAAGCACGGATCTTTGAGAGAGCTATCAATCAGCATTTCTCCATGATGGCTGCTATGCTTCCTTGACTGGGTGTCAATTTCACAGTCAATGAATGCAGAACAAGCTGCCCCATGTCTCTGCCATCTTCAGCCACTGGTAAGAACAGTCCGGACAAGGCAGAAATCCAGCAGCAGAGTTCAACATCGGCATCTGGAGAAATTGGTCCATCGAGCTCATTATAGTTAGATACCTGTGACATCATTCTCAATGGCCAGGACATGTAGCAAGGATAAATTCACCACAATTCAACCTCAGCCTGACCAGGTGTCTTCTTTACTTTCCTGTTGCCGTGACAACATGCCAGGAACAAGGAAAGAAATGCTTTCTTTCGGCTCGCAGTTCCAGAGGAATAACAGGCTTGAGGGCCAGAGCAGGAAGCTGGGAGCGCACACTCTCCTTGCAGAGCAGGAAGCAGGGCGCCTTTAAGCAGGGAGTAGCATGAGGCCTTTAATCTCAAGGTCTGCCTCAAGTGGGGTTCCCCAAACAGTCCTACAAACTGGGAACCAACTATTCAAACACCAGAACCTATGAGGAGACCTTTCTTATCCAAACAGCTACACCCACACTGAGGGAGGTCTGAATCTTAAGCTATGCCCCTTGGTGTTGTGTCTGTAGAAGGCAAGGAGGCTGAACATTGGCTTTCCTAACCTGGGTAAGGCACTTGATCTCTTTGCCAGCTCCCACCTCCATGTTTGAAGATGACTCCCCAGTGCGTGTTCACGCAAAGACTCCAAGAGTTCACCTTAGAAGCCAGCACTCAGAGGCTGAGAGAGAACCTCTTGTATACAGACAAAGGGAATCCAAAGACGCCTTTCGCGTGCATGCTTCAGCTTTTCCTCCTTTTCAGTTTCTGATAGCCTTGAAGAGGTGTTATTTAATGGCTGCATTTTATACGGCAACCAGGGGCTGTATCTGTTTTATTCTATTCCACGGACTTCCCATACTACCTGGAACAGCAGATATCTGTAAACTGTTTGGTACAAAAAAAAAAAAAAAATTCTACTCACATAAACTAAATTCAGAATTCAAGTAAAATTTTCCAGTAACAGGAAAATGAATGAAATTTAAAAGACAAATGTGAGAGAAGTCATCCTTAGCTTTCTCTACGGCCCCATTTGTCCTGTGCTACCAAACTCCCCAGGCCTTTGGGCTGGTGATTACTGGTAATGGAGCTGGGAGTCCAGGTAATGCGGTCAGAGCCTGTGCCATTTACCGCGTTCTCACTGCTTCTCGCACCCTTTAATGGCAAATAACAGTAACTGAATCTGTCACTTCCTGTGCTGCCTTCTACGGCCACAGTGGTGGATGCTCCTCCGGTTCGGAGGCTATGCTGGGAGACGTGGCCTTAAGCAAGCTCTCACCTTTGTTTTTCTTTCCTGTCTGAAGTTCTTGGCTAGTCGGCTCGGTTCGAATGGAAAGCACACAGTTGCTCCTGGACATCCCAGGTCCAGACCCTCTGCTTCTTGATGAAATGAGAATGAGAAAGCTGGGTTGCTTTTCAAGACCCTATTCTGTCACTTAATAGTATGATTTTTGATACATTGTTTAAATTCCTTATCAATGACTTTGCTATTTAAAAGGTATTTGGGACCCTACTTAGGAAGAAATTTCAAAATTACTTCCAGCTCTTTGACATCAAATTTGTTAAATGAAATGCAAATAAAAGTAAAGTGTATCGCTTGTCCACAGAAGTGTTATTTATTATGTTTTCTCCTTTTCTGTCATGAATAGCGGCAATATTCCAGACACAAGCACTATAGTCAAGCCATCAAGACTAGTAGTGACCACAGCCATACTTCATAGAAAAGAACATGTAATATTAACAAGAAATAAGGCATGTGTGTGTATATGTGTGTTCATGCATGTGGTATGTGTGTATGTGTGTGTGTGCGTGCATGGTGTGTGTGTGTGTGTGTGTGTGTGTGTGTGTGTGTGTGTGTGTGCTGTAGCACAACCTGGGTTATCCTCACTAAAACTAATCTTATTTCTGAGTCTTTGAATCTGTAAAATATAGTTATGTAATAATTCATTCTCCATGGATTTACTTATTCATCTTTAGCTTAAACATGCTTAAGAGCAACACACATACTAGACACCTATAGGTACCAGAAAATGCAATGGAAACAACCTCGTCACAAGTAAGTACATAGGATAATAAAAGAAGGGATAATATTATAATCAGAATCTGTATTAGAAGTTGCTCAATGTCACTAGATATGAAGTAACTATAATACGTGGTTGGAATTAAAGACACAAGCTGTTTTCAACTAAATGCTCAAGAAATTGCCTTTATAGGAGGATTTGACTTTGATGGTTGGGTGGCCTTGAACTTGGGAGGCTAGAATAAAGGAAGCATTTCTTCCTGACACTTTTTTTATAGATGAAAATGACTTAAGTATAGGGAATCATAGTCCATTGAGAGATCAAATCAAATGTTTCTGAGTGTTTGTGGACTGACAGGAAATTAAATACCAGTGGTACTTGAATGCCATGTCTTGATTAGACTGGGTAGGAAATTCCATTATTTTGAAGAAAATTAGTAGCATTAATTTCCAGAAGCTATAGTTTGTGAAATGAGTTTGAAAGAGAAGAAGTAACACGGAAGGCCAGTGAAGGGACTGTGCATACATTTCCAAAGATCAAAGATGAAGAATCTTCACCTTTGGGGTCATACGGTCTGTGTTAGGACTATGTAACTATGGCCCTATGAGGTAAAAGAAGATCTGGACTCAGTAAATAAATAGGTGAATGAGTGGATGTAGTTATGTTCCAATAAAACCCTCAGCCCTTCTGGAGATGTTCTGGGAGGATAAAAAGGCCTCTTTCCTTCCTTTTCTCAGGGTTCTGTGGCATCCTCTACTGAAAACTGATATTCTGATTAATGACTTCAGTTGAGGCACTAGTAATTCTGCTTCACAAATGAAGTGATCACATCTGTTCTGCAGGACAAGTCAGGAAGATTTAAACTAGCATGGTTAGGGATGGAGAGGAGGAGCAGAGTGAGGAACATTGTTGGTACTGGGGGTGGGGATTACCGTAATAAAGAGCGCTAAGGGTGGAGTGTCTTTGAGAAAGGGAAATTATTGCAATTTGGACATGTTGAGTTGGATGTGAAAGGCAAATGAGATAATGTAGGAAATAGTGCTTCATGAACTGTGAAGTGTTTCAGAGATGGATGGGTTATTTTAAGAGGAAATGGCTAGGACCATTTTTTGTGACTCACCGTGAGCCCATCAACACTGAGGCAAAAACAATCAGAGCTCATGAGCTGTCGATTGTAGGAGAGCCCTATCATATGCCTAGGTTAGCTCCGTGCTATTTTATTATTCCCACTGCTGTGATTTGCTCTGAAACAAGAGGCGGCTATTCCTAGCTTGATAGGAATGAACGAAGTCTGATAGCAGCCTCGGCAGACCTGAAAGATACAACGCCGTGTCCACCCAGAGCTTTGACCAGCTCTGAACTGGGGAAGGGAGAATGGAGGGCGTGTTTTCTCCTCGTTACTCTGAACTGGGGAAGATAGAATGGAGGATGAGTGTTCTCCTAGCTAAAACTGATTTAAGAGTAAGAAATCATTCAAAAAAAAAAAACACTGCAGAAGCTAAAAATGATTTAAGAGTAAGAAATCATTCAAAAAAAAAAACACTGCAGAACACTTGAGAAGGGATTGGAATATCGAAATGACCTTTGGGTACCATAGCTGAGGTAGCTTTGAGCTACAAAAATGGCTTTTATTTCATAGAGACTTAGGATGTTTTGGAAGCTGAGTGTGGCAGTAGGTGTTATGGAGTAGTCTTGCTGGCCTAAAGGAAGAATGGCTGCAGTAGCTACATGGTAGCTCTTAATCGAGCTGCCCACATGGGAGACAGGGATGGGTTTTGACATCCATGAGGGTTACCAGCGTGGCCCCTGGAAACCAGCAGCACAGCTATAGTATTGAGCTATGTTTCTCTTAACTGTGCAGCTCTTATTGGTTCTATTGTGCCTCAGGTTCTATTGTTTTAAAGTGATAAACCCACGTGACTATCATACATCCCCTCAAAGACACATGTATGGAAGGCTTAGTTGCCAGCTGTGGCATTATTGAGATACAATAGATTATTAATGTACTGACTTCATCAATGATGAGTTTATTCCACAATGGAAAATGAGCAGGTGGGGTCTAATTGAAGGAAGTTGGTCAGTGTGGTGTATGGTGTCCCCGAAGCCTTCCTCTTTGTTTTCTCTGCTCCTGGTGACCTGGGGTGAGCAGTTCCATCCTCACAATGATGATTCCACCTTTGCCTTGGGACTGGAAACGATGGAACCAAGTAACCAAGGTTGAAGCCTCTAGAATTACACCTCGAAGTAGATCTTTCTTTAAGTGCTTTATCTTAGGTATTTTGTCTTCGCAGTGGGGAGTAAACACACACATCTTGTCTACCTGGAGGGTAGTTTAAAGGTTATACTTTGCCGTATTTAAAGCATGAGTTGTTAAAAAAACAGCAGAGCATCGGAAGCCTAGAGGAGGGGTCAGAATTTGAAGTGTTAGAATTTAGTGTCTTTGGCGGGGATAGAGCAGAGAGTGTCCAGATTTAGTATGGAGTGTAATGTGAAAAATACAAATGACAACGAAAATAGGGGAACAGCATCACAAAGACATTGAAAAGTCAGGGTGAGGCTTTTCTGCTTATAACAGTAGGGCAATCGCCCCCTAATCCCAAAGATAAGTGTTCCAAGATGCCTGGCAGATACCTGAAGCAATGGATAGCATCAAACCTTACGTAGCCCTGAAGCTGCCACCTAGAACTAGAATTGATCTGTTTTTCCATCTTTTGTGTCCTGGTATACCCATTTTAACACCACCATGAAATTTAGGAGCCTTTATTAAGTAAAATAAAAGTTTACTTGGACACAAGCACAGAGATCCGATGACAGTCTATCTTGAAACCTGAGATGGTCACTGACTAATGGGTGGGTAGTGTATACATCTTAGACAGGCTGTACAAAAGGATGACTCACGTCCCAGTCAAGACAGGAAGAGACAACACAAGACTGAATAGCAGTGTCCAACTTCAAAACTGTTTATTTCTGTAATTTTCTATCTAATATTTCCAGGCCGTAGTTGGCCAAGTGGTTCTTGAAACCATGGGAAGTAAAGCATCAAAGGGGACCATCTTGATGAGGCACATTGTTATGAGGGAGGAGGGAAGGTGCACGAATTCAATCCATGGCTCCAACTTGCTCAGCGCGTGTTTTCTCACTGAACCACACCCCCAGGCCTCCTGTACTTCTTTCTTTGGGACTTTCTCGTTTCTTGTAGAGTTACTCCATAGATCTTTAAGGCCAGCATCTCAATCAGGCTAGTTGGTCTGATTTTCTCTTTTAAGCTAAATTGGGGCATTTTAGTGTACCATCTTCTCATGTATCCCCAAACTTAGAAGCTTTGATTTGTAAATAAAAAAAAAAGATACTGCTTTTTCGAACAGACTCCAGAGACAGGCATCTTTGAAAAAGTGACAAACCTCAAACCAATGACCCAGGGAGAGGGTGGCACACTACCTCAAGTGGTACCATCAATGCTGAAAATATTCTAAGCCAGTTAGTGTCGAGAAATTTGTAAAAGCATTGTACAAAAGAGGCAAAGGTGTCTGAAGAACTAACTATTGTGTGAGTTGATAAAACCTGGATGTATAAACCAAAACAGCATCTTTCATAAGTTCCTAGAGATGGCAGTAGCCTGAATGGAAAATTGGTTTTTAGCTGGAATGTTAGGGATTGAGTTAAAGGAGAAACCACAGCTGACCTTCGGGGGCTGACACTGTTTTGGGAGGGCGTGAAAAGCCAAGTCTATGCATTTGCTCCAGTGTCTGTTCTATTTTCTTTCCCTCTCTTTGTAGTTTGTCTTTGTAACCAACCATGGGTCCCTGGATCCAGACCCCATAAGCTGTTCCCTGGTTGCCTCTGAGAAGTTTCTCCACCCCAGTGGTGAATCATTCCTGGGCTGTTCTTCAATCAGCATTTTTCTGGTGTTTAGCTCCCAATCAAATTTTTGTTTTCTCATTTATTCCAGGCTGGCCTTGAACTAACTATGTGATCAAGAATGAGTCTGGGAGCAAGAATTCCTGGAAAGAAAGTGTTTCTACTGTATTGTCAGAATGTCTTTATTTAACTTTCTTTGTTTTGTTACCACACACACAAAAGAAAGTGCAAACAAACAAACAAAACACCTCCATGAAACTGCTTCTACATTGCAACATTATATTTCCCATGACCTAAATCTATGTTCCTAGGCCATGGTCACTCATATTTTGCTTCTGGATAAAGAGTGCTCTCTATTCTTTTGATCTGAGAGCTGCTTCTTTCAGTGACAGCCTTAAACCTCCGATTGTCTTTCCTCCACTTCCCAAGGGCTGCACCCCCAAACCCAGGGCTCCGTGCATGCTAGGCAAGCACTCTTGCAACTGAGCTACAATTCCTAGTCCCCGCCACACTTTAAAATCTAAGCCCTGAGAGTCATGATAAGGACAGCAGCCGAGACTGTAGCAGAGCGTGTGGGGATCTTGTAATACCCAACACAAGTTATAGCAAACCCATTGGTGCACAAGACTCTGCTCACATGGAGTTCACATAGGAAGGACAGATGACAAGTGGGACTGGGGTCAAAGGTCACACTGCTCGGCCACCATCCCCCAGCCAATCTATGGGGGAGCCAGAATTAGAATCTAGGTCTGCCTCCTGGTAAGGTTCAAGCACTCAACACGGCATACTGTCTCTTTCCGCCTGCACAATGCAAATGAACTCCCATGAAATTGCTGTTCTATCTTGGGCTAAGCCTTTCAGAAGAAAGATTAAAAAAATCTTTGGAATAAGGTTGTTTTGGATCTTCCTCCACTTCTTGGAAAAGAAAGGCTTTGTCCCCAGTTAGTTAAGTGTGTTGCTGCCCTTTCAGAGGGATACGCCGCCTGCTCTTGTCAGGGTCAGAGTCCTTGGTTTATCGTATGTGGTTGTGAAGTCAGACATGTTTCCCAAAAGCCATGCACACTGGGAAAGTCCCCGTGTGTCTTCCTGGCATGCGGCCCTCTCCAACCCCATCTGTTTGCTTGCTATCCTTTAAAAACTAATAATCGCGAACTCTCACTGATGCCAGGGCCACTGTAGGAAACAATAAAGAGAGAAGGGGTTTTCTCACAGCTTGGAGGAAATTGTAATCCGATAGAGGGTAAATATAGCCCAACGCTGAGTTCTGGCTCACATCTGGCCCCAAAGGAGCAGCAGTCCCTCTTTGAGAACCTGACGGAAGCAGGGTGCCCTGTGGCAGTGGCTGATTTCCTTGTGTTAGATCACATAAATACTTAAAAAAAGATTCTCTTTTGGTAACCAGGAACAAAGTCTGGGGGACTTTCAGATTTTACCTGCACACCACGCACAGCTCACACCCTGCTGTGTGACGTCATGTCAAGAAGCAGCTCTCTAGAGCTCCTGTCAACAGTGCCTCCCAGACAGCAGCCTTCCAAGGCTTAAGGAGCTTATTTCTGTGCACGGCTCCATTTGAGTCCCACAGCCCGGCTGGAGACTATCACTACCACCTCTTTCAGCGCAGGCTCTTTGTTTCACTGTGGCTTCTCTCCCATCCAACCTTACTGTGGCTCCCAAATTCTTGCTTGCACACTAATCTGTTTAGCTCCAATTCTTTGGCCAGCTCAGACCCTCATCAAGTAAACCGTGGTCCTCAGAGTGATCAAATCAACAATCAAGCAGACCCTTTGATTCTCAGAGTGCTACAGAGAAATCTTTTTTTTTTTTTTTTTTTTTTTTTTTTTTTTTGTTTTCCCTTTGGTCCGCCAATCCATCCCCGGCAGCCTTTAAGACTAGCTATCTAAGAATAGTTCCCAAACAGCCTCATTTCCTTCTGTTTTTCTCCCAAAGAGGTAATCATGACTACATAATGATCATAATGATTCTATCCTTCCTTGAAGAAATGATGTCAGTTTAAAGAGATACCTGTGCCCTTCCCTTTGGCTATCAGATTCTTGAGACAATGGGCCCAAAGAATTTGGAAATCCCCCAGGAGCCTCATGCTAGAAGAAGAAAAAGGCTGACGCCTGGTGTCAGCCAAAGGCAGAATTTGTTTCCAAGGAAGAGTTCACATAGTTCTCACACGTTGTCAAAGCACCTTGAAGGACAGATTGGGGCCAAGACAATGGCTTGTCAGAACCTTACCTTGAGTGGGGCTGTCTTGTATTTAAACCTAAAGCTCATGACAGAACTCAGCATGGACCTGAACGTCTCTCTGGAGTTCTTTATTTGTTCTCTTCCCACCGTGGTCACACTGCACGGATCTTCCTTTGCCTTTCAGTATTGTCTGAGTGTGCACTGAGGAGAGGAGGCAGGGCCTAGCTTGTCAGGTCTGTAAAGGCCGAGGCTCTGACTGTAAGAAATCCAATAACTCTGATCTCCAAACAGTCCACTTTCCTTCATCTTACATGGCTATGATATCATTGATATTAATACCAGGACCTTGGAATCAGATTGCCTGAGATGGCACGCCATTACCACTACTCAGATGTGAAACAGCAGGAAAGTTACTAAAATCCTCCATGAGGACCCCTTTCTTTCAGGGAGGATTTTGTAACAGACTACTGTTATAAAAGCTTAAAATACTGTCTTGAACAATTAATGACCAAAGAGTTAGAAATTAGTATTGTGGCCTAAATCACAAGGATCTTGGCTTCTTTGTATAACAATTGTGTCTCTACCCATCCCTGACCCATCTCTTTTGAGAAAACCATTCAGATTCCAAATATTGAGTTTATTCTCCATCTCCCCAAGCTCTCTTACAATCCTGTAGATATTGAACAAGTTTGCAATAGCTGCACTTAACCTTAGCATCTCCAGTGATTCACGCTTCTTCCCCATTACCAGGTGAGCTGCCGAGAGGCACAATCATTTCTGATTCCTAATTAAGTCACCAGAGCCTAAGAGAATCCTTGCTCTAGTGTCTAAGAAATGCTAATTTGGAAATAAGCCTCCATTTTGCATTGTACAAACTAATGACTTGGCATTCTAACTGCTAAATCCGCTGATCTTCCTGCCTACACACCTTAACCCTTCCTCCCACATCAGCCAGCATGATCACATCCAACACCTGGCTTGTCTCTCTGGACTTTGTGATTAAGTCCAGTATCCTGACCACTGCTCCTAAACCCCTGCAGCATCCGGTTTCCAGCTGCACCTCAGTTCCAAGCCACTGCCTGCTTGTTCTCCATCATCTAGCGTACTATGCTTCACCTCACCTCTGTTTAACTTCCTTAGTGTAAGTAAAAAGTACTGTCACTTCTGGACTATTATTTTCTAGGCATTACCAGTCACTTTGGCTAAACAAACAAACAAAACAAAAACCAAATAAACAAACAAACAAATCTTTTGTCCTCCGGTTACCCTCTGTCACAACCCGTTTCTTTTCTTCCTGGTGTGGGCCAACCCCTTGTAACCACTTGCCTCTGATGCTTTTCTGATTCTGTCCACAGAGCTGATAGCTCCATGAGTGTGGAGGCTGTGTTGTTTGTTCACCACGTGAGGGGAGATGCTCAGAAGGTGTGTGTTAAGTGAACGCATACAAAACAGAGCTTTTGAGAGCAAACCGTCCACATAAAAATCATGCGGGAATGAAAAACCACTAGATAATAGGATTTTATGTTTTGTACCTATCTGAGAGGGGAGGCGGGCCACTGTCAGGGTATCATGATGTGCCAGTCTTGCCTCCTCAACACAAGCAGCAAGTCCCACTAAAAGATGAGCTAATGTATTGGAAACTTTCAAATGCTTTAGAAAGTGTTAAAGCTATTAGGAAAGCCAAAGAAGTGAATGATACACCTGGACAGAGTAAAGGGTTAAAGAATTTATTTTCTCAGGGAAGTAGTTAGGAAGTATACATGCACGTGCGTACACACACACACATACACAGCTTCTTGAATAAAAGGTATAAAATTAATACTGAGCTTTATTATCTTCTATGTATAATTTGACAATAAAAAGTATTTGCCAAGCACTCTGCAGTTTAGAAATATCTCTATGTACATAGTGTCTCTCGTTTGATAAGACCATTGAATGACAGGACAGCTCAGGGGACAGTCTACACAACCCAGTGTCAAGAAACCTGGGTCTGCATCCTGTCCTGTTACCAGCAAGCTATGGGTTTTCTTCTCAGGAATTCGATTGAGGGTATTGGGTGGTTCTTAAAGTCCATTCGGTTCACTTATCACAGTGACTTCTGCTTAACTGACGTCACACTTCTTTCCTTCTAGATTCAAGGTAAAACGTTCTCCCTTTGGGACTTTCTCAAGCCTCCATGCATCTTTTTGGCTCTTCCACTGATGTTCCCCCCATCACACTGTCTGAGTGATCCCTCTCTTAGGTGCACAGGTAAAGAAAGAACACTCCAGTTCACTGTGGAGGGAGAGCTTTTAATTGATCTCTTCTGATGCAAGTTCTGCCTGCACCCCCGGTCCAAGGTCTCTCTCACTTCATCTTGCACTGTGATCCCTCCCACACCATGGCCAAGGGCAGCTAATAACTTTCCTGAGGTTTTCAGTGGCCAAATTTAACAAGTGTTTTTCAGTCTTCATCGGAGAAGGCTGGGGACTTGCCCCATATTGATTTACCCAGTTCCCTCTTTTACATTTCCACCTCCAAACTCTGTTAACCAAGGAAGATGTGCATGGGGGTGTCTGGGGGAACAACCTTTCTGGTCCAGAGAATAGAGGAACATTACACGTTTCTATTTCCCCTTCTATAGTCTTGGTACCTTCGTGAGAAACCCATCAGTCGGTACCTTCCGTTCTTTGTGCAAATCATCTGAAATCTTGTCGTTTTTACTTGGTCTCAGCCAAAGAGATGGAGAGGCAGTGATGTTTCTGTGTGATTTTTAAAATGAAAGCTGCCGTGGTCAGACCTTGAAAAAAAAAAGTCTCCCTTCTAGTCACAGCTTTCCAGTGTGAAAATGGTCCCCTTGCAGTGCCGATCTGGGTATTTCAGCCATGATTACAAGGAGGGAAAGAAATACTTTCACTAGCCTGAAGAATGCAGTTCACGCTACTGAATGTGAAAGCGTTTCAGAAACACCAGCAGGGATGAGTATTCCTGCACCGGTTTCTGCAACCTCTTAGTATTGAGGCAAGCTACATTTCTTTCTGCCTGCTGGATCTACTCTCTCCGGTTTTTTTTTTCTTTGTTGAATAATAAATTAGAATTACATAAGGTCTAAACCCAGTGGCAATGAGAGTTGGTGTCTTATAGATCCTTTATCATCACCCCCCCCCCCCCCCCCCCGCTTTGGTTTTCAGCTGCTGCTTTAAGCTTTTGCAGGAGGCAAAGCCCCTTCAGGAAAGAATGTCAAAGCTAGGCTGCATCTTGTTCGTAGTGACATAGTTAGAAACGTCTCAAAGTCAAGCTGATTACAGACATACTGGATTTATCTTCCTTTGGGCTTTTGCTATGCTGCCGGGCATATAACTGTGTGCCATCCACACACATCCCTCTGTGCCTACCGATCAGGCAGACTACTTCTACAAATCAGTGCCCAGAGACCATGATCTTATTACCAACTCCACCTTAGATTGCATAGAATGTATTTCTAATCCAAACGGGGGAAAGCGTATTGAGTCAACAGCAAGACAAGCTGAAGAATTCTTGCTGGTTCCTTTCTTTCTGGGGGACAACATCCTCAGACATTGCTTTTACAAGCCAATGAAAAAGCCCCCTATTTTCAGCACCACGGACTTTATATTCCCCTTCCTACAAATCCAGACCTTCACATGTTAGCAGAGACGCTAAGCAAAAAGCAAAACCTCATTCTAGATGCCTACTTTGCAAACGGTTTCCCTCTGCTCCGTCCGTCCCTCTGCATCCGCGATGCGTCAGTCCTTTCTTCCCCCTCCCTTTCTAGGGGCTGGAGAGGCAGAGCGCCAGAGTGGAGCTGAGCCTGCAGATCTGCCATCTGATTGGCTGCCCGGCCCGTGGCTGGCCTATAAAAGAGACCCCTACAGGGTTGGAAGCCAGAGGCTCAGAGAATTCTGACCGCGTCTTTGTCTAGCAGAAGCAACTGTGCTCAAGACAGAAACGAGCTCTCCTCCTGCCTTTCTCTCCTCGCTGCGAATCACCCAATTAAACACCATGTGCAAAGGACTTGCAGGTCTGCCGGCTTCCTGCCTGAGGAGGTAAGCTTGGTTTCTGTCACTGGCCAGACTAAAGTTTTGCATAGACTTTCTTAATGACTTGCATGCTTTGCTCAAGTTCTTTGGGGTTAGCGGCGGGAAAAGCTACTCTCTAGGACTAGCCAGACACTTTGATTTAGGGAGCGGGCTCCTTAAATACTGCTTCCTGTGTGTTTTATTTCGCATGACTTTAGGTTCTGACTCTTAAGTTTGGTCCCTTAGTCAAAACGTTTGGATTGCAAAGTGATAGGAGGTCGGGGATGGGTCTGTACTCTCTTCGGGGATGATTGTCCCTTGTTTGAGCATTGCTGAGCACCCAGAATCACAGCTCTCTGATAACATGCTAGTCCTTGTGTGGGGAAGAAAGCCCAGAAGGAAGTTTGGAAACATTGTCAGAATGCTCTGTGTGGGTTCTGCCTTTGCTCCTCTCAACCAGAGATGCTTTTCCAAACCAGCTCTCCCCTATCTTCCTACCCCACCTCCAGTTGTTGACTGGCTGGGAAATAAATCCTGATTGTAACTCATCAGCTTACAGTTTTAGAGGCATCCACGTGTCTCTTTTTTTTTTAAGGGCATGAATAAATTATTTCATAGAGCACATATAGAGTAGCTGGGTTAAAAGGAAACGTGAAGCTAATGTATATACATGATTCCCTCTTGAAATTAAGGGTCAAACATGGGTCTACCAACTCCCTCTACCCCCCAAAGGATAACATTTGTGTGTTAGTGAGCCTGCTCTCCACAGTCTACCATCAATATATAAACACACTGACCACTTTTAAAAAATGAAGCAGGGGGGTTGGTGGAGAACTGGAAGGCAGATGCCTGTTCACCTTCACCCTTAAGTCCTGGAGTTAACAGAAGGCAGCCTTTCCAAACTCCTGTCAAATGATAGAAAACCAGCCGTGCAGAATTTAGGAGTGGTGGAGATCAGATTTGCCCCCAGCAAATAGTTTTGGGGACAGATGAAAGAATGTCAAGGGCTAAGCAGCTCTGGGCTTCAGTGCAAGGGCTTCCAGAGGGTCTGATCTGCTCAAGGTCACATGATTGGTGGGGGCAGAGGAAGGAACCCATCCAGACTACCTGTCTCCAGTGACTTCCAAAGTCACTTTGGTTTTATTTTTATGCTTCTGTTATGGTACAAGGTCCTTGCACGCACACTTTCAGCTCTTTGGAAATGCACTTACGTTAGTGTTAGCAGGAGCGGCTGGGACTCCCACGGAGGCAGCACAGAGAGATAGGAGGTCGTTTCTCTTCGGGCTAGATTACAATGCATTCATAGCATCACCGTAAAACTGGCCCAGCTCTGGTGATTTTATCTTGCTGTCACTGGGGAGCACTTTGTCACCAGTCAGCACCTGGGAAAAAAGAGAAAAGCAGAGAGCTTTGTGAGGGTGGAAAAATACTGCTTAAAGGGCAGCCCAAGAACAGCGCCGAGACTCAGACACCGAGAAAGATGGGCTGAGAAGCTCCCAGTGTGCCAGTATCCTCCTAAAATGCCACTGTGCGCCACCCTTCTTTTTCGGCCCCTCCAGGCAAGAGCATCTCATTCTTTGTTGCTTAGGAAACACCACTTTCCTCCAACCATTTCTTGGCTTTATAATAAAAGAGATAACAGCAATAAAAAAAAAAAGCTAATAAGAAAGAACGGCGGAATTGAGCTGGAAGTTCAAGTAGTCAGAAACTCTGCTATCCCCTAGTTGCCTATTAAATGTTGGCAGTGAACTGGAAAGCGCTCTAATTAAATAATTACTCACCTCAGTGATGACTCTGTCTTGCTTCTCTTATCCCAAAGTCTCATACGCCCTTTCCTAGTGTACATCTCCCTGTAATGCATTTTTTTTAAAAAAAGCTCTTGCTGGAGATTGCCTAGAAACAAGCCTAGTGGGGCTCAGCTTTCAGCCTGAGAATTTGTGTCGTTTCTGTTCCTCTTCACAGGGATGCACCCATAAGCTTATGCTCTGTGTACACACACTCACACGCAAACACACACACACACACTTAGGAACTGCTTGGCTACCACACTCAGGGCTGGCTGAACTCACTCTAGTTTACTGAGGTGCTAAAGTAGCTCTCTCTGGGAGACAACACCCACTTCCCAGGAGGTGTTCCCTAAAGAGAAGGTGTCATGTTTTGCGGTTTCTGCATGCATTTCAAAAGAGCAGCCATTTATTAGCACGGTTTCACCATAGATATCAAAGGTCATAGGCAGACACAAGGAATCTTTTCCTGGGTGGCCAGGGACTCTTAAGGCCCACCAGTCTCTCTTTTAAAGAAATCTGTTTTTCATGTCAGTTCTTGTCTTCCTTGCAGTGCAAAGGATATGAAACATCGACTGGGGTTCCTGCTGCAGAAGTCTGACTCCTGTGAGCACAGCTCTTCACACAGCAAGAAGGACAAAGTAGTCACTTGCCAGAGGTGAGAGAAGTGGCCTTGCAGAAGAGTGATTAGGTATTAACTATCTGATGATGGAGAGGTTGTATGAGGAGAGTGGGTGGGAAGGAAGCCCTTACTTGAGCCATATTTGGATAAAGATGGCCTCCAAGTTGAGGGCACACAATTGTAATCTCAGCACTTGGAATGTTAGGAGGGTCATGAGTTCAAGACCAACCTGAGATTTATAACACACACACACACACAAGAGAGAAAGAGAGGGAGGGAGGGAGGGAGGGAAAGAGGGAGGGAGGGAGGGAAAGAGGAAGGGAGGGAGGGAAAGAGGGAGGGAGGGAGGGAGAGACTCTATTTTCATGGCAACCATAATTAGATTTTAAATCTCTACATATTTTATGAAAAAAGACCCTAATAAACAATATGTCACATCTCATCTTAGATTTTTTTTTCTTCTTCAGTTCTATGCTGTGTATTTAAATCATTCTTTTTTCTGTAATGTCTCCAGGGTGAGCCAAGAAGAGGTCAAAAAATGGGCTGAATCATTGGAAAACCTGATTACCCATGAATGTAAGTAGCCATGCCTCTGTCTTTCTCTCATCCCAAAACAAGCATGCATATGGGTGTGCACGCACGCTCACGCACACACACACACAGGAGACAGGAGGAAGACAGTGGTATTCTGTATTAGGCAAGTCATCTCCTAGTATGTCAGTTTAGTGGGAACTGCAAAGAAGGCCTGGATTGCTCTGTCTTCCAGAATCAGGGACAAACATTTTAGTCTTATAGCTGATATGTTTGAGAACTTTGTCAAATTTGATGGAAAGTTAATTTAGGAACCATCTGGATCATCAACAAGAAAACCAATCTCTGTCATTGCATGGGAAAAATGGCAAAGAAAAGATTCACATAATGAGATCCTCCAGCACAATGGACCACAACTCTCATTTTAAACCCATCATGGCAGCTGATAGCCACACGGATGTTTCAGAATTACAGCTCCTTGAAAGATGATTCAATCTTACGTAGAAATTACTAGATAAAACTGGGGTCTTTTAGATATTGAACATAAAATTTAGCTAGCTGACTTCCAAAAAGGGAAGGAAGGGAGAGTTCCTTCAGCTCACACCTGGGTTCCTAATTACCTTGGCTTTATTTGAAGTGTTCTATCGAGCAAGTCAACCCGTGTGTTGACTGTGGCTCTTTGTCATCTGTCACAGGTGGACTGGCAGCGTTCAGAGCTTTCCTGAAATCAGAATACAGTGAAGAGAATATTGACTTCTGGATCAGCTGTGAGGAGTACAAGAAAATCAAGTCACCTTCGAAACTAAGCCCCAGGGCCAAGAAGATCTACAATGAGTTCATCTCAGTGCAAGCAACAAAAGAGGTAAGTTTCCATGGCAGAGAACTTTCTAGATCTAGGCATCCTAGGAGTGGCATTCAGTGTCGGGGATCTTTAGATATACTAGTTAAAGGAAACGATGAAGGAAGCTTTTATAATCGTATCAATCTTTCGAGTAAATCTATTAGGAAAAAGGTTAACTTTGTTCATATGACTTCAGTGGCTCTCCTTAATAAACACAATGATAAATCTCCTCAATACAAAAGAGAGTATAGGAAAACAAAGCGCTCTCCCCACTTAGGAGCAGGGTGAACATTTTATAGTCTCACATATACCAGGGCGGAACCACATGTCATGGTCTTCGTTTCTGGAAGGAATGTCAAGAAGGTTCCCAGCTGTTTCTTGTTGAGTAGAAGCCTGCAGCCTCCTCCCTTCAACAGGGTTCTAGATCTAATACAAACTTTATCTTTGCATTTTAGGTGAACCTAGATTCTTGCACCAGGGAGGAGACAAGCCGGAACATGTTAGAGCCCACGATCACCTGTTTTGACGAAGCCCAGAAGAAGATCTTCAACCTGATGGAAAAGGATTCATACCGTCGCTTCCTCAAGTCTCGATTCTATCTCGACTTGGTCAGTCCTTCCAGCTGCGGGGCAGAGAAGCAGAAAACACCCAAGAGTTCCTCAGACTGTGCCTCCCTGCTGCCTCAGTGTGCCTAATCCTCACCAGAGGCAGAAAGCAGAAATGCCAAGACTCTATGCTCTGGAAAAATCTGAGGCCAAATATTGATCTGTATTAAGCATCAATGCTTTCTCCACGTTGTAGCCTAGTGTCCATGCTGCCTGCTGTGTGTGAGTTACGTCCATGTAAAACTAGACTCAGTTGTGGGTGTCGGGGTTTTCCTTGGGGTATGACCCAATTCATTTCAAATTTCCCCCAAGTTTCCTTGAGGGTGTCACATGAGCAAGTCTCCAAATAATGTCCCTGTAGGCCTGGATTTTCAAAGGTTGCTGGCAGTGCTCCCCTTCCAGCAGTTTGACCTCAAGTCAATTGGTTGGTCCGCTTCCTTGACAACACACACACACACACACACACACACACACACACACGCCACATCAGCCAGCAGCACTTCCTACAGACTCCCGATGTTTAGGTGAGATCGATGTGTGTGCGTATGTATATATTAAACATATCTAATATATGCATATGCATTTTGTATATATTGTATCTATGTATTCAGATATGTCTGTGAATGTACATTCACATGTGCACACACATTTCTACAAGATTAAATGGGAAAGACCCTAGGTGCTCAAATTGGAGTATGTACGCATGCTTACACGCATGTTCTGATCTCTGGTCCTTCATACTGTGTTTGAACAGGGCAAACTAAATTAACTGCCAGGCAGGCTAAGAAAGGAACACTAGCTTGTGGAAAACAAGTTCTGCAGAACCACTGGGTCTTGATGCTAAGCACTGACAACACACCGAGCCCTAAGCTAAGGGGCGAACGCTCTGAAAACTCTGCTGGCTTACACAGAACTGCCTTGCATCAGTGGTCACGACTGGCACTTTTAGGTCCCTATGTTGATGGCTTCCCTCCTTTGCCTGGGTGCTCAGGGCATGCCAATTTAGCTGCTGGATTGGTCTGGAGTTGGGAGATGGGATATTTGAGCCCAGTGAAGGAAAGTGGCCCAGGCCTTGCCGACTAGCCCGCTCACAGGCCACTGGCCATGTGAGGGCAGAGGACCTAAAGATTGTCCCGCTTCTTTCCTCTCTTGATAAGGTGCTCTCCTGTTCCCACCCCCAAGAGCTTCAGCTGTCAGATGAGCCTCCTTAGTTCACTGTGGTGGGTGGTTCACTTTGAGAACCGTGGCCTGGCTCGAGGCTACATGCCTACATTTGTAAAGTCTCGCCATGGGGAAGGCCTTGTTTTGTTAGGAGGATGTAAGTTCTCACACACTGAAAAGCCCTCCTTGCTTTTCTGCTTTGAGGTAAGAGTTCGTCCACCCTATCCCCAACATCAAGGGTAGCAGAGACCGATGGAAGGAGAGAGGAAAGAAAAAGAAGAAAGAGGTCAGGATATCAGTTGGTAGCACTACTGTTTGGAGCTTTTCAAGGCACATGAAATACTTGAAAATTTCTCATTTGTGTTATTTATGAAGTTGTTTTGTACAATGTTTATATTACTGTATTGTTTTATAAGTGGAAGTACAGGATATTACCCGAATTACTAATGGATGCCCAGGAAGTAATTTTCTTCTCATTCTTCTAAAACTACTGTCTCCGAGAGCACACGCATACTCACGCGCACACTGTGCCCATTGCTCCAGTCTCGGTCACATGCACGGGCACCTTTGTGGCTGCAAAATGAAGACACTGGAGAAGTGTGTGTCCAAGTTTCATTGTATTGAAGAAATTGGTTTTCTCACTGTTTCCTGTTGTCTCTTTGACAGCCTTGTTTGTCCCTAGAGCTCCCCATCAGTGTTCCCCACCCCCTCTTTTGTTATACACAGTTCCACGATCTTGTTTGTACAACTTTCTGATCTTGCCCTAATGTTATCCTAACTTGAGATTGTACCTGTACTCACAGACTGCTGTCTCACAAATAGGTCTGGAAAGTCATTCTGAATGAGAAGTAAATTATTTTCTGTACTACATTTTGAGTGTGTTTTCAGTTGTATTTCCATGGCTCTTTGATACGGTGAGCCTGTCTGCTGCTGGTCCACACAGAGACTACTTCTTCCGTATGCATGCCTGTTTCTATCATGTGCTTTATGGGCCTCGATGCTGTTGCTTCCAATGAAACACACATAACAAGAGTAAATAAATGCTTCCCACAAAACAATCGGCTTGGAAACACATTAATGACCCAGAGAGAGGCATGCTGTGAAAAGAGCAGGGCCTAGGATGCCCTTCGAAAGTGACTCACTCTGAGTCTTTTATCCCTTCCCTGCCAACCCTGGGAAGGAAAGCAGAAACTGCACTGTTTATGCTCTGGTTCCCTTCACTGCTCTTCCTGCTTCTGCTCACAGACCCAGGGAGCTCTAGGTTCCGAGACTGCTGGGCAGACGCAGTGGTCACTTGCAGGTCTTCAGTGGGCTTTAAAAGCAAAAACAACAGCAGCAGAGTCTCACTCTGCTTGGGCTGGCTTGAAACTCAACCATGAAGCCTGGTTTGGACTCAAATTCATGGCCATCCCCCCCCCCCCCCCCCCCCCCCCCCCCCCCCCCCCCCCCCCCCCCCCCCCCCCCCCCCCCCCCGTCTCACCCTCCCAAGCGTGAGCAAGACGGGCACAACTCTCCTTGCCCAGACCCGACACGGCTTTAAAGGATCGGGTTCATCTCCTGAGGGGCTGCGGCTTTCATCTACCTGCCCGAGTGAGAGGAGGTGATCATGGAAACACTGAGAAGGCTGAGGTACCTCAAGGTGTCTGGGAGGCAGCTCTCGGCCACAGCTCCTCGCTATCCTCTTCGCCCTTTGCTAATTTCCGAGGAAGAGGTCACAGGGTGCTGGCATCCGCAATCAGTGCTTTGTCACCTCACAAGAGCCCCGTGTCCTGGCGCTTTCCCTTCCTGCTCTAACAGCTATGCACACAGGGCAGCAGGCATAGACGACCGTAGACATTTTTGAGTAATGCTCCTTGTAAAGTTCTGGCCGAAACCCTGGATCCTATACTTAGAAAAGTACACAAAGGAACCCAAATTTCTCATAAATGTTTATACAAAATGTTTACAACCCACCCATCGAAACGCAGATTGAGATCTCCCTGTTCTTCTCATGTACTCTTGCTTCTCCCAAGAGCCCTGAAGTGGAGATGTCAATCATGAGAACCGACTCTAAAATCTTTCACAGATGAGGTAACGAACTCAAAGGGAAAAGTAGCTCACCACCATGCAGACAACAGAACTGAGGTGTGCACTCGGGCATTAGAGCCCTCAAAGAACTGGCCAGAAACTCCCAGCAGCCTCCAAATAGCCACATAAAAATGGATTCAAAGCCCCAAAGGTGTCACTTGTAGACATATTGATCAAGAATGGAGTCAAAATATATTTCTATTGTTTCCTTCTTCCTGGCAGCTTCCTAGGCTAGGTGTTCCAGAAGGTGCAGGCACAAGATTCTCCCCTGTGGGCTTTGCCCTGTGTTCCCAAAAAAACACCTGTTTCCAGTTTGAGTGTTGGTGGTTAGAAGGTATGCAGGTTCTTGGCTATTCCATAACCCTACTACTCAGATTGATACAAAGATCTGCCTCTTGAACCCTGCACAGTGCTATTGCTATTCATTTGTGCCTGTGGTGGTGGCGGTGGTGGGGCAGGGGTGTTCCAAATTGTGGATTTAGATTTCTCATTTATCTCTATTGCTGTCTGAAAAGAGAAGCTAGATTTTGCTGGTGTATTCTCCCCTGTGGGCTTTGCCCTGTGTTCCCAAAAAACACCTGTTGCCAGTTTGAGAAATTTAAATTTTTAAAAAGATGACAAAAAGATAAAAGACGAGAAAGGATGAAGAAGAAAGAAAAGACAAAGGGGAAAAAAAAAAGAACCAACTATGTTTTAATCCAGGCTAAACACAGGGGACAAAGGAATCATTCCAGCAAAGAAAGTTCGAGTCAGGTCAAATAACTGATGTGACCAGGCAGCTGCAAAAGCTGGGGGTGCAGCCACCAGGCAGCCCTGATCATCCCACTGGAGGCCGTATTCAAACCAAGAATCTGTGTTAGGTCCTCGTGCCCAAGATGATCCGTTTTTTAAAAACCTGTTGTTTCAGTCCATGTTGTTTTGCTTCTTTTATGCCTACATGGTGTCTGGAAATGACATGAGGAAGGAAAATGCTGGGATCTCTCCTTTCTGTTAGAAAAGGAGACAATTGGGTGAGATGGCTCAGTGCTCATTTACCTTTAGAACCCAATTATCTTAGATTGCATATGCAAGGGGCTCAGAAAGCCAATAGGAAAGGCTGTTCTGTGACTACTACTGATGAATAATTCCCCAAGAGAGGAAAAGTTTCCCAAAGGAAGCCTACAAGTCAATGGTCACACCTTACATGCCTGCCATGAGTTCTGAGGGCCAAGCAGGTGCTGGATGCTTATGTTATCCTGTTTAACCCGGGATGATCTTTGTGTCTTTTCACTGCAGATGGAAAAATTCTGATATCGGAAAGTCCTGAGATGTACCCAGTAGCATATACTCAGAGAAGGGGTGGAGGCGGCGTGGAGCCCAGCTTTCTGACTCTGGAGTTCACCAGTTTCATTACCGTAGCTGAGAAAGAAGAAAAGGAAGAGGAAAAGGGGGGGGGAAAGGAAGTCATAGAAAGTGCAGGAAAAGTCCTAGGAAATGGAGAGAAAAGGTTAAGGATAAGGCAAGTGGAGCAAGAAAGGACAAGGAGAAGAAAGGAAGTGGAAGAGAGGGACAGGAAAGCGGGGGGGTCGAGGGTGAAACAGGACAAAATGCTAACCACCCATCCTCTCCATGGCACAGGCTGGCTGGAGCACTGAGTGGCCACTGGGGTTTGTCCACGTATTGTCCAAGTCGGGGCAAGTGGGAATTCTCCACAGATCTGGCCAGAAGTGCATTTTGGAAGCAAGCATTAGACAGTTCTAAGAATCACTTTTCTGGTTCTTTATTCTCTAAACTTGCCAGACTCAGTACCATTCATGGAGCAGCAAATAGACAAATACTTAAAATAAAATTTAAAAAGAATTAAAGGTACCCTAGATTCTCAGACTCTACAGGGGTGGGGTGGGGGACAGTTATACAACAAGGTCGTTCAGCCAGTAGAAATTATTTGCAGCCAGGACCACAGCTGGAAAGAGGAAGGAGCCCATGGTCCTCCTCACGTTCCTGCCTTCCCTCTGGGAGGAAGCCAGTAGGTCAAAGGGCCCTGTCCCCACTCCAGGAGTTCAGTTAAGGCAACGGCATGTGCAAACCAGTGAGCTAGATCGTGGGAACCAGAGAGCGACAGTCTCCCAAGATTCGGCAAGACTGACTTTGGGCTCATTGCTGCTGAAGTTAAAGGAGGCTATCCGCTCTCCTCCCCCCCCCCCTTTCATGGGGTATTTTGTAAGATTCCCAGATTATCCACCAACTACTTTCTCTCAGGACAGCACATCCCCAAAGATCCCCTTGATGACAATGAAGTGTGGGAAAGAGACTAGCGTCTCATTGAAGACGAACTCTGCATTCCGTCTCCCACCACTCATTGTTTCTAACACTTGCTTTTCTATTCTTCTCCCCACTAGAGGACTTGGTCTTTTTGAAAATTTTGTCTTCTATGTGCCTGATCTAATGGGAGCTCAACAAATCCCTGGACTGGGACTGAACAAGCATGGGATTAAACTGGACCCTCTGAATGTGGCTGACAATTGGGACAGACTGAGAAGCCAATGACAATGGCACTGGGACTTGTCTCTACTGCATGTACTAGCTTTTAGGGATTCTAGTCTATTTGGATGCTCACCTTCCTAAGCCTGGATGGAGGGGGGAGGGCCCTTGGACTTCGCACAGGGCAGGGTACCCTGCCCTCTCTTAGGACTGGAGAGGGAGGAGGGAGAAGGAGAGGGAGTGGGAGGGAAGTGGGAGGAGGGAAGGAAGTGGAAATTTTGAATGGTGTTATTTATAAAGTAATAAAAAAACAAAGTAGCGTTTAAAAAAAGGATAATTTTGTCTTCTAATATTTTCTTGCCTTGTTGGCCTTGAAGAAGAAAACTGTCAGGAATGTTGGCAAATTCCAGCTCAAATGTTTCTCTCCCTCCTCTATATCCTACCTTAGCAATGGCCCCAAGTTTACATGGAGTCACCCCATCTGGAAACTCCAGAAACTCAGGAGACATCTGGCTGTGTAGCAC
This sequence comes from Alexandromys fortis, assembly GCF_014885135.2. NCBI lineage: Eukaryota > Metazoa > Chordata > Mammalia > Rodentia > Cricetidae > Alexandromys > Alexandromys fortis. The sequence goes on from NW_026067980.1 coordinate 1,284,807, forward strand.
TCTCTGGGTGGAACCTCTCAAAGTTTCTCCACCTGCAGGCATGTCCCCTCATCCCGGGCCTGAGAGGGCACGGCCTGGGCTGTTGACTTAAACTGTCTACGGGCCTCTCTGTCTTCCAATGGGTTACTTCATTTCAAGGAACAGTTATGGTGTTCATAGGTGTGCATCTACCTTTTCCTGAAAAAGTACAGTGCTTCAAACTCTCCTGGCTGGTGTTCCAGATTCTATAATATTGAAGTTTTTTCAGCTTTCTTGTCTAATCTTCTACAACTCTCTCTTGGATCGTGCTGTGAAGATAGGCAATTTCTGAAGTGGTACATGGCCAGTTGCTCCTGTGATGTTTCTGGTCAGTGCGCCCCTTTCATTTAGCTGGTGCCTACATTCGTTGCAAATTCATTCATCTGAAGACCTATCCCCATTGAGAAACTTCGCCCACTTTCTGGCATGACTTAACTCTTCCCTAGGAATTTCCTTTACTGCTCAGTGTGCTTTTATTCCCAAAACATTGTTCAGCAATCACTAATTTTTGCCTTCCAAATCTGACTGCCAAGTTCTCAAGGCCATGGACCATGCTTCGTTGCTTTAATAAGGCCTGCACCAAGTCAAGAGCCTCACACGTAGAGGATGACTGCTGATGGGGTGACTCACATCAGTTTACAGACTTCTGGATGCAAGCGGGAAGTGGTCCATCTGGCTCCCCCAACTTCCCTGAGAGCTTACTGCATCCTGAGTATTGTTGGGATGTAATCTTCTCAAAGTCTACTAAGTTCCCATCATTTCTTGTAAAGCACAAGGATGTTTTCCCCAGCCTTGTGGAGGAGGGTTGGGAATGACATAAAGAAGGTATTGTTGGAGCCACTCACAAAAAGAAAGATTTTGTGAAAAGTCACAAGTGTGTTCATAGTGTGTTCATGTGTCGATTTTACATAGGTAACGAAAGTTCTATTTCATAGATGGAATACATTCTGATTGGGTTCTTATTTTACATAGGTAATTAAAGTTAGTTCTGTTTCATAGATGGAATACATTCTAATTGGGTTCCTATTTTACATAGGTGACTAAAGTTAGTTCTGTTTCATGGATGGAATACATCCGGCTTGGGTTCCTCTGTGTGCACTATCCCGTCAGTGACATTGCAGCAAATTCGCTGACATTCATCATTCATTTTGTATTAGTACCACTTCATCTGCTCTAGCTCTCTTAATACATAGAACCGCCATGATAAAGAGACTGTAACCAAAAAAAAAGAGAGAGAGATAGTAAAAATCTATGACCCTCCTTTCACAGATGAAAAACAGATGCACAGATAAGCAAATAATTACTCAAGACCACATATCTCATGAGCAAAAATATCAAGGCTTGACCACAAGACAATATGGTCCCACAGCCCAAGTATAGCTCATAAAAGCCTGGAGTTATATAATATATATTACATAAATATATATTTTTTCATTGTCTACTTTTCTCTCAAGATTTTTTTTTCCTCTGAAAGTTTCTTTTGCTCTCTTGTATTATAGTTAGATGCTCACTTTTGTGCCTGTCTTTTGTTTCTTAAAGGCTTCTGAACCTCCTGCCCTGGACCGTCATCTAACACTCACGTTTCTCTCACATCCCCCTTCATAATCTAGGTGAGATATCCATCCAGTTCTGATGATATTTAAGACATTTAAAGTTGAACTAAATCCAGATCACAGCTGTACAGGTATTTTCATAATAGCCAGCTGCTTAGCTGTGCCTGTAATTCCTATCTTCCCATCAGCATCTGGACCCAGTCCATGGAATAATTACCAATGGCAGGTGGGACAGTCTCCACACCTGCCTCCAATTCTGTTGCCTGACATATGGGTTTTAGCTCACTGATAATCCAGAAAATAACGTGGATACTCTGTGACTTCGACAATAAAGTGAGTCCTGAAGACAGGTTTGCACATTGATGATTTTTGAGAATAAAATACTATGAGAAATTTGAAGCACAAGGGCAATTTCAAGTATAAATGGAAAGGTCCATGTAAAATAAAGGAAATGAAGGGATTACTGAAAAGAGATCTTCATCAATACTTCTTAGCAAGTAATAATAGTTTCATTTGTTGGTGTGCCGTGAAGCCTGGCACTGGAATTATAGTCTATGTAAGTTACCACCCAATTCTTTCAGGATTTCCACTTCATGAATCCATCCAGACTTGAGTGAGATTGAGCTCTTTCCTCAAAATCTCACAACCAGTGATCAGATTAAATTCGGGATTAAAATGAGTTCTCTTTGAGACCCTAGCTCTTTGGCTCATAGAAGCTCTAACTGTCCCCTCCCTTGAATGACACTATCTTCAGTAACTCCCTCAAATGGCTCTTTCACTCACTAAGGGTGTAATATCACCTGAGGCAATTTCATGTGATGTTAAACTTATCTAGCCTTAGATAAAACTGATTAGGAGCAAGAGAAAATGCTCGCCTAAAGCAAAAGTTGGAGAAATTTATTGAAAGTGATAGATTTAGAGCCCCCCCTCCCAACACTAGAGGTTTGGTGTTTCAGGGAGTGTCTTACTTGATTTCTATTGCTGTGATAAAGACCATGGCCAAAAGCAGTTTATAGACCATCATGGGAGGAAGTCAGGGCAGGAGCTCCAAGAAAAAACCTTGCAGCGGGAACTGAAGCAGAGACGGTGGAGGAATGCCGTTTACTAGCTTGTTCCTCCTGGGTTACCCACTTTGCTTTATGATATACCCTAGGACCACAGTGGTCTGAGCCTTTCTAAGCCAAGTCAAGAAAATGCCCAATAGACTTGCCTACAGGTCAACTTGATGGAGGCATTTTCTCAATTGAAGTTTCATCTTCCCATGTGATCCCAGATTGTATTAAATTCACAAAACCAATTAACCAGCACCAGGAGTAATTTAAAAAAAAAAGAGGGGAGGGAGGAAGGAATGGAGGTGAAGGGAAAGAAGGGAAGTACAGGGAAAGGAATGGAATAGGAAAGAGAAGTGAGGGGAAGTGGGGCAGGGAGGGAAGGAAACAGGTTTATGTTAGCAGTAAGTTAGCCGCATATCAACTTCAGTTAGGAAGAATTGAGCTAGAGAAGTTAGCTCTGGTGCAAGGAGCTGAGGCTGTGCACAGACTCATACAGGTAAGCTGCCATCACTCTCTCTGTCTTCACGTTGTCAAAAATGAACTTAGAGCCAGCCCTACCTGTGAGTCAATGCCAGGAGCTCTGCAGGGAATACAATCTGAAGGCTGATGGGAAAGGGCCCTTGGCCCAGTTACTTACCCTGATAGAGACCAGCAAGCATAATATTTTGGAAGTCACAAGGCTCATTGGCTGAGTCTACACTCGCAAAAGCCTGTGAAGTGGGTGTTATTCATTGTTCTGATCTCCATTTAACAGGCGAGAAGAGGAAAATTCACATAGCTAATAAGTGGTTGAGTGTCCAGTCATTTAGCTCTATGTTCTTTCCATAACACCATAAAGCTTTCTAAATTATAATTATCACTTCCTGAGTACAAACAACAGGACAAAGGGAAATTTAATAGGGACACTATGTGACGGTGTATTGAGAGGATATGGTTGTTGAGGGAGCTCATGTACCTTCAGAAGTCATAGGTCCAAAATTTTGGGCTTACCTCAGGCATCTTTGAGAGACATGTTTGCAAATAATAAATGTGGAGTGGAAACAAGCTACCCTGAGTACTCATCCCTTCTCATAAAGATGCTCTGTAAGTCCCGAGGATGACACTAAAGTCTCACACTGAATATCGAGTCAGGTTGAGAGGAAGTTAGTTGTAGATACTTCCTTCAGTTAGATCAGCTGTTATACAAAGAGCAATGTACCGCTCGAGGTCAACAGTACTTCATGTGTAGCGTCCATGTAGTTAAGTGTTCTACTGATTTGGGAATGCTAGGGTGTATCTTTGAGAGTCATTGGGCCTTTCTGGGGTCCTGGCTACCAAAGCTAAGCAAGTGGCTTTAGGGTTCTTGTCTCAAGAAATTTGAACAATGTGGAATGTGTTCATACTTTTCTTTTTACTTTTAGTAAATCTATGTGTGTATTACTATTAGCCTGTATCTCACTTTGCTCAATACACAAAGAACCTAGAGGTTGAATCATGGATCACTCCCCAGACACCCTCCAGGGACATAAGCAGCCTGTGTGCTTGCAGCAAGAGGCACCAGCACAGTGAAGAGTTAGGCAGAGCTTTGTTTAACCAACCCTGTGATTTATCTCTTAGGGAAAGGTCATGCTAAGATGACTAAGTAACACCCGTCAAATATGTTTATTTGAATATAATGGATCAAAGAAGAGTCTACATCAAGGACATACAAATGGATCTCTGATATAAACAAATATCAGTGAATGCTACCTATTATACTGTAAAAGAAAAGTACTCTCTTTCTCAAAGAACAAAACAAAACAAAAGCTCTAGGAAGACCTAGATGTAAGAAGAGAAAGAAAATTAAAGGTAACCCCATTCTCTTCTTGTTGTCTTGGTAATATTGTCTCTCCTCCTGGCTGTACCCTCTTTCATCTTCTCTTTAAAAACCCTCTATCTTTTTTTTTTTTTTGTAATTCTAGTGATGCGTGACTCCTAGGAAAACATCAGCAAGCCCTACTGCATCCAGCAGCTCATTTCTGTATGCTAATATACACAGCTTCAGCAAAACTCAGCCTCTGCTGCCTTGTATCATTTGTTGGTATCTTCCTAAATTCTTGTTTCCTTTAAAAAGCAGTGAGGCTTTGATAGCAGCCTTCATACAGAAGGTTTCTTCTGTGTGCTCCACAGGTAGTAGGCATAGACACCAGAGGCCAGCACACACTCATATCGTGACATGAACTTGCAAAGGTAATCTTACGATGCCATATTGATTAGTGTGTTTCTGATACGGGCACAGATTCCTTTACACAGTGAGAATTTAGGCTCTTGGACCTGAGTCATTTCTGGAGAACAGACATAGAACTAAAGTTGATATCCAATAGTGTCTATTGGATGCATGAAGGGAAACTGAATGAGGAAAATAATAATTAAAAAGACTGAGTAAGGAGGAAAGGAAGAAAGGAAGGAAGGAAAGAAGGAAGGAAGAAAGGAATGAAAGAGAGAGAGAGAGAGAGAGAGAGAGAGAGAGAGAGAGAGATTCCTAAAAACAGAATTTCATGGAACATAAAGGCAAACTGGACAGTAAGAAAGCTAACATGTAACCTTCAGGCATAACTTGCCTGGTGACCATTGGTGCTTAAGTGAACACACTCCCTGCCCAGTGAGTTAAATTACCTGAAACGGTTGACAGCTGTTGCCAGAGAGCCTGCTTTGCTGGAGAGTGAACTGTCAGCTGTGTTTCTTTACCACATATGCCCCGGAGAAAAGTCTACATAGTGACCGCCACTGGGCCAACAAAGTTATCAACAGGATCCTTCCTTGCCTGCAGTCTTTCTCTTGCATAAGCTTCTGCCAAGAATTCAGCCAGTCCAAATAAGTTTAGGCATTGCTTCAGACGTTTATTTTAGGTGAGCAAGTTCTTCTCACAGTGAGGTCTGTTGACTCCAAAATAGGACAAGACTCGTTCTTCGGAACATTCTCCTGACCACCAGAAACCTCTGGCTTCACTCTGACTATTTTTCCACTTCTCTTCGTCAGGTGACAACGATGTAGTCACTGTTGCTACCATAAAGTCTTAGGTGCAGCTGTCACCTTAATGGTTCTAGGTGTGTCTACCCAACAGGGTTCTCTTTGAGACCTTGAGACAATACTGTATGGTTTTTCTCCCCATCCATCAGCATTCAAAGGCTAGAAAGAAAGTGAGGAAGGGAAGGAGTTCACGAACTGTACAAGTTCAAAACAAGGCTGAACCTTAATACATTTCTCTTATGTGGTTCTTCATTTCTAATTTGGTGTGGGATGTGATCCGTGATTCCATAAAGGTAAGCAGAACCTACTTAAGCTCCCATGAGTCATGTTTAGGGATGATGCTTGCTGGCTGGGTCACCTTGCCTTGACCAAATCACTATCTCACCATGTTAGCAATACCTCTCTATTTCATCTTCCATTCTTTGAATGGGGCATAAGGGGTTTGATTTAAGCCAATCAACCACATCAAAAGCCATACTAAGCCTATGTTTGTTCTGCTGAGTTTTAGGCTTAACTACTCACACTTCAGGTACATCTAGATGCTGCAGCATCATGTGGATAGTACCTTGAAGCACCTCTCTGGGACTGAATCCTGGTTGTCTCTTTTCTAAAAGATGGATCAGATCCAGAGAAACAATAGTAAAATTCCACAAGTGAGTACTTGATCAGGCCATGTCACATATTAGATGCTTCATCAAGATTCCTTAGTAAGGGCATTGTTTCACCTTTATGTGACTGGAAGTCTTATGTCGGCTCCCCACATGTTGTAGCACTGCTAGAACTTAGCTGGCGATTTACATCACTTGCAGGTATTCGGACTTTTCTCCCTTTCTGTCTTTACATTTGGAGGGTAGAGGCTTTATACTTAGCCTTATTGAACTCTGAATGTAGCACCAGTCTTTGAGCTAGCTACACAGCTGAAGAGGAGGCACTGGGAAACCTAGAGAGAAGGTGTGAAGATGTTTCTTTAGATGGGGTTATGGTTTGGACCTGAAATGTTCCTAACGTTCATGTGTAGAGGCTTGGTCCTCAGTACAGCACTGTTAAGGCTTCTGGAAGGTGATTAAATGGTGAGGGCTCTAGCCTCATCAATAAATTAATCCATTGTATAGAGTCGTAATTTGATGACATATTGAGAGATGTTAGAAACGCCACGGAGTGGGACTCAGCTATAGGAAGTAGATCACTGCAGGTCTGTGTGCCTGTATGTGTCTGCGTGTTTTAAAAAGTTATGTATTCCCTCTCCCTCCCTCCCTCTCCTTCTTCTTCTTCTTCTTCTTCTTCTTCTTCTTCTTCTTCTTCTTCTTCTTCTTCTTCTTCTTCCTCTTCCTCTTCCTCTTCCTCTTCCTCTCTCTCTCTCTCTCTCTCTCTCTCTCTCTCTCTCTCTCTCTCTCTCTCTCTCTCTCTCTC